>NW_027315724.1:14107748-14475248 GCF_026437365.1 Eucyclogobius newberryi | reverse complement strand
CTGAAGGAGCTGGCCTGAGAAGCTTGACTCAAACTGCTCATTATAGAGTTGAGCAGTGTAAAAGTCGTTTCTTCAGCTCCTTGAGATTGAAAATGACTTTTGGATGGAAGTCGAAATGTCTTCCATTGATACAAAAACGTTTTCCAGATGAATGACTCCCTTTAAAACGTTTTCTAGATCTCAACTCCCATCCCTATTACCCAAATGAGCCACAGAAAATACATGCAACAGACACACAAGTAATTATATTTTGCCTGCATAATATTAAGAAACTATTCATTTTTAATTGAATTTTATGAGCACCGACTATTAAGGACTGAACTGACATTATAATGGAAATTGGTAAATTGGGGGGGAAAAATGGAATTTGGGTTCAGTTGTGTTTTAGTTTTTATTGATTTGAAGGATGCCTTTTGATTTATGTTCATCATTCTCTCTCTGGTCTTGTTTTGTTAGATTTTTCATGTTTTTGTTCAAAGTTTATAAGTTGAAAAAAAAAAAAAAAAAAAAAACATAATTCAAACAATAAGAATAATTTTATGAGCTACATTATCATCTCTTCTGTCATTTGTCCATTTTTATTCACTCTCTTGACTGTTTTCAGCACTGTTTCCTGTCTCTCACACACACACACACACACACTTACACACTCCACGCCTTCGTCCTGATTAATGACAGCCATTTGTCAAGGTGAGGCGGATAAAACACTGAATATTATCTTAGCGCTAAGGGCCCGGAGCCGCTCGCAGTCCCGCGCTCCTGTCTCCATAAAGTGGCTGAGCAGACACGTAGACAGCCCGGGCCCAAAGCGAGATTCATCCTCATTACCGCTCTATTAGGACATCAACTTCCCCTGATCAGGCCCTACATCTTTATCCTGACACCCGCCAAGGAGGCAAGGAGACATGGGAGCGCGCAGGGGAAGGGAGAAGGAGCCGTGCGAGGAGTCAGGAAAGTCAACCCTTTTTTAAATGGGAAAAGTGACGTTTGAAATATGTGATTAATATAAGTCTGAATGGTCCTATTTGTGGAGTCATCGCGCGGCGCTCCCGAGTTAAATTGCATTTATCTGCCCTTATGCTGTCCTTCAATGGGAGATTAGCAGATTTTGGGCGCAGATTATTCATGGGAACTTGACCTTATCCATCAAACGGGGCAGTGAGACAAGGGCAGGCATGTAAACACCATATTTCTTCTGTGAAATGACAAAAAAATGCAATGAGAAAAGTTCAAGATAAGAGTTCCCGGCAGTTTTAAAGAGCTTTATGTGGATTGTACATTGTGTGTATTTTTTTTTTTTTTTTTTACAGGATTAAACTTTTAACACTGCACACAATACATGTGAAGTGATAAAAGTACGTGCAAATGTTTGATGTTCCCACTGTGAAGTAGATACAATATTAGAGATACGGTCGGGGGAATGTTAAGGAGGTTGTGCAACAGTCAACTCTGCCCTTGAAACTTTTTTTAGTCTTTTTTTTGTTATAACACCATGTCAAAATGCCCATTATACATGCATTTGCGGCGACATCATACAGCCGGGACTTCCCCATAGCGGCCATTTTAAAAGGGGCACGCGATATATAAAAACCAACACGACTGCATCCTTTTCTACAACATAATGAGCTACGAATACTTTGATTCCTTAAACGATAAAGTACACGACAAAGCTATAATTTCTTGGTCAGTCAACAAAGCAATGTCCTGACAGATCAAGCAGGTTTTTGGCATTTTGGCCTCATATTTCCTGGATTTCGTATGTAGTAGACGTGCTGTTGTGCCCCTTTCAAAATGGCGGACTCGGTTGCCACTGCACAAGTTCCCGGATGTGCGAACGCGTGTATTCACAAGGAAATGCTAACTGCAGGAGGCTAACCGCTATCACATATTTTGAGGCTAATTCTGGCATATGTTACATTGATGTGTATTTGAGTTCAAATGTCTCACGTACTAAAAATCTAATTGAATGATTGGCTTCACACTGCACTTAATAATAATTCCAATAATCCCACCAACCATTAAATATAAAAATGCAGGAGTTGATGTAAATGTTAAACAATTACCAGAGGCTTTTGATAATAATATATTTATCAAAAGCCTTTGTATTTACCACAAACTAATTATACTTTCACTCTAAACAGACAACAGCCCTGCAGATTCTACCCATTAAAACATGATTACTTATGTCATTTGTCAACTGTGCTGTGACATATGACATACAATTACCATAGACGCTTCCTTGACGATGGTAAAACCTGCACGGACATGACGAACCCATCTGAAAATGCACGTTTATTAACTACTACTAACTTACAAACGTTTATTATCAGTGTTTTATACGACCGCTCGGATGAAAAGCTCCATTCTTTCACCTGCAAACGTCAAAAACATCTTTGACGCTCTGCTTCTTTTGCCTTCTTCTTCTCCTGCGATGCTTCTTGCGCTGACGCTCGACCGTTGGACTGCTTTAGTTTCTCCAGCTCTCTGATTCGCTGAGATATTTCGGTGTTGATGACGTTCATATACAAGTGCTCTTTCCCCATCGACGTCATATCGTCCAGAAACCGACGTCTATCTTCGATCTCCTCCATTATTTCATCAACGCGGTCCTTTTCCACTGGAGCTTCTTTTGGCTTTTGGGGTTTTAGTTTCATTTTCGCTCCATCTTTTCCCAGCTCCATGATTTTTTGAAGCCGGTGTTTCTCCTTGGCGAGGTCTCGTGTGGGACCGGGCCTGAACTTCTCCCGGACGTAGCTGTCCCCTGCTTTGCACTGGTCAGCGCTGCGTCTTTTCTTTGGCAGTTTACAAGAGGCGGATTGAGTTGGTTTTGACGGAGGAAGTTGAGGTGGAGGAGAAGGACGACTTGCACAGACCAATTGCAAAGGCGTTCCATTTTTGAGGCTTTCGCTGACGTGTCTTTTCAGATCAATTGCGAGGTTTGATTCCATCAGCAGTTGGAGCAGCTCTTGTGTTTGCTGACTCCGTCTGTACGTGCAGCCGCCTCCGGCCATTTTCAGATCTGAAATAAAAATGTACGTCTTCTACTTCTTCTTTGGTGTTTTATGGCGGTTGGTATGTTACATCACCGCCACCTACTGTAGTTGTACATCTTAGACTTTATTGTCCAGACTTGACTATTTAGACTTCACTCTTAGACTTCCTTCTTTAGACTTTGAGCAAAAACGTCCCGGATGAGCTGTAGTTGGCTTTATTCACACGGCCTGATGATGTCACAATGACTCACATTCCGTAACCATGAAGACAGGATATGCGTTAGAATCTTTCTGTTGCTATAGTTACATAGAACCCCAACTGCCTGTCACTGCAGATCATTCATTTCCTCTCAACCCAATCTAAACATACAAACGTATTCTCTTTGTGTAATTCTGTTGTTCTTGTGTTTTGTTCTTGTGTGTTGTTCTTGTGTGTTGTTCTTGTGTATTGTTCTTGTGTATTGTTCTTGTGTATTGTTCTTGTGTGTCGTTCTTGTGTATTGTTCTTGTGTGTCGTTCTTGTGTATTGTTCTTGTGTATTGTTCTTGTGTATTGTTCTTGTGTGTCGTTCTTGTGTATTGTTCTTGTGTATTGTTCTTGTGTATTGTTCTTGTGTATTGTTCTTGTGTGTTGTTCTTGTTCTTGTGTGTTGTTCTTGTGTATTGTTCTTGTGTGTTGTTCTTGTGTGTTATTCTTGTGTGTTGTTCTTGTGTGTTGTTTTTGTGTATTGTTCTTGTGTGTTGTTCTTGTGTGTTATTCTTGTGTATTGTTCTTGTGTGTTATTCTTGTGTGTTGTTCTTGTGTGTTGTTTTTGTGTATTGTTCTTGTGTATTGTTCTTGTGTGTTGTTCTTGTGTATTGTTCTTGTGTATTGTTCTTGTGTGTTGTTTTTGTGTATTGTTCTTGTGTGTTGTTCTTGTGTGTTGTTCTTGTGTATTGTTCTTGTGTATTGTTCTTGTGTGTTGTTCTTGTTCTTGTGTGTTGTTCTTGTGTATTGTTCTTGTGTATTGTTCTTGTGTGTTGTTTTTGTGTATTGTTCTTGTGTGTTGTTCTTGTGTGTTATTCTTGTGTGTTGTTCTTGTGTGTTGTTTTTGTGTATTGTTCTTGTGTGTTGTTCTTGTGTGTTATTCTTGTGTATTGTTCTTGTGTGTTATTCTTGTGTGTTGTTCTTGTGTGTTGTTTTTGTGTATTGTTCTTGTGTATTGTTCTTGTGTGTTGTTCTTGTGTATTGTTATTGTGTATTGTTCTTGTGTGTTGTTTTTGTGTATTGTTCTTGTGTGTTGTTCTTGTGTGTTGTTCTTGTGTATTGTTCTTGTGTATTGTTCTTGTGTGTTGTTCTTGTTCTTGTGTGTTGTTCTTGTGTATTGTTCTTGTGTATTGTTCTTGTGTGTTGTTTTTGTGTATTGTTCTTGTGTGTTATTCTTGTGTGTTGTTCTTGTGTGTTGTTCTTGTGTGTTGTTCTTGTGTGTTATTCTTGTGTGTTGTTCTTGTGTGTTGTTTTTGTGTATTGTTCTTGTGTGTTGTTCTTGTGTGTTATTCTTGTGTGTTATTCTTGTGTGTTATTCTTGTGTGTTGTTCTTGTGTGTTGTTCTTGTGTGTTGTTCTTGTGTATTGTTCTTGTGTGTTGTTCTTGTGTATTGTTCTTGTGTTTTGTTCTTGTGTGTTGTTTTTGTGTATTGTTCTTGTGTGTTGTTCTTGTGTGTTATTCTTGTGTGTTGTTCTTCTGTGTTGTTCTTGTGTATTGTTCTTGTGTATTGTTCTTGTGTGTTGTTCTTGTTCTTGTGTGTTGTTCTTGTGTATTGTTCTTGTGTGTTGTTCTTGTGTGTTGTTCTTGTGTGTTGTTCTTGTGTGTTGTTCTTGTTCTTGTGTGTTGTTCTTGTGTATTGTTCTTGTGTGTTGTTCTTGTGTGTTGTTCTTGTGTATTGTTCTTGTGTTTTGTTCTTGTGTGTTGTTTTTGTGTATTGTTCTTGTGTGTTGTTCTTGTGTGTTATTCTTGTGTGTTGTTCTTGTGTGTTGTTCTTGTGTGTTGTTCTTGTGTGTTGTTCTTGTGTATTGTTCTTGTGTGTTGTTCTTGTGTGTTGTTCTTGTGTATTGTTCTTGTGTGTTGTTTTTGTGTATTGTTCTTGTGTGTTATTCTTGTGTTTTGTTCTTGTGTATTGTTCTTGTGTGTTATTCTTGTGTTTTGTTCTTGTGTGTTGTTCTTGTGTGTTGTTCTTGTGTGTTGTTCTTGTTCTTGTGTATTGTTCTTGTGTATTGTTCTTGTGTGTTGTTCTTGTGTGTTGTTCTTGTGTATTGTTCTTGTGTGTTGTTTTTGTGTATTGTTCTTGTGTGTTATTCTTGTGTTTTGTTCTTGTGTGTTGTTCTTGTGTATTGTTCTTGTGTATTGTTCTTGTGTGTTGTTCTTGTGTGTTGTTCTTGTGTATTGTTCTTGTGTGTTGTTTTTGTGTATTGTTCTTGTGTGTTATTCTTGTGTTTTGTTCTTGTGTGTTGTTCTTCTGTGTTGTTCTTGTGTGTCGTTCTTGTGTATTGTTCTTGTGTGTTGTTCTTCTGTGTTGTTCTTGTGTATTGTTCTTGTGTATTGTTCTTGTGTGTTGTTCTTGTTCTTGTGTGTTGTTCTTGTGTATTGTTCTTGTGTGTTGTTCTTGTGTGTTATTCTTGTGTGTTGTTCTTGTGTGTTGTTTTTGTGTATTGTTCTTGTGTGTTGTTCTTGTGTGTTATTCTTGTGTGTTGTTCTTCTGTGTTGTTCTTGTGTATTGTTCTTGTGTATTGTTCTTGTGTGTTGTTCTTGTTCTTGTGTGTTGTTCTTGTGTATTGTTCTTGTGTGTTGTTCTTGTGTGTTGTTCTTGTGTGTTGTTCTTGTGTGTTATTCTTGTGTGTTGTTCTTGTGTGTTGTTTTTGTGTATTGTTCTTGTGTGTTGTTCTTGTGTGTTATTCTTGTGTGTTATTCTTGTGTGTTGTTCTTGTGTGTTGTTCTTGTGTGTTGTTCTTGTGTATTGTTCTTGTGTGTTGTTCTTGTGTATTGTTCTTGTGTTTTGTTCTTGTGTGTTGTTCTTGTGTGTTATTCTTGTGTGTTGTTCTTGTGTGTTGTTCTTGTGTGTTGTTCTTGTTCTTGTGTATTGTTCTTGTGTTTTGTTCTTGTGTGTTGTTTTTGTGTATTGTTCTTGTGTGTTGTTCTTGTGTGTTATTCTTGTGTGTTGTTCTTGTGTGTTGTTCTTGTGTGTTGTTCTTGTGTGTTGTTCTTGTTCTTGTGTATTGTTCTTGTGTATTGTTCTTGTGTGTTGTTCTTGTGTGTTGTTCTTGTGTATTGTTCTTGTGTGTTGTTTTTGTGTATTGTTCTTGTGTGTTATTCTTGTGTTTTGTTCTTGTGTATTGTTCTTGTGTGTTATTCTTGTGTTTTGTTCTTGTGTATTGTTCTTGTGTATTGTTCTTGTGTGTTATTCTTGTGTTTTGTTCTTGTGTATTGTTCTTGTGTGTTATTCTTGTGTGTTGTTCTTGTGTGTTGTTCTTGTGTGTTGTTCTTGTGTGTTGTTCTTGTTCTTGTGTATTGTTCTTGTGTATTGTTCTTGTGTGTTGTTCTTGTGTGTTGTTCTTGTGTATTGTTCTTGTGTGTTGTTTTTGTGTATTGTTCTTGTGTGTTATTCTTGTGTTTTGTTCTTGTGTGTTGTTCTTGTGTATTGTTCTTGTGTATTGTTCTTGTGTGTTGTTCTTGTGTGTTGTTCTTGTTCTTGTGTATTGTTCTTGTGTATTGTTCTTGTGTGTTGTTCTTGTGTGTTGTTCTTGTGTATTGTTCTTGTGTGTTGTTTTTGTGTATTGTTCTTGTGTGTTATTCTTGTGTTTTGTTCTTGTGTGTTGTTCTTGTGTATTGTTCTTGTGTATTGTTCTTGTGTGTTGTTCTTGTGTGTTGTTCTTGTGTATTGTTCTTGTGTGTTGTTTTTGTGTATTGTTCTTGTGTGTTATTCTTGTGTTTTGTTCTTGTGTGTTGTTCTTGTGTGTTGTTCTTGTGTTGTGTTCTTGTGTTTTGTTCTTGTGTATTGTTCTTGTGTTTTGTTCTTGTGTGTTGTTCTTGTGTGTTGTTCTTGTGTTGTGTTCTTGTGTTTTGTTCTTGTGTATTGTTCTTGTGTGTTGTTTTTGTGTATTGTTCTTGTGTGTTATTCTTGTGTTTTGTTCTTGTGTGTTGTTCTTGTGTGTTGTTCTTGTGTTGTGTTCTTGTGTTTTGTTCTTGTGTATTGTTCTTGTGTTTTGTTCTTGTGTGTTGTTCTTGTGTGTTGTTCTTGTGTTGTGTTCTTGTGTTTTGTTCTTGTGTATTGTTCTTGTGTGTTGTTTTTGTGTATTGTTCTTGTGTGTTATTCTTGTGTTTTGTTCTTGTGTGTTGTTCTTGTGTGTTGTTCTTGTGTTGTGTTCTTGTGTTTTGTTCTTGTGTATTGTTCTTGTGTGTTGTTCTTGTGTGTTGTTCTTGTGTATTGTTCTTGTGTATTGTTCTTGTGTGTTGTTTTTCCCATTATTGTTTCCTGTGAGACCTGGTCATTAATCTCACCCCTCGTCCTTTAATTACCTGTAGCATTGGAGGATCTTACATTGTAGTTGGTCCTGTTTCATTCATCACAAGCTAACTGCTGGTCATAGCTAACACATAATAACAGAATAGATGTTGGATGCCTTAATCAAACACGTGGAACCTGTTTGACTATTCACATAAATATGTTTTGTGAAGAAACTGAATGGATGAATGACTTTGTCTTACTATATCATTGCATTACAGTGGTGGAGGAGTTTGCGTGCCCAATCGCTGTATTTCTATTCAATCCACGTTGTTACCTTTGGTCATGAGCTTTGCGTAGTGACCGAAAGAACATGATCACGAACACGGTCAAATTGAGTTTCCTCCGTAAGGTTGGCTGGCACTCCCTTCGAGATGGGGTGCGGAGCTCAGTCACACGAGAGAAGCTTGGAGTAGAGCCGCTGCTCTTCCACGTGGAGCCGGCAGAGACTCGGGCATCTGTTCCCGATGCCTCCTGGACGCCGTGTCTCTCAGATCGCCTAGAAACGCCTTTTTGCACAGACATATTGGATCGAGATTACCAAAGCGATGCAGTCAGTTGTCGACACCTCCGTCCCGCTCGATTTCAGATGTCTGGACTTGTCGAGATCGAACGCCAAAAGTTTATCCATCCCATAAACGATTCACGAGGACTCACTCCTCTGCATGCGTGTGGAAATACTGACCATCTCATCCGCTATTATCTTATCTCCTCTGCATCCAACGCCGAGACCACGACAAGCCCTGTTTACCCTCTTCCCGTCCATGCACCTGACCGTCGTAAATCACCACGGCGACGACGGCATCCCATCTTCATGCTGCACATTTAATGAACTACTGAGGGCTTTTTATGTCTCCTGAGGCTCGCTGAGTGACCACTTTGGAGTTGTTCAGAGGAGAAGGGACGCTGCCTTGGCTCACTAAATCTTCTCCGTGCCACCGAGGATAAAATCTCCCTTTATTCATGGGCTATTTACCAGATCTGGATTTATTACAGAGACTCCCGACACAAAGGAGGGAGGGCCAAGAAGACTGGAGAATGTCTATAGAAGGGACAGATAGAGAGAAAAGGCCAGACGCATCCTTTTTGGTTTAGGTTAGTGATGGGTAATAGCAATGAGAGGCGTTTTATGTGCGCTCTATAGAACGCACTATAGAGACCTTTATGTGCCGTCTTTATTATAAACTGCCGTATGTTAAATAGCGGCCAGGTGTAAACATCATTTCCCACGTTTTAAATTCAAAAGTATGATTATTTTCTGGATGAGCTTGATGTGAAATTTAAATGTGTACTCGATCCTCTTACATTTGTGCCATGGTAACAGCATCTAACAGGGTCGAAAAGTCAAACTGATGTGAACTATGTGATGTTTAAAAGGTTAAATCACTATTAGATCTGCAGGCAGAGTGAAAATAAAGTTAGTTTCCTAGTAAAAAATGTTTTTACCACTTTATGATAGCTACACCTTGATCTTGGTGCATTCCAGGCAAACGGTGACTTCACATAAAATATAAATTGTGATGTATCTCGATGATAGTAACTACACTAGGAATTAAATTGTTGTTTTTGCATTATTAAAGCTAATGAAAGTGTGGTACCATCATTTCAAAGTCAATTTACAACAAATCTGACTATAAAAATGACTTTGACGGCAAAAAAATGTCAACATGTTTAACCTTGATAGTAATATGGATAAAGTGGCTGCAAAAGTGCCATTGTTAAAGTATAAATAATAGTGGTAATGCTTTAGTAGAAAGACGCTGTAGACAAAAAAATCATTTATTTAATTAACAAGGATATAATTTTCAGGGGTTTCATTTGACATGTTTTTGTGGAGGGGAAAACCTGAGAACCCGGAGTAAAACTACACAGACACAGAGAGAACATGCAAACTCCACACAGAAAGGCCCTGGCAAACCCAGGACCAGGCTTTTAGATATGATTTATTTATTTATTTAATATGGACATAGCATACACTGGACGAACCAGATGGAATGTTTTAAGTGTTATAGCAGAATATGCAAATTTAGGGCCAATTTAGAGTTTACAATTTTTACCTAACACATTTGAAAACACCCCGTCCAAATAATTTTGTCCGGGGGCGAAAAAACGAGTAGTTTCGGCATTCTCCGGACCACGGCTCGGTGAACGCCAATCAGAGCCAAGCACACAAATTTCGTCAATCAATCGGTGCGCAGCATGCAAATTTTGACTTGTAAACAGTAAACTGTAATGGCGGACTATTGTCAAATGCTTCTCGGCCCGATTTAATGATAATATTCCCTTTTTTTCTAAGATGTATTAATAAAATGGCACTCGAAAATGCCCGTCCACGTTTTAAAATACCCGTCCAAAATACGGGAAGACAGGTCTCTATCTAAAAGCCTGCCCAGGACCTTCTTGTTGTGACCTAGTAGCATCTGAAAGTGCATAAATTTATCAATCAATTTCTACAAAAGCACTTTTTTATTTTATTTTTTGTCAGTTTTTTACTATCAGATAATGCTGCGTCAGAAGATTGCCTTTCGCTTCGATTTACTTTCAGAGTCCTGAGTCCACCTCTGGCCGAAAACAAACTTCTTGACCTCACTCCACGAGTCAGAAAGCTAATGATGCTAACCGCAGCCTGGCACGACGCTCACTGCATTCTGCTCACACAAAGCGGGCGAGCTGTGGGAGAAGCCAGTTTACCTCCCTTACACGACGAGGAGGAGGAGGAGGATGAGGAGGAGGGTGGAAGCTCTTTTCACTGGGAACACGCAGACACAATGCAGCCGGGTCAGCGCTGGGTCAGAGAAGTGCATGAACTGTGCGAGTGCAGGCGGGCCGCGGTCAACTGTACCGGGAAACACGCTGACAGACAGGTGAGGCGAATGAAGAGAAGATAAATGATTGGATAAAAGTTAGTTCACAGTTTATTCATGACCATTCAGCTGGTCCTGTCGTTGGGATTGACACAACAAGACAGCAACGCGGTGATTTCCAGTGAATTGGAGGAAGTGCCTTGCCCATTTGCCACTAAAAGTATAAAAACACCAGCTTTCCTGATGGCCGTACCAAAGCAAAGGAAAACGGAATTCTTTCAACAACGTTTTTGTGAAGATGTCATCTGAGAAGTGGCGAAAGGTCTTCACAAACTTATTTTCTTTTATTATGGGACCTGCCTGGATGACTGAGGGTCACACAAACATCTGAAATAAAACTGAAATGTCATAAATTACAATTATCACTGCACAAATGGTTGATGGTTTAAATCTGTCATCAGGTGGAAGATATGTAGTTGTATTTATTTGAATAGAGACATTTGCTGAATAAACTTCTATGAGTTTTTTTTAACAATGTTGTAATTATTATAAATGTTATAAACTTAATAAAGTATGTATGTATGTAGAGTAATTCATGCATTCAAGATGTACAAAAATGTTATCCATGCCCACAGATTTGAAATGAATATGTAGTCTCTTGATACATGTAAAAAAGCGTCAAGTGAAATAAATTCTGAAGATATGTCACATTTTTCTAACATTCATATTGAAATAAGTTTTGGACAAGCGCAAAATGATGGCAACTAGACAATTTGGTCTATGTATAAAAACTACCACTTAATTATTCTTAAAAAACATTGAAAAAAGACTTAATTCAGGCTTGGTAACTAATTAATCAAGAGATAAGGGTTAAGAGTTGTAATTTGGGTATTAATTAAGTAGTTAATAAGACTGAATCACTGTAAACTATTAGTTCATTATGATTTATGCATCTTAGTTCATGCTTTATTAAGGCCGATTAAAGGTGAAGTTATACAGTGTTACAGGCCATTTTAATCATCGTTTCACCTGACTTACCCACCTAATACTTTATTATTGAACATTTATCCAAAAGTCCATAGAGATGCTAAAGTTTAGGCGCTAGCTGGAAGCCTTGGCACAAGTCCACACACTGGCCCCTCGGAGCAGGAACATTACGGTGAATATTAGTTCAGAACTTTTGGCACCCTTCCAGCTCGCGGCCTCAGCTCTCGCAGGAGGGACGACGGGGTTTAGCAGCGGGACTCAAACTCCATCATACACACAACCCAGAACGTTCACCACCGCCACCCCCAATCTCCACATTCAACCGCCGACAAGAAAGGCAGCACAACAACGTGACTAAAGTCCTGCCCATTCCTGATAACAAGTCCCAGCTTTTCCCCCCAATAAGCAAACACATGTGCCTGTTTGATGTCCATCTTATCTCTGCTAACTTTCAATACAGAGTTTCTCCAGCGACTTCAAATTCCACCATTAATCTGCGCGGCGTTTTCTGAATTATTATTGAGGGAAAAGTTGTGCGCGAACTCAAAGGCGGCATGGGCGTTTGAGTGTGTACCAATGGAGTTTACTGAGGAATTCTTTTATGCTGTTAATAGAAGTGTCAAGAGGGAAAGTCTCCATGAGGACTGCTTTGCTTTGGTCAGTTTTAAGTCGATTACTGTACTTCAATGGGGAAAGTAGACGGCAAAATAATGTGGTTGCTAATGTTTTGTTACATCACTTTGGCTCATAAGGTAAGTTATAGATAAGGAATGAAAAATAGTGTACTCATGTCAGGTGATTTTCTTTGTATTTTTTATTGCTATGCCGTTTGAGGCTTACAACTGATTCTGCTTTTTTTAAGATGTGATGTCATACTTTCTCCCCTTTATATGATGGGGACACAAGTCAGGTCTGTGGAGAGGCGAGCCCGCTCTTATTAAGCGTGTGTTTGGGAGAAAATCGTTGTTGATCTAGTTTGCGTTTTTTGTCAAATGAACTGAGCTGGGGCAGTACCACCGCTGACCAGGAGAGGCGCATCCTGAAGGGAGAGGTGTGTCAGTGTTGACAGACTTTTATTAATATTTAACCTCATAAGAGTCGGCGTCGGCCTCTGACTTTTTCTTTATGTATTTATTTTCGTCCACCATCTGATAAAAGGAAACGATCAAGCTGCGAGGCACGTTCAACATTAAAACTATCATTCTGGGATAAGTCAGGGTCAGTTTGTACTGCAAATCCACAAATAAAATAAAAAATACCCTAAAATAAAACATAAATAAATAAATGTAATAATAATAACAATCGTCCTTTTATATGGATTCCGTTTGGACTTTTTAACTTTATTACAAGCGCCTAAATCTCATTTTAGTGAAATTTGCTTCAGCTTTTAAAGATCCAATCGGACCATCTCTGCGTTTTTTTTTTCCGTATTTACAACAGAAAATCAAGACGAGATTTGAAAAAGCAGTTTTAAAGCTGTGCCAGTGGCCAAACATGTTTTTAATGTGAAAACTAGTGATGTGCCAAATGATTTGTGAGAGCGAGGAATGAGTTAGAAAGTTATAAATGCCTTCTTCACGAGTATTACAGCTTTAAAGTCTGATTTTCCTCTGTGCATAGCTTGAGACCACTTATACTGAGAGCGTCAGCTTCACAAAGAGTCCAGCCATTTGTTTCAGGAACAGCTTCAGTTTGAAATGGGGCTCATTTTAGCAGTGGAAAATAGTCCTAAACTATCAAATCTGAAGTTTGGCGCAGAGTTTGACTGAATAAAAAGGACACTAAATTGATTAAATGCAAACTGGCAGATCTTTTGTTTAATATAGTTATTATAATCCATCCCAATAGGTTGGCAACACATAAATACATGTTTATAGACTGTCCACTCGTCTGTAATCTTACATCACTCACCTGCTTTTGTGAGCTTAGAGCGTATATTTGTGGGGGTTTTTGCAATAGATTTGGATCATGTATGAACTATGGATGTCAAGATTATTAGGTTAATCAATAATCATGATCATTTAGGTCACAATATAAGTGTAAAGACTAAAAAATGACAATAGTGACATTTTTTGAAGAACAATTTAGTTTTTTTTATTCAATTTATAGAAAATTACATTTTTCTAACTAGATTATCGTAGGTCTTTTTAGTTACATTCAAAAACAATTGTGATAATTTTAGAAGCAAAATGAAGGCCTTTCTGCTCAGCTTTTCCTCATATAAGTAAACCTAAATGTAAAGCTCTATCTTGCTGTTCATTTCAGAAAGTTTGATTTCATAAAGTCGGTCAAATCGTGAACATCCCTAGTATGAACACGCCCTTAAAGGTAGTTTTTATTTCCAAAACGTTTCTAAATGTACTTTGTTAACCCAAAAATAATAACAAAATGCCAATTTCAGTTAACCGATTCAAATTAAATATAAATAACATTAACACATTTAGGAAATTCATAGTCAATATTATTTCACCAAAAACAATATCCCTTTATATTACTAAAATTATGAGACATTAGTCATTTTTCCCTGTTCAACATTCATTCACAATTTCTGTTTTACTTTCATGGTGTGACTGCTGCCTCTTATCATTAGTGTGATTGAGTGGTGTTTAACACATGTTGTCACGGGCTCCATTTGGTAACAAGAAAAGCCCGGCCCTGTTATAATTGATGAGTGCAGTTAGAGCAAATGAGTGGTGACTATCGAGACTGTATGTGTTGTGTTAAGTATTCACATATGACTCCATAGGCTGCCAGAAGTCACTACAGTCATACAGTCCCTACCGAGTCAGTACAATATGTTGTTTTAGTTTGATGGTAAAATGGTGAGTTTATCATGTGCTATATGGTTCGGAAAGTGAGATTGTTTTTGTTGAAGTGACAAAAATGGATAGTGAGAGCATAAAGAAGTGACGGTTGAACACAAAGGGGAAGCTATTGTTTCGGGTTAACATTTTTTCACTCTACTTTTGTCTAATATTTATGATAAGTAGGATCTATAGATTCACGAACCGCTTGAAAATGAGATGATACATATGAAGGGGCAATCTGACGTAAATTAATAAATAAAAATTCTGAGAAAACGCACACAACAGACGGTAATTTTCATGTAGAAATGCTGCTCAATCACACACTGTTCAACAAGGACCGTTTACACATCTGTTTACAAGAGCGAATGCAACTTTAGAAGAATGAAGTGGCCCAAATGTGTATAAATGTCCAAGAATGCTAATGATAGCTGTGGGCTGAATGTTAGCGCGACATTAGCGCCGGGTAAGATCATGTCAACAACGTCCGTCAAGACTCAATTCAGACTTGACTTTAATGAATTGCGCTTAAAATACACACAATTCACAAGGAAACATAATATAAAAGAGTTTTCGCCAACGCTAGACCACACCCCCATTATGGCTACCTAGCTGGAGGATTAGCAAGCATGTTTTAGGGTGCTAAAGATTTTTTTTGTAATTTCATAAAACCTGTTTTGCCCCAGTACAGATTGTAAAAGCATCTTTTCGGGTGAAAATGAGGCCAAATCACCTTTTTTTAATCTGATTAGGGAGCGTTTTATTCTCTGCCAAGCGGGATGTGCGCCGTTAGCATGCTAATGTTTGTTAGCTTTACTGTAACAGCTCAGAGAGATTTGAAAAGCACTTATAAACTCTTTGCGGGAGTGAATATTTAGGATACAGGGAATGGATTAGATAAGAGAGAGATACAGTAAAAATCAGGAAAAGCACCTTTAACCCGAAGTGGTTGTTTTGGTTGTGAGTAAGGCAACAGAATATAGTTTGACCAAATGAGTTGACTGTGGCAACATTTGAAGGAAACAGCCTAAAGCAGAAGAAATATCAGTGCTGTTGCAAGTCCCACGCCACATTCTAACTACTCTCAACCGTCCAACTCCTAAATCTCATCTAAGTTTATACGCTCAGACTAGAACACAAAATGCCTATTCCACCAGACGATCAATCTCCTCTGGCCCATCTCACCCCGTTTAATATCCACCACAAAATGTACTTGTCCTTGTCTATACGTCCCGCACGCGTCTCCCGATGTATTTGTTATAGGTGCGCTTATATTAGCTCCTCAACCGAGCTTCCGATTGCCCCATTAACGCCAAAATGCATCATATCCCCGTGCTCACCCCGAAGGACGGATGATGCTGTCACCCCGGAACCTCCTTTGTAGCCTTACCGTCGGGAATCACCATAAATAACCATGACATCATCCCGTTCTTATCTATGAGATGCCGCGTGCTGATCGATAGCAAGGCACCCGCAGTGTAAATAGCTCCTAATGCCCCATCTTCCCTTTCAAATAGGTCTACATTATTTACGATGGCTGTTAGGTTACCAGCCCGGGACACAATTTATTTCGCACCCACCCCTTTGGTCCTATTATACTACTGCTTCTGAGGCTTGATGGGAGATGGGGCGCTGGGGTGGAGTGAGCGGAATTCATTGTAAAAAAAGACAGAAAGAAAGAAAATGGCAGAATAGCTGTGCGTTCATAACATTGTACAATTTTTATGTTTCAGGAGGCTGATTAAAAAGCAACACTTTATAGTTTTGATTAAAACAAGTGGTGGTGATACTATAGTAAAAATACTTGCGGAATTTTTTTTAGGTTTGTTTTTCAATGGTCTTTGTACTTCTTTTCCTTTCTTTTTTTTTAGCACGTCCATTGGTGCCATCCGGGTGATTTGAGTTCAAATCTTGGTAAAAAAAATAAGATTATGTATACAGACGCTTCAGAAGACCACCATATTTCACTATACAAAATTATTGTATTGTACTTTTTTTTTTTACTGTGAACGGAATTTTTTAAACATATAATACTTGGTTTTATTTGAGTATCTCTGAACTTACTCTGTACTTTTTCCACAACCAAAGTCATGGAGTAGAGACATTTGTTGTATTTCTCTTGTGGCTTCAAGTAATTAAAATATACAATAATTATGCCTTCTGTATTTGAATCATACAATCTCTTAGTAGTGAAAAACAACAACAAACCACAACAAAAAGATAGATTATTTGCAACGCTGAACTTAATTTCTTGCTGTATTACCCAATAATTACAGACACATTAACCATAAACGAAATATCTAACACTAAACACTAACATGGAATTCTGTGCCTGCGAAACACCAACGCGCAATTCAAAAATATTACAGCCGGAATGAAGAGTGAGAGGGGCGCAGGAGTGGATCCCCCAAGTCCCCGCTCCATGATAGCATTGGGACATCCGTTACTGCGACGACAGTGAGAGTGGCAGGCCTATTTGCGAGGTTGCTGGCGCGCCGTGAAGGATTGGACAGACGGAGCGCTTTGCCGACTGCGCGCGACTGACAGGCAGCATTTTCATTTGGGTGAAAAATCTGGCGCACGTAGCTTTATGTGGTTGGCTGAATATAATAGGTCCAATAAGCTATCCTGAAGTCTGCTTAGAGTTGAGGCGAAGGTGTGTCTACTTGGCTAATACAGAGATCTACAATAATAAAGTTGCATTGAACTTTGGAGAACGTTATATGACTAAGGTTTGTCTGTTGGTTAGTCTAAATAAACCGCACCTAAAATGACTCAGTGAGGATAACATTCGTATGCTATTGGGTTAAAGCTGTTGGTAATGTGTTCTTTTAATCAAGAAGTCAATATTCCAAATACATAGGAACAAAATGCTGCTTGTGCACGCCAGTGGGATTGTGGGGAAAAGACATTGCACAAAAGTATTTGTGACCACATCGGCGTCGTGGATTTTCTTCTTGGCCTCAACTGTTTGCCGAATGCCAAATGTCTCTACCATCTTTCTCCCCATTTCACGATATAAGGGGTGATTGCACAGTAGGAACTGGTTCCAGTTCTGAATTAGGGACTGGGGCCACACTTTGGGGACTTTTAACTCCAGCTCTGGGGCGAGTACTTTCCAGTCAGACCAAGAACCTTTTTGGTAGAACATTTTTTCATGACTTCTCAGACGAATTCGATTGATCTACAAGAAAAATGGTCAAAGGCTTACAATTTATTCTCTGGCTAGCAATGTTTTCCATCCATTCTTGAGCAAATCTTCTCAATGATACCGTCAATAATAATAATGTGGATAGTATATAGAAGAGATGGATAGATACTATAGAAGATAGAACATTGAACACATTTACAAAAACTGTGAGATTTGTTTTTTGCAAATTAACTCTTCAGAGTTTTTTGCGTATCATAATTTCATGTGTATTGTTTACATTTTTCAATAGAAATAAAATGAAGAGTAAAAAGGTGTTTTGTTGTCCTTCTTCCAGTACGTACTGTTATGGGCAAAAACCCCTGTAGCTGTCCTGTTAAATAAAACCTTCGGGACCACAACACTTAAATACAGTGAAACATCGCTATATCGCGGTTCACTTTTCACGGTCTCGCTGCTTCATGGATTTTCATCATGCATTGTGTTCTGCATTCTGATTGGCTAAAGAATCTCTCCGCGTCTTCTCTACCTGTGTGTTAATAACGTTATGGATTAATATGTACACGTACGTAAAACCGCTTGCCAAATTGAAGTTTGCGAGGCCGGTGAGAGCGGCGCGTGTGAGCTTCAATGTTTTATGGAGTATTTCATTGTATAATAACTGTAAAAAAATTAAGTTTTCTACTTCGCGGATTTCGACTCCCGCGGGTTCTTCTTGGAACGTAACCCCCGCGATAAACGAGGGATCACTGTATACAAAATCTTAACAATATAATCAAATTTACTCTGTTTCCAAGCAAAGATTCTGGTGACCCTCCTCATCTTTCCCAGGAGCATCAGCACTATCAAATGGCAGATGACCGCTACCATTAATTAGCAATGGAATCACATTTGGTACATCATCTCCCACCATTATAATATGTGCATTTAATTCATTGCTTGTAGAGACTTTCCTTTGCTCTTCTTATCTTGTCAATATGTTTTGCGATGTGAAGACCCGACTAGAACAACCGACCAATCTGACAAACTGAACAGACACGTATTTTCGGAGCCAAACCCTGGGGTCCATGTGTGAGAAAAAAAAAGATATCTCTGGAATGTCCGCGCTCACGCCTCATTGCTGCTCTCGTGGTAGTGAGCACATCGGCCGGTGGAGACGGGACAGAGGAGATTTACAGGAGGTGTCAGAGGCTTCACTTCCCCGAGCCTCCAGAGCCCAATCCGCTGTCCTGATCGGGGGCCTGAAGAAAAACAGACGTCCCTCACAGGCTGACAGTGAGGAGGAGACATCCAAACACACACGGAGCCCGGGGAATGACTGGAGACGCAGTATGGGCTGAAGAGAAAGGCCACCAGCGGAGAGCAGAGGGTATACTGTAAATCTGGAGTTGAACGATGGAGCTGGACCACGTTAAAACTCTTCGTTGAAAATTAGGCCGATAAAACGTCTGTGTTGAGGTTGAATAACTACAGTGGGATAATGGACCTTGTTAGACTGATGCATGGCAAAGTTTGTAGATCTGAAGAAGAATTTGAGCAGTTTTTAATCTGATCTGGGAATATAAACATCACATTCTAGAATTTGAAAACAGATTAAAAGAGCATTGCAGAACTATGTATCTAGGTCTCAAAACTCCTGCTAAGGACACAATAAATGGATACCTTTGGAGCACACATTTGGCAGCAGGGATGAAGGCCGTCACAAAGAAATTTCTGACTCAAACCGAACCAACAATCAAGGACTGGACCGAAATGACGGAAAATTTGCAAATTTGACAGGCAAAAACGCAAATTGAATTATAATAAATTAAATGACTCCAGAGAACTTAAGTGGTCTTGAAGAGTCCAAAAAACATGCCGTTTTCTGACCGGTCATCCAAAATATGACAACTGACTCAACAAACTTCTCCGTGAGCAGTTTCCAAGGTAACACGTGTAAACAAACAGTGACAAACCTGCTTACAAGCTGCTGTTTAACAGGTGGTTACACTGAGGAGAAGTTGGCAAAGCGCTTTTTAATATACCCACTAACCCATAAAGAGAGAAAAACATCGTAACCCACAAGTCCTCAAAGTGTGCAAAAGACTGAGCTGGCAAAGCCCACAAAGAGCTTTTTGTCCCCCACAGGAGCTGGTAGCAGTTCGGGAAGTGCAGTCCAGAGCCAGCAGGATGATTTATGGCTCTGTGTCCGTGTGCTGTTGGACATGATCCCACTGTCACTCAGGGCAAGAAAAAAGATGCTCACGCCTCGACTTGCAGGGTAATAGTATTTTGAAGTAAAAGAACATTTGGGCATTTACACTACCTTCTGCTATGATGATACAAAAGGAGGAACATTCTTTACAAAAATGACGCAATGATCATCTTAAATCATAACTCAAAATGAGACACTACAGGCAAAATGTGGTTTTCTTCCATTCAGCCACAAAATATGTTGTTATTTCATGTAATATATATATATTTTTTTTTTATCTTTTTGCTGCACTGTGATTGAGCCAGTCTCTGCACCACTCAATCCCAACAGCTAGAGTCTGGATATTTCTGAGTTATTATGAGGATTCATCTTGCTGACAGATTTGTTGATACCTAATTCCATGCCTGATTTATCAAAGTTTTAACGTTAGAGAAATTATGTGATTATTTTTGAATGCCAAATTTCATTCAGATCTACTGGTAATTTAGTCAAATACTAAATAAGATATCTAAAATCTCATTTCTCAAAATTCTCATTTTAAAAAAATCCAATAAGTAAACAAAATTTAGAAAGAAATTCAAAGCTATTTCTATATATTTTTCAGATTTATATGTCCCAAAATGTTTTTGTTTACTCATGAAATGTCTTATTTATATATGAAAACCTTACTGATGACTTTTTTCCTTAGATTTATGTAAGTAAACAACAGAAGACATTTCAGAATAATGTCCATTAACAATAACTACCATAAACAATAGAAAAAAGATGAACTGGCTGGTTAATCATTTAAAAAAAACAGTTGGGTTATGAATTTATATCACACCAAACATTTAAAAAATGTAATAGTAAAATAGCTTCCAACTTGACCAAAATCCTTCAGTCATTTGGGCAAGATGACAATCTCATTTTTGAGCCATAAAAACATGTGTGACTGAACACCCAGAGAAGTTACATAATGCTTTGAACACAGACCTATGACATCATAACAAAGTGCATAATTCTTTGTATGGTTCATAGACGACGACAGAAAAGTGTGTCCTGAACCTCTGACAAACTACTTGACGTCCTTTTCATCGATCGATAACTCCGATCGATCTTGCAAGACATTTGTCAGTCTTTGCCGTAGTTGCAACTTTACAAAACCTTTCTGCCGTTGATATCCGTTCGTTTTGCATAGATGCCCGATTTGTGAAACCCTCGCTGACGGATTGGGCTGGCGAGAAGGGCGCGGAGGTCTCCCATAGCCGCCGCCTCTGTTCGACGGACGAAGCTTTGGGCCGCGCTAACCCTTATCTGCGAGCTTCTGCTACCTGCTGCATCACAAAATCCTATTACAAACAGCATAGGGGGGGGACATTTAGGTACGCTCCACCGGGAAATCTGTATCCCCCGGCACGTAGCACGACCCGAGACATCCAATTCTCTAAATCCAACTTCAGGACTCTACCGCGTTGGTGTCTCCTCACTCAGCCTGATGGATTCCTTTGGCTTGTACTCGTCTTCCACTTCTGAACCGTCTTTGCTTCTCCTCAGTCTCATCGATCACGGTTGTTTTAGCCCTGTCTGGTTGTCTGCTTGTGCCTCTTCTATCCTCTCAATCTAAGGACCTTTTGTCGCCGAGCAGAGGAGCGGGTTACGAGCTACGTTTCATCTCGTCCAGGGGGAATAGCTCTTTTTTCTTCCCCCACTCTGGGACTTATTTATCTCTGGGTTTAACATGGTAATTTGCTGCGTAGCCGAGTTTAACGTTATTCGAGCGATGTTTGAGTCAGGACTTTGGAACGGAAAAGATTGCCACACTTTAGCTCTGCACAGAACATGAACTTTATAGATGTGATTGTGAAGAAATTAATTTGTAATACTTAATACTTAATGAATGGTAAAAGGTGGGTAAAGGAGACGAAGAAATTACAGGAAAAAGGACATGTATTCTGCTTAATTATTTATCAGGAAGTAATATTTGATGTATGTTTTGGAAGGACAAAGCATTAAATATTGCACAAAATACTACAACATAAAGTTTGGTCACTTGTAGATTTATGTGAGATCTATGTAGAATAATACTGTTACTTCAAGCCAAAAGTAGGCAACGTGGAAAACTACTCAGACAAACACAATTTCTTCAAGTGACTCAAGTAGATGTAACTGAGTACTGCAGTACCAACTGTGCTGCCTAAAGTACAAGTAGCAAGAACAATGTCAATGCGATTAACAAGAGGGTTTAGCATTCATTTGCCGCATTAGTCTAAACCTGCAGCTGCCCTGGGGCAAAAAGACAACTATATGGCTGCTTTTCTGTGCTTTTGTCACATTTTGACTCCCAACTTACAAAACCATTTACTATTTCTAGTTCTTCTACTGCCACTGCCACTCCATTAAACAGATATCCCTTCTTAATGACATATCGTTAAACTATATTTAATGTCATTATTGTCAGAGGGTACATGGCCAGAAATAAAATAGAAGGCAATAAGACAATGATGACTAGGATAGAACCAACTATCCAGAACTGGACTGAACAGAACATTTACAAGATGGAAAAATGTACTTTTTCTCTGAATTCAAACATGAAAAAACTGGGGAAAATGGGATCGTTACACCGAGGGACATTTTGTTTTAAACTTCCTTTTAAGTTGGTCTTTTCTCACTTGGTTCTTGTTCTGTTATTGCTGTTTCTCATTTAATAATATATAAAAAACAAAGAAAGGTCAAAAACATCCAGTGACACCTTGCAGTTGATTAGTACATAATATTAATAATAATAGTTGCATTCGGAAGACAAAATACAATAAATGCTACAATAATTCTTTCAGTCATAAACATTTTCATTAAATTTTTTGTCTTTGCCACATTAGTTTTCCTCTTTTTGCAAAACAATCAGAAAGAAACCAGAATACTCCCACTACATGTCACTGTACTCCAGGAATCAGATAAAGATGAGACGTTTTCAGATTGGCCCACTTTACTGCCAGTGTTCCAGGTCTATTGTACAACACAAAACAGATGAGCGCGTATCGAGTGTTGTCAGTGTCTAACTCAATATATCCAACACGGCGTTACGTTTTATTGTCCAATTTATATTTTTTAAACAACGGACGGAGCTCGGCATGAAAAGCGATATGTCACTTAGCAGCTGAGCTAAATGAACATTCCTGAAGTGACTGTGAGATGTAAACACGTAATGTAGCTCAGCAAAAACACACGGAGAATTACAGGGCACACATGTTATAAGTAAGGATGTTTGGAGACGTTCTCGTATTTAAGTAATCTTTCGACAAATGTCTTTATATTTCGGCTAAATCGATGTTTTCTCTTGCTTATGGAGCTACTGTGACACGCGTATTGATTGAAATATGTCTTTGTTCGTACTGTATTTACTCGACGACAGGAATGGATGGCTGTGTTATTGTTGTTTGCGACCTGTGCAATTACAAAACAGTTATTGACCATGAAGCGATGCCGGCTCATTACTACGCTAATTAACGCAATTAAATACAAGAAGTGAGCTGGTTTGCAAATGTGATACCCTGACATGTTTTTAACACGATTAACAAACTGCCGTGGAGTGAAGGGATTGCACAGGTTTATGTGTCCAGTCGTGAATAGAGGACGCTTTCAAATGTTCTGTCCTGAATGTGCTGTGGTACGCAACAATATGTTAAAAAGATTTGGATTTTCACTCTTTTAAACTAAAACACAAAGCTACAAGTTTGAATTTCCAGCATAGAAATGTCACTTTAATCTTAAAAAAATTGCTGCAGTGGCTTCTAATGTGCTGCATGTGACGCCCAATGGTCGTGTGCTCAAATCATTTCCACCAATTTTTTTTTTTTTTTTTTTTTTTTTTAAAGCATTTTATAGCATTAGGTAAGGTTTTCTAAAAAGCTGATCAACTTTTTCAACCAAATCTTCACACTTCTGTCGTATCGACCCTTTAAAATCTTATGTTAAAGATACATGTTCAATGATTTACTCACATCAGATCCAAATGCTCCAAAAGCAAACATCTTTTCGAGCCTCAAAATTACATTTGAGCTTCACACATTTTTTCATTTGTGTTAAAGTATGTAATATATCTGTAGATAAAATAAAATAAATAAAGATCTTAAGTCTCTGTAAGCCTTTGTGCTTTAAAACCTAGAAATATAAAGATTTTGCCTCCATCAAAAATGCTGTGTGTCTATAATCTCCTTTTGCATGAATAAACAATGTCAAATACAACTGTAAATGCCTTTGTGCCTCTGTGAGTGTTTTTCATTTGCAAAAAACACTTCTATTTTGGAATATTTTAGAAGTAATCAAAGTTTTTTTGACACTTTTGCCTTAATTTTGAATTTTTGAAGATTGTATTGCAAAAAAAACCCACAAAAACTCCCACAAGCCTAATCTGCACTGCTTTACAATCAAGCATAAGTACAACATAAATATATATTTGTTACAGCTTTGCAATCCCACATTCTTCACTCCCCCTGTTTATAATTAAGCTAATAGCTGTGTCCGATACGTCATCATAGTCAGTCCGTAAAATCGCACATAAAGTCAACAGCAATGACTAAGTATCCATGTTATGGCTTACACTATCCCACAATGATCCTATGTATAATTATAACATTTATACCCATTGATTAATCTGCCATTTGTTTGACTGATGAGTTATTTCCTTGGCTCATATAAAGACAGTGACAGCTAATCATTACAGTTCTAATCTACTCTCATCACTGCTTTTATTGACAATATTTCTACCCCTTTCAATGTGTCAATCATTTCCTTCCTTTTCTTTTCCTCTCACTGTCCGCTCACTTCTACGACATCTCCACAGGGCCAAAGACAGGGCAACCTCGCAAATATTGACTTTCCAGTAACACGAGAGAGCGCGCACGCGGCCGCCGCCAATGGTATGGCTCAAATTAAAGCATTATGGCATAATAGAGCAGAGTTGGGGTTAGGACCTCGTTACTGCCACCCGGGGGCCTCTGCTTTCTCTCTCCTCACAGTTCTGGGAGTTGTCGCAGTTTTTCTTTTTTTTTGTAACCAGCTTTGGTCTAATTGGAGGCGCAATATGTGGTTTAAGACAGCGTTAAGCAGTAATAAGCTCCCAAAGCAAGTGTGTCATTCTGTTTGCCTTTTGAACTGAAGTGCAATGACAAGACGGAACGAGCAAGAACACACACATTTATGAAACAGACATTATTTACAGGCTTAAACGTGGAATGTGTAACTTTTCTGGTAGAGGGTCTGCCACCTGCTTGTCTCCATGAAGATGCAACTGATTTGCCTTGAATCTTCCACAGTATGGCATTAAACATATCTACCTTGCATGTTTTTGCATTCTGATCTGACCTGTAACTTGGCTTGTCTCCATATAGATGGACATGTTTGTGCAAAGCAATCTCCATGAAATAAGAAAATATGAACTCACAAAGTTAAGAGGATGGTTACGCATGCAAGCAACAAATGGAAAATGCATATGTTATGTATTATTCAAGGATATATTATTATTTGAATGATACTGTGACGTTCCTATTGGAATCCAGGAACAGGCCATATAAATATACTTTAGAAATAGCAATTTAGAATTTTAAGAAAAAAAATGGGACCCATCCTCCTAAGATGCCACTGGAACCATGTTAGTTGGATGGGTCCAGTGGCATAAAGAAGAGAAGAACAAATAAAACACTCTTGGAGAATTTAAACATGTTGGTCAGGAAGTCTCTTAAAGTCCATGACAACCACACAACAAAACAATGATCAGAAAAACCATAAGCTAAAATCTCAACCAGTAACACCTAGGACACAACCACTGTTCCCTTTTGCACTCCCCTGTAAAAGTCTGCCCTCTCCCCTTCTGAAAGACATTTGGAAACAATCAGAGGCATGTTTTAAGAGTAGTTTTCTCCTCCATATCAATCCCCCAGAGATAAGGTATCTACTGAGCCGGCAGCACAAGGAACTCATCACCTTGACTTCCTGTATGCCGTTTAGGGTCCCCTCGTTCTCACCCCTGTCTGAGGAGAGCAGAGGCCGGACCCCCATGTGTCGACTGGTTGGGCCTGGGGCTAATAGTGTGCTGAAAGGCATATTTTATACTGAAGGAGTCCAAACTATGACCTTCTTAAACTGCTTTGTTAGAATGTCTCTCTGTAGATGTGATGTTATAGCAAAAAATTTCAATTTGTTGTCATTGTAAGATAAAATACGTTGTTTACTTCTGGTGTGTCATTGGGCAAGATACTTTTCCAAACTTCTACAGCAAAAGAAATGTCTTTCTTTATATGTCGGTGTAATCCCTCATTCGTCCAGGCGTGTTCCATAGTAGAAAAAGCTTCAGTTGTAGTCATCTGGACTCAGTTTGAAAAAATAGACGTTTCGACTCTCATCCAAGAGTCATTGTCAATAAAAGAATTTAGATCGAGAACTCCGATATTAATACTGTTCTGTGGTAAGACCCGCCCATTGGGCGGAGCCTTCCTGAAGTAGAAAGAGTTGTTTGTTTCAACAGAAACTCCCCCCTTGTATCTACCGAGCTAGCCTATTCAGAATCTTAATGGGCTATTAGAATCCTCTTTGTCTTTGTGAGACCCTGGCTCAACCACCCTGAGTACCTGATTAGCATCCGGATGTCCTTGTCCTGGTCCTCTACCTTTCCAGGGGTTCAGTAACCCATTATAAATAACAGGAAGATTAAACCTTAGCCCTCCATTTCTGTTTAAAGAAGGTCTTTCTTTTTTAACAAAAATAGCTTCCTTGACTCCTCTTTCAAACCATCTTTTCTCCCTGCTTAAAACCTTCACCTCACCGTCTTCAAACGAGTGATTAGAGGCTTCAAGGTGGAGATGCACGGCACTCTGAGGTCCTGAACTTGTATTTCTTCTGTGCTGATAAAGCCTCTTGTGTAGAGGCTGTTTTGTCTCCCCTATGTACCGTTCTTTACAGCTTTCTTCACTGCATTGGATCGAATAAACTACATTGCTCTGTTTTTGAGTCGGCAACTTGTCCTTAGGGTGAACCAGTTTTTGTCTTAACTTGTTTCCTGGTTTAAAATAAACAGGGACTTCGTGTTGTCTAAAAATTCTCTGCAGTTTTTCCGACAGGCAAGACACATAAGGGATAGAAACACCCTTCCTTCTCTGTTCAGTTTCCCTTTTGTCCTGCTTTTTGGTTCTCTTCACTCTGTTGAGGGCCCAAGCGGGGTAACCACAGGCTGAGAGGGCATTTCGGACATGTTTTTCCTCTTTCTTCTTGCCCTCTGAGCTGGTGGGCACACCTTGAGCTCTGTGTTGTAAGGTTCTGATCACCCCCAGCTTGTGCTGTAGTGGGTGGTTGGAACCAAAGAGCAGATACTGGTGTGTAGGTTTCCTATATACTTCTATTTGGAGTTTCCCGTCCTCTCCTCTGATCGTGGAACAATCAAGAAAGGCCAAGCGATTCTCCTTAGCGTCTTCTCTTGTAAACCTGATATGTGGGTCCACAGCATTGATGTGATCAGAGAAGGTTTCCAGCTCTTGTTTCTTAATTGTTACAAAAGTATCATCGACATAGCGGAGCCACAGTTTTGGGGCTATGCCTGAGAATGAGGACAGTGCCTTCTTCTCAAAGTGCTCCATGTACAGGTTGGCCACTATGGGAGAGACGGGCGAGCCCATGGCACAGCCATGAATCTGTCTGTAATCAGAGGTCGGGATGCAGGTGAACAGGGACACAACATCATATGAAACCATGAGGTCATCTGGGTCCAGTTGGAGATGTTTCACTTTATCCACAAAGTTGTGCGTGTTTTCCACATGATGTACCGAATTCCCCACAAGCGGAGCCAATATAGTTGTTAAATGCTTGGCCACATTGTAAGTGATGGAATCTGTGCTGCACACTATGGGTCTGAGTGGAACATCCTTTTTGTGTATTTTTTGAAGGCCATAAATGCAAGGCATGGCTTCACCAGGATACAGTCTGTAATACAGAGGCCGGTCTATCACTTCCTCTTTTTCCAGCCTTTGTAAACAGTCTATCACTTTCTTCTTGTAGCCACTGGTCGGATCTCTTTTCAAGCGCTCGTATGTGGTCGTGTCCTCGAGGAGGGTGTGGACTTTGGCTTCGTAATCAGCTGCGTTGAGAATCACAGTGCAACGTCCCTTGTCTGCTGGGAGGATGTTGATGCTATGATCTTTTTCCAGTGCTGAAAGTGCTTTTCTCTCTTCAGATGTGATATTTGAAGGAGGTGGTTTGGCACTCTTCAGGGTCGCTGTGACACGTAGCCTCAGGTCTGCAGCCTCCGATTCAGTCATTTTGTTGTTTCTAATTGCCGTTTCAGTGGCTGTGATGTAGTCCTCTGTAGGGATGTGTTTAGAGGTGACAGAAAAGTTGAGACCTTTAGAAAGTACCTCCTTTTCTGCCTGTGTCAGAACACGATCTGATAGGTTCTTAATCCAATTGTTTTTGCTGGTCGCTAATTTGTCTGTCTCAGTCCTAATGTCTAGCTCGACCTCACCTGCATTCTTTTTGTTCAAAAGAATGTTGAACTTCTTGATTTGGCGTTCTTTGCTCTTCCTGTGCTGTGCTTCTTGTGCTGTCTGTGTAAAATCCAGCACCCTAAGGACAAGTTGCCGACTCAAAAACAGAGCAATGTAGTTTATTCGATCCAATGCAGTGAAGAAAGCTGTAAAGAACGGTACATAGGTGAGACAAAACAGCCTCTACACAAGAGGCTTTATCAGCACAGAAGAAATACAAGTTCAGGACCTCAGAGTGCCGTGCATCTCCATCTTGAAGCCTCTAATCACTCGTTTGAAAACGGTGAGGTGAAGGTTTTAAGCAGGGAGAAAAGATGGTTTGAAAGAGGAGTCAAGGAAGCTATTTTTCTTAAAAAAGAAAGACCTTCTTTAAACAGAAATGGAGGGCTAAGGTTTAATCTTCCTGTTATTTATAATGGGTTACTGAACCCCTGGAAAGGTAGAGGACCAGGACAAGGACATTTAGATGCTAATCAGGTACTCAGGGTGGTTGAGCCAGGGTCTCACAAAGACAAAGAGGTTTCTAATAGCCCATTAAGATTCTGAATAGGCTAGCTCGGTAGATACAAGGGGGGAGTTTCTGTTGAAACAAACAACTCTTTCTACTTCAGGAAGGCTCCGCCCAATGGGTGGGTCTTACCACAGAACAGTATTAA
The DNA here is from genome assembly GCF_026437365.1 of Eucyclogobius newberryi. Lineage (NCBI taxonomy): Eukaryota > Metazoa > Chordata > Actinopteri > Gobiiformes > Gobiidae > Eucyclogobius > Eucyclogobius newberryi. The sequence continues at coordinate 14,446,618 of NW_027315724.1, read as the reverse complement.
TATCGGAGTTCTCGATCTAAATTCTTTTATTGACAATGACTCTTGGATGAGAGTCGAAACGTCTATTTTTTCAAACTGAGTCCAGATGACTACAACTGAAGCTTTTTCTACTCTTTCTTTTGTTGGTTTCAAGGGTTGTCTTTGAAGCACAAAAATGAATTGCAGAGTGTTCCGGAGAGCTCCATTCTCTGAGGGAGGAGCAGGTGCTGAAGAAAGTGAAGAGCATTCTGGGTCAGCACCACCCACTGAGCTTTGACTTATTAAATTGATGAATTCAGAAGGTGGTGTTTTCTGACGTTTATTGTATTGTAATATACAGTTGTTTTTCCTGGGTTTGACTCGATGAGTTCCACTTTTCAAACTGTGAAATGGTCCGTCTATAAGAGCCAAACTGCTCTGAGAATTCTGCACATGAACAGCCCTTTGGGAAAGTTGTCTAAATCTGAAAGAAAATGTAATTCTGTCCAACAAAAAAGGTGTAATAGTGGAGACGTTTCCCGACTCATCCAAGTGTGTGTGTGAAGGCGTAATCGATGGTGATTGGAGAAGGCAAAGGTGCAACGTGGAGGCCAGAACTTACCACCGGAGTAACAGCTGAAACGTTTCTGTGAAGCTCTCCGAGTAAACAGACACATTAACGATCAAACAGTACATTTTCTTAGTGCGTCAGAAGTCTTTGCTACCAAATGAACTGATTTCCAAAGCCCCTTCATTGCCCCACACTGGGCCCCTCCTCTTTCCCTCACACACTCCCTCCCAGTCCCTCCTCTGTCGCAGCTCTCAGCAGGGAGGGGAAGCCAGGTTAACTAAGTGAACAAAGTCAGCCTGAATCGCAAGCGGGACAAAAGCCTGTCGCGAACGGGGGCCAGTGCCAATCGGAAGGTGTTGCCCTTGCGCCGCACAATACCAGGTGAAGGGGGCTCTCCGACCGCAGCAGGGTCAAAGGTCAGCCAGAGAGGATAAAAGAGCAGGTTTTGCTTGGGAAAAGAAGCGAGGGGAAGAGGGAGTACACCTGCTTTAAAGCTCCAACCGTTCAGCAGACAGACATAATGGTCGCCGCACCGTTGCAGAAAGAAAAGGAGGTCGATCTGATTGGAAGCACATGCAGGGCCCATGAGCCAATAACACAATGACACATGTCTAGACGGCATAGACAAATGGACTTTATAAGGTGCTTTGGCTCATAAGCAGCAGTCTTGTAATACCCATTTACATAATTTATACTGAGCTCTTATAGGGACGGCGAGGTATCGGTACAGGGAAGGAGGAGCGGTAATCGTCTTGTGGAGTTATGGAGGAAGGCGAGGGCAGTGATGGCATGTTACAGGAATCATCTGTGTATTTGTTTTTACCTGTCCAGGGTTAGAGTGTCTTTTATGAGGCAAAATGGAAATAAATGGAGACAAAAGATGAATGGTTCTTAGTAAACCATTTGTTCATTTAATTAAATTCTTGTTCAAGGGTTATTAAGGCTGTTAAAAGTGAGTTAACATACACACATGTGGTCAAATTGTACTTTTGGGAGTACACCATACTTTTTGGTGGCTGTGGTGGACTAAATCAATTCTTGGTCGATTAAAGTCATGTGCTATCAATCGATAATTCAACTAAAAGGTGGTGGTGCAAAAACAAATCAAAAGTAGTGTGTTTCTAATATGTGTTAGAATAATTGATTCATTCTAATATTGTTCACTAAGTCGCTCCATATCTTCTCACTTCTGCTGTTGTCTCGTATAAATGTTTTTTTTACAGTGGTTTGATCTAAATAAAGTAAAAAACAAACACCATCGACCGATTAATCGACTAAACAACGAAAGGATTACAGCCCTATTTGACACCCACTGGGAGCAAGTCGAACAACAGAGACAAACAATGTATGTATTTCATGATTTGACCATTTGTTGCGCTACTGCTTCAGATATGATTGAGTTTTTTATTTTATTTTATTATTAATGCACTCTATCCTTTGAAAACGTTAACTTCCGCTGGTGCTTCATGTCCTTCCCCAGTCTCATCCCCATTTCACGCTAAACTATCCTGTCAAATAAAACCAACGGGCCAAAAAATCCTAAATAGATAAATATAGCTTGGACAGTTGCAAAAGTACCATATTTTCCGTACTATAAGTTGCACCTTTTTTAATAGTTCTGGCCGGGGTGCGACTTATACTTATATTTAAACTTATATACTTATACTCCGGAGCGACATATATGTGATATTATTTGTCATTTTCACACTTACAACCACATTTCATACTCCAGTGCAACTTATATATGTTTTTTCTTCTCTAATATACATTTGTTGGCTGGTGCGACTTATACTCCGGTGCGACTTATAGTCCAGAAAATACGGTAGTTAACAGTAATTTCTTGACAAACTGTTTTACCCTTTCAATAACCAAAAGTCCTAAAAAAAAGCAACCAAAACAGAAAAAAGGTCATGTGACTAAATAATTAAACCGTATTGAGATAGAACATCACTTCCTAGTTCACTTTGGTCATGCCTTTCGAATTCAATGTGTGAAACCTGATTATTATTTTGTTTCATTTCCTACATGCATAGATTACTAGATTACATGCATAGATTACTAGATACTACAATCGAAACCCTCACTATTCACAAACAATTCATATCTAAACACGTTTTTCCCTCGTTTTCCTCTCAAACCCGTCCAAACTACCGCAGACGCGAACACAACAGATTAGCTTGAGGAGCAGGATTACCCATCACCAGGAGGAAGCCCCCCAGACCCCCAGCAGGTGTAGGCCTTTCTCTGGGGTACAATGGAGCGCACTCCCCTCTCACGCTGCCAGGCTCCGGTTACACTACACTCACAACTCATCTTCTCCAAAGACAACGCAGCAGACGCACAACAAAAGGGTGAACAAGAAGGCGGGGGATATTGGGAGCGACTAAGGAGGTTATGACGAGTATTAAGAGAAAGGTCATGTAATCAGTGGCGGAAGACGTACTCAATGTATCGCATGAAAAAAGTACAATGTAGCAGCTGCAAAATGTGCGTTTACAGTCAAAACGTACACATAATTCACCTATAAAAGCATCAAATGAGTGGTGAGCTAGATAAAGAACTGAGTTGACTTTCTAAAGCTACTGAATCAATCAATGAATTACACTTTATATTATATCACTCCGTGCACGGTTTCTTGGCTGCCCTGAAAAGCTGAAAAAGTTCTGGAACCTTCGTCACGCTTGTTGATTGTGACACCCAATAGGAGAACGTCCAAGCATCTTTACCATGCTGATTAACTGAGCTAGCGTGTTCCTGACCAGGGTTTGGTACGTCAGCACTTCCTGTTGATTCCCTCGACCAGGGCGCGGGGCGGGACCGTGTCAGAACCTGATGATGGTTAGCTGTGGGCGTTTTAAACATTCTCTTTGGGTGTATTGGCGCTTGGTTACTGTGTCACGACCCCAGACCGTGCTGTGATCTTTCAATATCACCACACGCGCTGATCATACATGCACACAAACACTCCGCCTTCGCCTCATCTTTCTAGATCATCCCGACATCCACAGAGCTGGTTCGTTTCTGTTTTCTTGAGATTATTTATCGTCGCGGCCGTCGACCCGGGCCATGACAATTTGTACTATAAAGTGATTGCAATACAAAGTGCTTTACAGATCACCCACACAATAACTCAATGTATCTAGTCCTTTTTATTGACATATTTACGCTTGCTCAAAACATTTAGGCAAGATTTCCCCTTGAAAATGCTTTAAAAATATATTAGGTCTACAGAATAGTACTTTACTTAACAGAGTACATATGTCAGATGATGTAAATATTCACTGAAAAAAGTACTTACCGGTAGTAGTTTGTCCTTTATACTTTATTTAAGTACACTACTTTTACTTGAACATGCCCTGAATGTAGTTTTTTTGGCATTTTACAATTTGATCTTCATGTAAATTGCATATTATGACGTGCTCCACACTTGGCCTGGTCACTCTTACAAAAGAAATCTAGATATCTATGGGTTTAGCCTTGTTAAATACATAAATACAATCTTATATAGTGCTTTATGAACACTATTAGGTCCAATTCATACTGTATGTGGTCTCTGAACTAAAGTGTCAGCCTAATATGTCACCAGTGTGTTTTCTTGTACGTACTTGGGACAAACCCTGTAAGACATTTTCACCAAACATTCTTAAATAGCCGCATTGTCTCCCTCTTTACATGTCATTAAGTGCTAATTAAACCACCCATACCAGCGGCTCATCTGTCGGGAGAAAAACAGATGATGGCTCAGGCTGTCCCACAATGCACTGACAACCGCCATTCGCCATTCCCCGAGCACTGGATTTAAATCGCTTTGAATTTCAAATGAAAGTATGTCTGTGAGAAAAGGTGAAGATGTGTGTCCATTGAGCGGCGGGACATGAGTGACAGAGGGGTGAGAGGCTGGGCAGTGACAGAGGAGGAGATGAGGCAGGCCCGGAGGATTAGGGGCTTTGGACAGGCTCTCCACCGCTTCTTTCTGCGGGTGACAGGGAGCGGTGACGGGCCATAGAGTACAGGGACAGGCCACAGGCAGCCGGGACATCTGCATTCATTCAGACAGGGCTTATGGAGGACAGGGACACGCCCTCCCGAGACGCCCTCGCAGCACACTCCCACACTCGGCTCCACGCTGCGAGGTGTGGATGGAGAGGCAAAGATCGGGAGCATTTGATTACACTTTGTTTCATTGTTTTCTTATTTATGCTCAAGAAAAATGGTTTGACTTATAATTTAAGAACTTGATTTTTTAATATGGTTCAAAATGTGTGTTCTGAATAGATGTTTAAGTGAGTTCACGCTTATTTGGTTCTGGTTTTATTCTGATAGACTTGTTTTAGTCCTGGTCTAATTCATGTTTAGTCCTAGTTTAGTCCAAAATGTGGTGTTTGTTTTTGAACGCACCCTTAAAGGCGGTATGGACGATTTTTCGGCGATTTGAGAACGCAGGCGGAAGTGCGCATGCGCACTCCCCCGTGCGGACTGATACAACACACACGTGCGTTTGTTTACTAGCGCAACGGAGCGCATCGCATCTCTCGTCTCCCGTAGATTTCTGTCCACTTCTGCGTCAGCTCGAACTGTCTTTCTCCGTCTTCATTTTGCCCCGTACACTGAGGGAACTATATTATGATAGATCCATGCGCTTAGGCACGCGGAAACGTGGGGACGAACCGCACGCGGCTGCAGGTGAGCGGTAGGTGCGTTTTATGATTGATACGTGGCAGGACAAATGATTTATCCACGCCACGAGGAAATATGATTAAAAAAATTGCTGAAAAAAATCGTCCATACCACCTTTAAAGTCTTTCAAATAAAGGGCTGTGCAGGTAGGTTGTTGCTATAACATTCTAAACGTTTTTTAAATTTGAATATTTGGTAGATTTTTTTAGCAGGAACACTTTATTTGACACTTTGCATATACAGTGTAAAATTAAGTGCAATACAAAGTGTAATAACCTGAAATTCAGCTGCTCAAACCCTAATCCTAACTCTAATCTTGTGTAATTACAAGTTGTTGTGTAAAACGTTGAATTGTTCTTGCTGTTGACTGTGCGCAATTGCCTTTTATCATTTATTCCTGGAAATCAAAATGTATCTTCAATCTCTATTTAACTAACTTTGTGTGTTCCTGTTTGTCCATGGAAAACATTACTGGGAAAAGGTTTACGTGGTCGGGCTGCAATGAGTCGACTGGCCGACTATAAAGAATAATTATAGTCGTATTTTGACAATGGTAATTGTTATCTGGACTACACAGACTCTAAAACACATCCAAAAATACTTGTAAAACAAAGATCAGCATTATTAACTCAAAATGTCTAAAAAAGGTTAAACTATTTCTAATTGTAATACTCTTTTTAGCCAATAGGCTTCTCTATCCAGAAGCTGACTTTGTACGATGTCATTATATTATTAATCGACTAATCAAAAAAGAATCAATGACTTGTCAGCTACTACAATGATCCTTAGTTGCAACCCTTGTCCGTAGCATGATCTTTAATTATTCATCATTTTTAGCTCGACTTGACAAGAGATTTAACAATAAGAGCAGAAGTAGTGACGATAACTTTGAGCTCGTTGTGCACAGTTGCCCCAAACCCAAACGTACCTCATTTCACTCTCCAAACCCTCATGTGTCAACTCTGAAAGCCAAGTGCTCCCTCCGGTCTGCGGCGTGATGGGAGCGCCGACTACACACGCCGGCCTTGGGAATGGCTGCTTTACCACTGACAGCACTTTGACTGATGGGTCTATGCGATGCTTATGTGAACAAAACCGGCCCGGACACCTGCCTCTCCTCCTCCTATCATCCAAACTCTCATGAGGAGTCCCGGAGAAAGACCCTGCCCGGCCCGCTAATCCTCGCTCCCATTCACCATCACTGCTAATCTCCGGCACCACCTCCCTGCGGCCACCTCAACCTCCCCACTCGAGAGGTGCACAAAAGCCCGCTCGCACCACTGCCCTCCCCGCGCCCCTAACCTGCCCCGCCCATCGCCCCTACAGCAGGAGGTACCGGGCTTTCTAAATCCGAGAAGCGTAATCCGGAGGGGCTGGGATACCGAGCAAAACCTAAAGGCTCATTGAGTGTTGGATAACTCTCTCGCGGCTCCTAAGTCTGGCTGTTATTGTTGGTGGCGCTGAGAAGAGGACAGACACAAATGGAGTTTGAATTTCAATGTGCATAATGATTCAGAGAAAGAGACAGCGGAATATGGAGTGGTGGGCATCCAGGCGTTACGGGGGAGGCGAAAGAAGAGGAGATATACATGCAAATGCTATGGAAGAGCAGTCAGGGTCACTCAACTGTGCGACAATGGACAGACCGTTTGGAAGTGTGCAAACAGGTAGTTGTGGTCTCTAACCGTATTTAACAATAATAATAAGTCTGAGCAAATTATTAAACATATTCTGATTGTTGATAAAAGATAATATCAAAGCAAAAGGATCCTGACAATGATGGATAGTCACGAAGGACTTTAATACACATTTTCTGAGATTTTAACAATGTCACTCGCGCCCTTTACAAGTCCAAAGGGCACAAAACTTTAGTTCAGAAAAATGAATGAATACAAGACTGGAAATAGTAAAAGTTTAAATGATTCTTGACTGAAAAGTAGTTCCAGCTTTTTGTTGAATTCCTTTTCCATCATGATTAATATAAACTGATCACAGACAACATTATTCTATTATGTATTACATGAAATACAAAGGGGGCAATGATCGTACCGTGAGCTGGGGGTTGTGGGGGATATGCAGTATTTTCAAACCACGAAAGAATGAAGTACTTTTTTATAATTATCTTAAATAGCTCAGAGCTCTCACACGCACAGCTTTAGAAGTACTTTTTTCAGACAGGAAGTACTATCTCCGTCTAATGTGATTTATCTTATTTATTTATTTTTGTGTGTCCTTCACGACAGAATAAAGTACTCTTGAATCTGGAAGTTGAAGTTCTCATCCTACAGCGTCCTAGTCTCCTGCTGTGTGTGAACTGTGCGTTGCAACATCAGAATTTTCCCATTCCGAGACATATAAAGGTTAAAAATGAGAGAAAAGTTGTTTAATGCTAGTTTAAAATGGATATTTACAACATATTGCAGCTTATCCCACACTCCACTCTGAACTCCACCACAGCCAAAACCCCATCAGCGTCTTTCTCCTCCGCCCTGAAGACGCTCATCCCCTCTCTCCTCCACCCCCCCCCCCTCTTTACTGTACATATTATTTACCGGAGCGCTCCCTCCCATAACTCTCCATTCCTGTACCCATAAACCATCGCGGCCCTCATATCTCACTCTCCCCCTCTTATGAATAAAGTCCTGAAATTTATAGTGATGGCATTGGAAGAGTAGTGGCCCCCCAGGTGACAAACTCCCCCGCAGCACCGTCAGCTCGCGGCAACGGTCCCGGGCCACTCCGCACCCTCCATCACCACCGCCGTCCAGATGGGAGCGCCCACTTTATCGTTCCCTGGTCGGTGACATCACCCCGCCGCACTGCATCGTGGGATTGATGATGAAAGCAAGCATATCTATCTTAACTCGAATCAATTTTATTTTTTACAGACCCCTCGCCAGTCTTATTGGCATATTGACGGTGTGCGGGTGGGGTAGAGACGGCGGGACGGGGGGGGGTTCTCCATTGCGTTTACCATATTTAATGCAAAAGGGGATGTCATCGCCGAATATCCGTCCTGAATAATGTGGCATTTCATCATAAATTCTTTACAACTTATTTACTTAATGGAAAGACTTATGGCGCGCTGTCAGGGCGGTAATTAAACATGGTGATGCAGTGCCGCGTCCCGAGAAGGATATCATCTCGGACCCCCGCCTCACCCCCCGGCCCCCCTCACCCCCCGGCCCCCCTCACCCCCCCCCCCCCCCCCCATCTATCCGTCTGGCCCGGGACATGCACACGCACACACTCCCACCTTTTTAAATACAAATTATTATTATTCAAGACCGGCACATTACACCCGGATTAAAATTCATGATAATACATCTTCCTTTCTTCCTCTCAACAGGGAAAAGAAGATCATTGACATCATCCAGGTGATTGTGAATCTATTATTTGTTTTAGAATTTAATATTTTCCCATATGAAAACATTAGGCGGCTTCAACAGCAACAACAAAAGATAAATGCTTCTGTACGTTTGATCGAGAATTAATCCTTAAATCGACTTAAATCGTAGAAAATTGTTGAAAATATGAATATGAACCGCAATTCCAAAGATTTGTCCTGAGAAATGCAAGGATAAAAAAAAGCCTTAATAAACAGGAACAAATTGTTTTTTAAGAATGATTCAGGCTTAGTCACTACTTACCCTACTTAACATGACCCTAACCTCTCGATTAAGTTAGTTATTAAGCCTGAATCACTCAACCTTTATAATAATCTCGATTGGAAGTTATCAAGGAGGAATAGAATAATATAGAACATTGCTATACAAATGATATTATCTGTTTTGGCAAATGAAATCTTTATTTACCTTAACTTGTTCCAGAACTACACAGTTGACACAGTTGATGCGGTGACCTCTTTTGAACGTGATATATTGCCATTTACAACTTCAACTGCGATGTGTGTTTGATTTCAGGCGTGCGAAAGGATTCAAATGTGTCACTAAGTTTAAGAAGTTGAAGATGTTTTTCTTCCTACTCGAGAAACGTTTCCGTTTTGAAGCTGATCAAGAGTTTTATTGTATTTCTTCAGTTCTGCAAACTTAGTCCCATTGACCAACATTTCAAGTTTTTGCTATGAACTGCTGGAAAACACAGACATAATTACTACCAAATGATTATTACATGTTGGACGATTCTAATATTTGATTTTCTTGCATATCCAGCCATAGTATTATAAGTATATCTCCTTGGTTTCGCATTACATCTAAATTGTCCCCGAAACTACAAGGAAAATGCATTTTTTCTTCCTTTATTTTCTTGAAGACACAACTTAATGAATCTCACATGCCCACAAAGGAACAATGTGCTGAGAGTGAAGAGTTAATTCCACCCCTCCAAATTATGGAGGACCCATTTGAACAGAGTAAATGAGGCGGATTGTCTGTCTGCAGCTCCATAAAAGCTGAGCCACTGACACTGACTGAGGCCACACCCGACCTTTGACCTTGTCCTGTGACCCCGGCTTCGATCCCTTTATGTCGCTGACCAATATGTGATTTGCCAATGGCCGCTCTGGGTCCCTAACCGTGCTGACCGAGGGATTTATGGCTTTTCATTTTAATTGAGTTAAGAGCAAGAAGCCTGTCTGTTTTCTTTCAACAGCGCCGGCGGTCTAAGATTACATCACTGGACAACAGCAAAATGCACAGGGAAAATCTTTGTCTGCAATTTAAACGGTGACTTGATGGAAGAAAGGGGTAAAAACAAGTTTGAAGACAAGTAGGAAGATAGTGCAAGGAATTAGATTAGCAAAATAAATCGTAGAAACCAAAGCATTTGAGAACGTTGATGTGCAAAACTATGACCCAAGAGCCTCTCTGACCAGTAGGATTTCAGAAATGATGCCATGTTGCTGTAGTTTATTGAGTGGTTAAAATGTGTGAACTGGACCTCAAGATTTGAGGCTTAGAAAAGACAATACAAGTGTTCTAAAGCCAGATGTCCACCGCACGATTCGGCCGTCTGCGATGAAAGATTTCTGATTGTGGGTAAAATCTTGAGTTGTGGTTCAAAATTGTGGATTGTATGTCTCACAGAGAGTCAGGGACAAAGCTTAAACTCAAAAACAAGCTGCGGTTTATGTCAAGCGAGTCTGATATAATGGAATCTTGGTTGCAGAGTGAGCTGCCCTCTCACTGCGACTACGATCTACGGTCTGTCAAACATGTGACCAACAGTAAACACTAGCGCTGCCCAAAGTAATATTAAATTAGTCACTTTTACAAACACAGCTGGCATGTAGCGCTAGCCTCCACTAACCGGCACAACTGCGGCGACTTCACCTCACGGAGCCTTAAGCAAACGGTGGTAGTGGCCACAACTGACGATCACACTGTGTGACTTGTGTTCTGTCTTACCACTTTAAATTCCTTGTAGTGTTAAATGAATTAAAAGCATGTGCAGTGGACACCAGGCTTTACTTAGCCCAGTTGACCAATTTTAAAACCTGTTTGCACACTTGCCACATAGAAAAATGCTAAAAAACAGTTTTTAATTCAATCAATACGACACGTTACCAGCAGGGGGCATCTGCCATAACAATCAGATAACATTTCCACACATTTAAGTATGCAGAAAAGTCGTCCAAAAGTAGGTAGAAAAGCCAGACTAAAGCAAATGAAATGGGTTTTGCATGTCCTACCTCCCAGCCTAGAGTGCGATCTAGAAGACATGGCGTTTGCTCTCCGATGTATGGTCCAAATCTTTCTCCAACCTCCACCTTCCTGTGAGTCCAGATTCCCAAAGCAGCGCCGGGAGCTGACGACTCTCTCAGTTCAAAGTCTTCAGGGACGCTCAAGTCCTCCTGTGTCCAAACCAGGCTGTGTGGATGGAGCTGGAAGGAGGGTGAGACGTCCTCCTCAGACAGAGCTGGTGATGGCTGGTCTTCTGTGAGCGAGGAGAAATAGTCGCCGTTGGAGACGCATGCATCGTCCAAGAGCCCGGCTGGGTAGAAGTCCAAGTTCTCATCTCGGTCACCTGTCGAACAAACAGGAGAGATTCCAAGTGAGGGACAAGTTTGGTTTGTGCATACAGTATTTTGGAACTGAAGAAACATGTATTCATTTATTTTATTCATCACAGTTCACTAGGGCCTTGAATACAGTCCCTCAACGCTTGCTCTAGTGTTTAAAGGCGAACTATGTAACCTTTCTGGTGAAGGGTCGACCGCCTGTTTGTCTACAGCAATTTGATACAACTTTGCTTAGTATGCTCCACAGTATGGAAATATATACATTTAGAATATTACATTAGAAGTCAAGTAGAACTGTGTATGAGGGAAGAAAAGGTTTCAGAGGTAGTCATCTGTACAATGCTCTGAGTAAAATTGTTTGAGTGGCTGGCACTTACTGCTTCATTAAAATAGAATTGACAGTCTGAGATACAACCTGCCCTCAGTCTACAAAAGCCTCATAAGACCTTGGCAGACATCAAACCAGTCAAATGCTAATGACGAGTACTTGAAAGCTCTGAGGTAGAGCTGGCCAGACCTCAATAACCACCCAACCTGCATGAGGGAAACGGACACACTTGAGCAGGGTAAGACCAATGTAAGCTCAGGAGAGTATAAATGCTATGCTTAAAACCATCTACACCAGACTGAAAAGGAAGTCCTTGATTTCCAAAACAGCGATGACTTTGAAACCTTTTCAAGCACCAGTTGAATAGAGGATTGAAATACTAGATAAGTTTAATTCCATACTGTGGAACATCTCAGCCAAAGCAAGTCCCTCACACACATGGTCATATTCAATACAGATGCATATTCACATTCATAGTTATGTAGGCAAATATATATACGGTATTTAAAAGTAGTTAAGATATGTACCATGAATACCACATGCCACTCCGCACAGCACGGCCTACATACTATCGCACAAATGTAACTGCAATCTGAGCCGCAGCTTGTTTTCCCATTCAAGTTCTCCAACAATGACAAAAGCCCACAAAGCAGCCCCCTGACCCTCATCCTATCTGAAATGGAAACAAGAAGTTAGTGAAGCGTACCATGTCTTCTCGCAATAAAGATCCGTTCAAATAAACATCACAGGACGGGCTTTTCAAACAAGAGTGTTTATCACGTGTTAAAACAATTTCTTTTTATTGATCGTGTCATGAAAGGCGGTAGATCACCACTTTCTTCTGAAGCCAGTCATGCAACCGAATGTCAGGAAGCTTAGAATGTAAAGTCAGCTGAAGCTAAGTTACATCTCTGTTAGAAGTTATTATGCGAGAGAGCTGGTTTGTTTCTGATGTGTCTCGTATTAATCACAACATATCGGGGCGTATTGTGAATGCAGGAAAAAGTGACATTTAAACCCATACACACAGGATATTTCTGATTTCTGGTATACGCTTAGTAAGAATCCCACTTAAAGCTTTACAAGTGAGGCACCAGAGCTAAAAGAACTGCAGACAAAAGCACATCCTCCTCCTCTTCAACACCAGATTTGTTCTAATTTCTTTTGCTGGATTCGTTAACTGTCGAGGTTTAAGCGCAGTATTTCAACTATTCGAGATCATTAATTGCAATATGTGAGAATGATGAGAGACGTTGGAGACTGTAGACCTCCACAAAGGCACTAACATCACATTTTGAAGCAACTTGAAGTGTCTCCAAAAACAGTGTTGTCATTGTCCTACGATTGTTTCTAGACTCAACCGTTGCCTCCATTTAAACTATCCCATAATAACAGTAGCACGAGTGATCCCACAAATCAGCAAGAGAAACAATCTGTTACTGACTGAAGCTCGTACAAACAAGCTTCAAACTGGGGATGTGTAAAAGTGTCGTGCACTATTGATATCGCAGGCTTTAGAGAAAGAAAAGCTTTTAATGCAATGTTGTTTTCACTGTTTTAGTGTTTAAATAAAGTGCATTTCATAAACAGAAAATGCATTTAGTGGTTTACCAAAGAATTTTTCTATATGACAAAATTAGTTATTTTATTTATTTATTTTCACTTTTTTTTTTCAATTATTATTATTTATTATATAACTTTTTTATTTTTATAAGAGCTTGTTTAATCAGATTTTTTTTTCTTTTTTTCAATAAGTTATCTTTTTTCATTTTATTATACTTCTGTACCTAATCTGTTTTGCAACACTGGAATTTCCCCATTGTGGGACAAATAATGGTTATCTTATGTTATCCTATCTTAAATGTTATTGTTCTGTGCAACTTTGAGGATTTTATGAGCTAAAAAAGTTTCAAGATTAATTTGGTGCTATAAAGTTCCAAAAAATCTAAAATATATGTCCATTTATATCTATAATCTTTGTATCAGACAAAGGTAATTGCCTGAAAAATCTTCTCTATATTTGTCTATACAGGTTGATGACATTTTGGTCATTCCGTCATCTCCCTGAGTTCAGATGTGCGTGATTGACAGGTGGATTAGCCAATCAGGGACAGGCATGGTCAGTCTGTATCAAAGCAAACATGGCCGCTTACGAGGAAATAGAAAGGCAAACAACATCACAACGTCGCCGATTTCCGCAGAATCAACGAGCGAAGCACAAAACGCTGTTGATCTGAGGAGAAAAGTTTGATTTTGTTCTAAATGACGAACGACCAATGAACTCGTCTGTTTCACCTGGAAATAAACACATCTGATTGCACGGTATGTTTTGAGTTTGGCTCGAGGCGCAAATCACACTCCGTAAAGAAATTAAGAAGTGTTTGTTCTGGCTTAAACAGTTCAAATGTATAGGGTAAATATTGTCAGAATATTTCACATTTTGCGTTTAAATGTATGAAGTTTTCTCTAAAATAGTTTCTGATTAAAATAAATTGTTCTTGTTTTGATGTGTTTTTGACAACGGAACCTTTTAATTCCCCAAAAAAAATTGCCTTTTCAGATTTATAAGTTTCTATCTGCAAATGAGATAAAGTGAAATAAATATATTCTGTCTTTTACGTGTTCAAAACTTTCAAACTAAACATTTCAAAACTAACCTGAATGCAGATGGAACCTTTTAATTCTCAGAGGACGAAAAATGTACAGTTATAAAAATGTATTTGCCCATTTTCAAATGTGTGATATAAATGTAACATTAATATTCCATTTTATCAGACGCATAGTACATAGATAGTACTGTGCTATTACATATTACATCTTATTGACTCCCGAGGGACCGTGTAGCTCCCATTCCTCCTTCAAACATGGCTCCAAAGCTTTCACCCAAGACCACACCGTAATCATATAAGCTAAACCATATTGGCCTAACGCTCCACCCAATGTTCAGCAAACTGTACAGCGTCCATATTATTGAATTGCACGTCCAGTTGAAGTATTTTCTCCCTGTGGCCGAACCTGACCGGTCTGTAAAACTATTGTGTTTGACATTCTCTCTGTGTGGGCCCAGACTGTTTGAGAAAAGGCTCTTAAAGGCTGTACGATGATCCCGAAACCTGAAAATGCATCGGCGGCAGTGAGCGTAATGATTTTCAGCACTGCGACTGTGTAACGCGGTTAGAGTCTCGAACGAGGGCCTCGCCATATGGTGCGGGGACCAGAGCTTTTAAAGGTAACTGTATCCCCCCGTTGCCGTTTCTCCTCTGACATTTCCCCCTCTCACGCCGGTCTCCAAGTTTATATTTGATTTAGCACAGAAATTCCCCCGCTCCACTGGACTCAACAAGCGCATTTTTAGCTCATAAACATATACGTTTCTATAAGGTAAACGCTGGGCAAAAGCAAATACGTAGAGGGTTTTAAAGATTGTGGTTTATTGCGCAGATGATGGATAAGTCAAAGAGCGTGGCGGTGCTTGGGCTGAGAAGTGGCCCGGGCGAAGAGCGTGCACGCAGGCGTTGGTGGGATTGGTGTCCATGTTGTGCGTGCGGGCATACTTAAAGCAAACAGCTCTGTTTATTTGTGCTGTAATGGACATGACTTCATCAGTGCGAGCTGACGCCCTTCATCAAAGAGGCCGCGCGGACACACGAGTGGGCCGAGAGGGGGAACTCCGGCTGGGACCAGAGCGTCGCCCGCAGCATCACCAGAGACACTGATAAGACACGATCATTAGCAGATGTCTTTGATGTGAGGGCTGTGGACATGTGGGCGTTTAGTCGATCAATCAGCCGGAACATGAAGTTTTATAGTCGGCAAAGTATTTTGGGGGGATTTTAAAGGGTTTATATTCTCAACTGCAGAAAGGAGAAGGCATCTGTTGAGTTATTTTGGGATTTTGTTTAGGGATGGAGGTTTTAAAGTATCCTTATAGTGATACTGACATAGAAATGTGGGTATCAATACATTTTAGGGGTTGGCATCAATTTTAGACATGCTAAGACCATTTCGATCGAAAAAATACAAAAAAACAATTCCACAACGACCAAAAACAGACTCCATTTTGATACTTTATGTCTCAGAGCTGCACTAACAAGTAAAAGTTATTCAAATCACTTTACAGTTTGATGCAACAAACATTATAGAGTCTCTTTGAAAATAAGTTAAGTCAACCACGATTTAAATTGGTAAGAAATAATACGAGGACTTATTCAAAAGTAACAATAATTTACAGACAATAAATTTCAAATAAAAAAATAAAACGTCTATTGTAACTAATTAATAATGCCCTATGTCATTTTTTGCAATGAGGTTTGGGGGCAATAAATATAAAACTAAAATGTAATCTTCACATAGCAAAAAAACTTAATTTTCAACTTATTATAAACAAACCAATGTGCTTGTTATAATCTTAAATCTTCTGTCAAAATCACTACAGAACATGTTCAAAATCATAAAATCCAATCCAATGTCAAATATGTTGAAATGTTGAACTAAGTGTTATTATTTCTGTTGAAATAAGTGTTATTATTTCTGGAGTAATGTCCAAATCTACCTGTGACCGAAATAAACAAATTGAAATGCTGAAATCCCACTTCCAAACGCACAAATTCCTCTTTGGAGGGAACAGATTTTGCGCGGCGCCGTTATCTGCATGGCGAGAATGATCCTCACCTTCTGCCACAAGGTGTTGGAAGGAGCCATACATCACACGATTACCCCGAGCAGCGAGCAGGCCCCAGTCATCAGGGAGTGAATTAAACATGATAGAAAGAGCTATTAATCACAGTGACAAAGCCCCTAATGGAGGAGTGACCCGGGCCGCGCTGAAGGGACGCCGCGGGGACGCACCCACGGGACAAATGGATACACATGTTTACAAAGAGCAATAACCTACCTGTGGACAAAGGAAGCCCCCGTGTCAGGGCTGGGACTGGCGGGGGGAATCTGCCATGTAGGAGATACGTAGTTATCTTGTCCTGCAGGTTGTGTTTTTAAGTGTTAAATAAAGTAAAATCAAATGTTGTAGCAAGGCCCCAAAAAATCAAATGTTGGTTGAATAATACATAATTCTACATAGATTGAAATTGCTGTGATGTGACATAGATAAAATCAAATCTACAATGTTACAGAAGTATCACATACAAAATTCTACTTGAGTAAAAGTATTGAAGTACGCAATTAAACATGTACTTTGAGTAAACATGGGAATGGGTATTTCATACAGATTTTGAGCACGATTAGAGTCAAATAAAGGGATTTTTGATAAAGAAATGTGCCGATTTGGGACAAAAGATGCAGGTGATTTTTTTTTTTTTTTTTTTTTTCAATTTTCCTTTATTTTTTGTGTATTTTGTTTTGCTCAAAGCCAGGACTTGAACTCAAAACTTGAAGACAGGATGTGCAAAAAATGTCCCCACTAGTACTTTATAGTCTGCAGTCCGGTTCAAAAAGGTAGTGGAGTAGAAAGTACATATACCGCCTGTCAAATGTAAATAAAAGTAAAGAGTATCCACAGTAACTGGACACATTTTTCTGTACTTTGCTTAAACAAATGTCATTTGTTTAAGCAAAGTACAGAAAAATGTGTCCAGTACTTTCAACCACAGCAACAAAATCATTCTAAAATAAAAAAAAAAATAAAAAATAAAAAAAAAAAAAATCTGATTATCTCTGATTGGCTCAAATTATAATATATTTTCTCAAATGAAATATTTTTTAAAGTTTTTGTTCAAATGCTCCTGCTCATACACTTTATTCCTCACTTAAACTGAATGTAAATACTGTAAATAAAAGAACAATTCAATTCTCAAAGCAAAATGTTATAACCGAGCATCATCAAAATCCACAACCTCAGATTACCCATGATGCTTCGCAGGACGGCTCGGCTCAAAACGTCACAACTCTGTCACATTAGATTTAAATAGTGATTAAAAAACAGTCCAGATAAAACAAAAACCCTTCCCACATTTGTTCAAGAGTAAGAGACGCTCATTAATCACAGGCTAAACGCAGTTCCCAATGCGCTGATCACTCCATCACAGCCGATCCAGGAAGCTAGCGTCAGAAGCTAGCGTCAGAAGCTAGCGTCAGACTGATGGGGAAATATGGAGATCGACTTTCACCTCCGCATGGCTGGGGGGCTCTCATGTATCCGTGTCCAGCTCATGTGCACCGTGTAATAACAGCCTGAGGGGTGTCGACGGGTGGGTGGAAGGGTGTGGGTGTGTGTGTGGGGGGGAGGGGGGCTCTGGTGGTACAGGTCAAACATAATCACACATGATCCCCGGCATTAGTCTTCATCCCAAACGTGCACCAGACCCATTTGTCATACACTCTGCATTCAGGTGTCTCTTTTGTATCGTTACTGTAATGAATCATCACAGATTAAATGTTTATTGGGGTGTTTTTTTTTGTCATAGCAATTCCATTTAGCTTATATGTGATATTTTATGGACAGTGGTATAACTTTGTGAACAGTCTCTAATTTTATTATAGGAGGTTTGGTTAGCTTGTTTACTATGTTAAAAGCAATCAAAAATGTGTATTTGTCCAAGCTTTATATTGCCAGTATAGCTCGATTTACAGAATGGAATCTTTTGCTCTGGAGTGCTGGCGTGCCCTGGGGGGACGGCTCATTGTGGCTTTCCCCCAAAAACAAACAATAATTAATTATCTTCACATTGGATTCATTTAAATGCTTTTGTGGCTTCTGGCGGATATTAAATGGCGGTCGTTGATATGCTAAGCACCGTTAATTACAGTGCATCCATTGGTCCCTCCGCTGAGTCTATAGGCGAGTGTGCGGACCCCTCAGGAGGGCCAATAAGCTTCCTCATTAACTCTTCCATTGTGTTTAACAGAGCCTGAGCTGGGCTTTTGGGGGATCGTTTGGTCCGTGAGTTGACCTGGGAAAACAAGGGAAACGGCTGTAGCTATGGTGTAGAGAGAAGGAAAAAAATGGCCAAAATGCAGTTACATTTGTTTGCTCATACCGATTTATTTGAATATTTCTCAGCAATTACTTTGGATTCAACTCAACAAACATGGAGATTTACAATGAAGCACACATTTATTTTGGATGGAGCTGGACTGTACAAGTATCGAAGAAGTTGCCCTCTGAGAACAGTTGCTCTGGGACACCTCAAGGATCAGGCTTGGGACCTGTTGTGTTTCTCCCTATCAACATTCTCTTTACATAAGTTGTCATCAAATTGACAGCTTCTCTTCCTGGATTCATAAACCTTGATCCTCCAGTAAGTTTCCTGTTGGCCTCAGAATAAATAAAGAACTATAATAAAACATGAATTGTGGTCTATGTCTTTCATTGGTAGGAACAAAGACCTTCAAGTGATTGGGGGAATTGTATGGTGAGACTTACCGGTATTGCAATTTATATATTTGAATATATCTATAGCTAATACCCATTTCCCTATGAATGTTCATCTATAACCTCTAATGAACCAAGCGACACCCAAGCAACCCCAGCTCTAAACAACATCTTAATTAATGACCACATATTGTCTTGTGTTTTTCACTCCAGTGTTAGTCAACTACACTAGTCCAAATGGAAAAACAGTCCATTAGGGAGCTCTGGGCCCAGTTATCCAATTAACACTGCACAACAAGCGCCAACTTTGAGCCACTGCCTCCGCGCACACTCACACGCACACACAAGGACAACTCATTAATTAGCATTAGGGTTGATTAATAATTGTGGTAAATGGCCAGCGCGGATGAAGCGGCGGCGCACAACAAAGACGCGAGCGGATTTATCGGGGGATTTTTACATGTTCCTCACAGGCCTGACAAATGGCCTATTAATTATCTAATGTTGTCTGACAAGAGCCACTTGATAAAGATGTATGTTTGGACAGGGCCAGGAGGGGACGGGGCCAGGGGACGGGTGGGAGAAAGGGCTGAGAGGGAGACAGAGAGAGGGAAGAGGACGAGACGAGAAAAGAAATGAATGGGAGAAATACAGTACATATTTAATAACTCTAATCGAATAAATGTCATGCAATGTTTGAATAAGAATTTCACTTGAATTGAAAGTGAAGTAAAGTAAAGACATAATGACACATCTAAAACAGACATTGTTTTTAGTCATTGTACAGTATGTGCGTCTATGATGCAATAAATGTTGGAATTCTTACCAGCTATAGAATTGAAAGAACATTGTTTATAAATAGGCAGCAAAATCAACTTTAAGACGATTTTAACCTCATTAGTTTACTCTAAGTTGTATTTTGATTAATTTATGTGTGTTTGAGTAATGCTGTATTAGTTGTGATTATTTAAAAAATGAAATAGCGATACATGTAGGGTTCTAAAACATTACAAAACCACTTAAAAAAAAAACAAAAAAAAACATGTAAACCTGCTGCTTGTTGCTATGAGAGGATTATCAGTTCTGCAGATTGTTTCAGGAAGTCAGTGGACCTGTTTTTATAAGCCATTTTAGATCAATATTGTTGTTGAACAAATGAACAAATTGTAAAATGATGATCCACGTATGTTAAAATTGTCGCCTTTAAGCAATCCCAAAAACTCATCTTTGTCACAATGACTTGCAAATACATAACACATAACAACAATTACATTTTTCATGGTAGAACTGGAGCTCCCACATATTTAATTTAACTTAATTTAGCTCTCGTTATGGAGATGTTGAAGTATTTGCACAGAGGGTCGTTTCAGAGTGCACCTTTTCCTCGTAAATCGTGGTTTTCAGTCACATCAAAAAGTTAAAGATGCGCTGCTTAACTTTTTTGGTGGCAGGTGCAGGATTGTTCTTCTAAAGTCTTAAAATTACATATTAAATGGAGATAGTAAGAGGGAGGAACCACCAGGCCAAGTTAAAGGTCAGATTTGAGTAATGTCAGGTCTGTGGAGGGGTGCGATCGCTGCCCCAGTCCAACAATGAAGAGCACAGCTGTCACTCAACCAGACTGTACCCTAAGAGGGATTGGTTGTTAATATTATATGCATTGAATTACTTTATTTATGAATATATTCTATTGTAATTTGCTTATTGTCCATTAGTCCTCGTCACCCCTTTTCATTACAGCTGGACTGGTCTGTTCAGCCAGTTTAAATGTTCGCCGTGTGCTCTTTGTTAGCTCGGGAATTGGATTCATTTCCATCTGGTAACATTATGTTGCTTTGACCTCTTTTATGAGCCAATATTGTCAATTTGTCATTTTCTGGCAAATAAACGTCTTACAGATTTGAATTATTTTGTGTGTTCCGTGCTTTACCCAGGGTCCCTTACAAGAAGAATTCAAATGCAATGCTAAATAGATACCGTATTTTCAGGACTGTAAGTCGCACGTTTGTTCATAGTTTTGGCCGGGCTGCGACTTATACTTACATTTATATTTATACTTATACTCCGGAGCGACTTGTATGTGATATTATTTGTTATTTTCACACTTACAACTGCATTTCATACTCCAGTGTGACTTATATATGTGTTTTTCTTCTCTATTATGCATTTTTTGGCTGGTGCGACTTATAGTCCAGTGCGACTTATTTATGTTTTTTTTCTTCTCCATTATGCATTTTTTGGCTGGCGCGACTTATACTCCAAAAAATATGGTACGTTTAATGCCATACTGGAAGAGAAGCAGCTTTTCCGCCACCACAAAAGTTACGCAGTGCACCTTTAACTTTCCCCCGAGCATGAGATGACACAATCCATACATTGCATACAATTTCCTGCATAAGCACTTGACATTTCATTATTGTTCTACCTTGGTCTTGGCGCACTCAATGGACAGCACACTTTCTTTTTCTTTTTTTCTTTTTTTTTTACCATGCCTGTTCTACATTTGTATCCGAGATGAATCACCACGCTTTTACTTCTGTGCCTGTTTGGGACATAATCAATATGGAGGATTTATAAAGCACATTTGTTGCTAATGAAATGCAAATGAATGAGGCCATAGTGATCTGAGAGATGAATGAACACACACACACACACATGCTTTACAGTGCGTCCTAAACCACAATCAATATCATCAACCACAAAGCCTCTCCACCACTTCATATCATTAGCCCATAACGGCGCACATGCAGCATATGGGCCGTCCACTCCCAGTGCTGAGTCTAATATTCCGAGTTTATCTTCCCTTCATGTGTTGACAGGTGTTCCTGAGTGGGATGCCAGTTGCCAAAGGGATTTTTATGATGGTTTTAACCCCACATTTGCTCTAATGAGATGAGGATCCCAGTCGGACGCTAACTCAAGCCTGTCAGACGAGAAGAAAGAAAATAAACAGCAAAACGATGAGTTATAATGTCTTGATTTCGGGATATTAATCTTAGTTTTGGATGTTTTGACCAGTTAGGATGTATTTGTGACCCAGGGTGAACCCCTGTCTAAGGGCCAATGTCACTCGAATAGATTCAAGTCACCCACGACCTCTAATGGGAACAAGCGATGAATGAATGACTCTTTCCTTGACCCCTTTTTTTTTACTTGAAGTTAACAGTCAGAACCAAAGCAATTATACTATCAGGACTAAACTGGACCAAAACGTTTGAACTAACTTCTTCAGAAATGTTTGGACTTCGAAATAACTTTATCTTAACGTAAGCTCCAATATGATGATATCCCTGTAATTATTGCTAGATCCATGTTGCAGGAATAGGATTTTTTTAGTTTGCTCAGGCCGGGGACAGAATAAAGTTGCAACTTGATTTTAATTTGGCAGTTAATATTAAACAAGACAAAATCATGCTGTACTTTTTGGAGAACATCATAAACTACTACACTCCACTGAACTTTGTGTTTCATTTAGTGACGGGTCCATGGTGTATACAGCTGATTCTAGCAAATACTGTATCTTAGTAAATACTGTAAATACTAGGCCTTGGCTTGGCCCTGAACTTAATTCTAAACCACATAATGATTAAATACTGTAATTAAAAGAACATATTCCACTTTATGTCCTCTTTTCTGCTCATCTAACTGTTTCACTTAAGTTTGTCTTGTCTGTGTGTTGTGTGTTTTGTACTGTCTCTATTGTGTTGTATGTAGTGTTTTGTTTAGAGTATTTTGCACCCCCTTGAAAATGAGATGGCACAGCTTTTTCACAAATACATTTATATTTTTATATATTTTTTATCTATATTTTTTTTTACCAAGTTAAATAAAGGTTAATAATAAATATATAAAACATTTACCAGATTACACAAATTCATTGTCGATGTATTTTATTTATTTTGATTTTTTTTTTGGTTTGTATTTATTCATTTTCAACATTTGACACAGGCAAAGCTATAACTTAAATTGGAAATATTAATATTAAAGTTCTTTAATTCAACCGTGCATGTGTGCAAAATTCCTGTTATCCCTGTTATCCCTGTACTTCAATATTATAAATAAAATCTGCTGCTTGTTATGAGCTCCCACTATAAAGAGGCGGGGCTTAACAGTTCTGCAGTTTTGAACATGAAGTTAATGGACTTGCTTCTTTTACAGATTTATTTCATGATTGCAGATTACTATGAATAAAAGGTAAAATGATAATCAACTTATGTTATAGTTCAATTCCTGAAAAAAGCATGTCTCCTTTAAATTTGCCCTGCGACGTCAATGTCTAACCACCTTTTAAAATATATATAAATATACATAACGCATTGCACTGAAAGACGCAACATTAGCACAATTTAACCGTGTTTCCTTCTCCACCTTTCTTCGCTTTATGTGGCGGCTAACTGCCATAGGGCCCTAATATAATTACAGCTCACAGTTGTGCACATTTGAGAAATTGATTCCTTTGATGAGATGTGAGCGGAGGAAGGCCCGGGCAGAGGGGTGAGAGCGCTCGCTGCCAGGACCCCCCTCCCCCGCCCTATTCTCCTCTGTCTACGGCCCCCTGGGTACCAAAGGGCCTGCTCGTTAAAAGAAATGATAGCATATGTGCTTTGTTTAACTTTGATGTCTTCATAATGCATTACACAATTAGATTGATTTGACAATTTCCATTATACTTGATAAAATATTTATGCGGCACGAGGATGGGAGTTCTTATCACAGGCTGCAGCACAGATGGAGCAGAGGCAAAGAGGCCATCAGTCACTTACAGGCTTCTGGGCAATATTACCTGGCTGCTTAGATGTAATTCACCGCATAAAAAGTGTATTTGTAAGAGTGTACTGGAGCATGGGAAAACACTTGTTTACTTTGTGGTAATCACGAGTGAGTGTATTTAGACTACAGACTTCTACTGCTGCTGCTGCTGCTGCTGCTGGACTCAATGGGCTCTGTTTTTGTTTCCAAAGCCAAGCACAAGAACAATGTGCCAGTCATGATGGAAAAGAATGAATAAACTTTAAGGCCGGACATTGCAGGTGAATAGGGAAACTATCTTCCAGTTACAGATGTCAATTGGAACGTCTTCTGTGGATTACTTACATAAATATCTATATGTCATGTAATGTTTTTGTGACTAAATAAGAAATTGTGTGTGTACAAAAAATGGCCAAATCGCAAATTTGAAAAATGGTTTAATTTTCTTGCTTTGTTTTGTTGATATGTTTTGTTTAAAAAAAACATTAGAGTGGGAAATTTGGAGATCTTATTTAGTATTTTAGTAAACTAAATCTTACTGAAATATGGCGTATGTTTTAATCATTATTATTATTTTGATAAAACCTTAATAAATCAGGCATGAATATGATCACATTTTTTTGTAATTTTATTTTCATGTCGACAACAATTTTGTAGCATATAGTGTATGAGTATTGAGTTTCTTGCTATAAGTACTGTATTAAAGAAATTACAAATGATAAGTAAAAATAGGTAGTTTGAACATCAATAATTAAAAATATCCAAGACATTTCAATATATATATATAAATTTTGTACATTGTTCTATTGTCCTGCTAAACCACCAATGTTAACACAAGCTTCCTCAACTAATCTACACCAGTTATTAAAAGTTTGGATTTGGATTAATGTACAGTTTTTATCAAGTATTTTTTTTAAATCAGCTTAATCCCGTTTCAAGTGAGATTCAAACCATTGTGACAAGTTACATTCAATTTAGAGTCCGACAATATAGTTGGATGCGTTGGCTTCCACATCACACGTGTTTCCGCAGTAATAGACCAGACCGTGCTCATTTATGCATTACTCTTTTCTGTGCATAGTCAAACAGCCGATTGCCAATAAACAATTTGAGACTCCCGAGTTTCCTCCCCTCACAGCCGGGACATGGCCCTGTGTCCCCCTCTCCTCTCTCACCCTTGTCTCCACAACCTCTCCTGTGCGCAGCCGCCCCACATCCATCACGGCGCAGAAATTTAAGGAGTCAAATTGGCCTCATCTGTCTCAATGTTGGATGCAGATGGAGTTTCTTGTGCTCGGGGAGGTGCAGTTAGTCACCCCTGCTGCCCCCGCCCATTCAATCTAAAGGCTTAAGCCGTGCCTGGACGTGCCCGCCTCACCACTCTGCGCTGTATTACAGGTGCAAGGCCGGGATGAAAGGGGCATGCCGGTGAAGTGACCACTGCACTGACCACACTCTCCCTGTTTCACTCACTTTTGCTACAAATGTGTTTTTCATCTTAGTTTGTGGTTCTCCTTCTGGGCGTCATCACACGCTCCACACACACAGGCAGTGGTCAGAGCAGCCTGCTACAATCAGGCCGGTCAGAGCCAGCTCGTTAATACAGGGCCTAAATAGTCCCCATGCATAAAACATGAAGCGCGCCGTGCCACTGCGTAATGAACTGCTGCTCCATAATTGCATCTCAGAGCCGTAAAATGAAGACAAAATATTTGAAGAGGGATTCTGTCACCTCTCTGCAGATGCAACACTAATCATAGGCGTTCGCCAGGGCCCTCGGGGTCTCCCCCTGACAGAGAGCAGGGGCTAAACGCCCAGGGCGGCCGCGTTGGCTACACCCTCCTGCTAATGGGACATAATTGAATAATTGCTGATTAGAAAATGGAGGAGTGAGCGCTAAAGTACAACAGTGTCCAGTGTGTTATCTGGAACCGTCCCACAGGGAGACAGGAGAGGACGATCACAAGGGGAAAGGGACAAGCACAATGTCACCACACGACATTCTTTTACAAATATAAAATATAAAATATGACAACCCATTTCAGTAAAATGTAATGAAATTATATTTAAAATGATACAAAAAAAGAACATTGCCTGTTTTCCTCACTTCCCAGTATAAATGTACTTCCTGGTTCAACATGGGCAGCAGATGGAAACAGGCCAAAATCCATATAAATTACACAATAGTTATAATTTGACGAATAATAATACCAAATAACACGTTCATTTGGATTGTTTAAACTGTCAGAACAATGTGTCCATTGTGTGTAAATCATCCCTACATTTTGGATGTAATATCACTTTTGATGACATTGAGGGGAGATTTTGTTTTTACTATACTTAGCTCTACTTAGTCAATTTGTCTTCACCAGCTGCAACTTACCTGATGTAAAACTACGATTAACAAACCAACTAATGAAGTAATATGTAGAAAAAATATGAGAGTCTGGAACTAAACAAACAACAAAACAAACCTTAAAAACTCGCCCGTTATATCAAACTTTCACGCCCTGTCATCAGATGCCACGATGCATGCAACTCTTATGCAACGATCATAGTCAAATATTCAAATACAGCACTGAGACGTGCTAACAAAGCCTAAAGCCTAAAGACATGACACTCACGCACAGAGACACCAGACGGATGCACACTTGCACACAGCGTGACAGCTCCACAGACAGCCTGGCCCCCGGATGAGAGATTGGAGTCCCACCCAGGGGTGTCACCCAGACAGTTAGAGAGTGGCCGGACTGACAGGGTGCTGCGCTGACATAATGAAGGTGCTGTGGCTGTCAGGGGGGTCACTTGTGATCACACCGGCCGCTGGGGGGGTACGGGGACATGTATAATGAATCCCACCAATGACAAATGGCCCTGAGCGGTGGACTCGGGCATGTGACAAACTCAGACTCATCACACGGACACATGGCACACACAGACGGGGATCACCACTGAAGCAACTTTTATGCTTTTATTTTACTTGTCCCTTCATTCGGTCGGGGTCCGTCCCGTCAACGCAGATTATTCAAACTTGCATACGGTGAATTGTGCGCATTTTAGGGCCTGATGAAGCCTTTTTTCGTGCAGTTTGCATCTTCTTGCCGTTCATATCTGGGAAGGTTTAGACACATATGTACAAACTTCCAGCCAAACTAGAGCCGAGTCTCTCTCAGAAACTGGGTCAAATGCAGAGGACAGATTTTCTAAAAGGATGAAGTTAAAGTGTGAATTGAACTGGCTTCATTCTGGTTGGAGGGTGAACTTTGACACTCTATGTTTAATCAAATAGTTAGAATAATGATGATGATGATAATAAGATTTATAAATGTTATGTTGTTATTGGTCAGGTGTAAATATTGTACTGTAATGTAATAAAGCTATAAAGTACACGATTTTCCAACCGTGAAAGGAGAATTTAGGTATTTAAATATATTGTTTTAGATTTTAGCTTTCATAAAGAAACATCGGTAAAATGCATGAATTTTGGTAACAACACGACTTTCAGACGTGAAGCTGGGGCGTAATGTCATCAATCAGAGAGCTGCTTTTGAAAGATAACATATTTTATTAGATGCAGACAGCACACAGCAGTCTGATTTTGTTAGAAAGTGTTGCTTTTTGTAAGTGGAGGGAAGGAAAACTACATTTACAAGAAAAAAGTCACCTCTAGCCTTGAGCAATCTAAAAAAAAAAAAAAGGCATAGAAACGGGTATAAAAATACATACATAGTCCAACAAGATGTATTTGATATTGAGATTTGTTCAATATTTTTCCGAGTGGTCATGTGATGTCCTGTCAGCCGATTTACAGCGGTTTTGTGGCCGTCTTCCTTCAGGTAGTGGCAGTGGGACAGTTCAAACCGCAGCCCGACTCCTTCAGAACCGTATCCCAGGGGCGTGAGAGTGAAAAGACCCCCTCGTCCCGGTTTACAGTCCTGTGCGCCTCTAATCCGAGGAAGACGGCGCCAAAACCTGCGTAAATCGGCTGACAAGACGCGTCACAGCAACGTCACACGAAGAAACCTGCCAAGTATGAAAAAATAATGAAAAAATCTGTTTAAATAGACACAAACATACACATTTGACACATTCACCATGATCAGAATGGTCAGGTATCAGACATTTAGGTTTAGACATACACGCATGTCAAAAAAAGAGCATTATTTCATCATTAAATAAACACCTTAGTCTTTTATAACAGAAAAAAAACGTGTAGTGAAAGTGGAACAATGACCACCTACATCTAACCTGACACTTCTTATTTCATATTTATGGACGTGAATCGACTTGGTCCGAGCGTTGCTTTTCCACTGTCTGCGCGCCAACTCCACCTTCACTTTCTTACTCCGCTTGTTACATACAATAAAACGGTAAAACTGCAGACACTTTCCAAAGCACAGGGCGACATGTGGAACGGCCCGGGACATGCGAGGGTCCGGACAGGATGTTTGTTTAGTGATTGTAGGAGGGCCAGCACTGAGCCCTGCTGTACCCAAGCCCCGAAACCCCCTCCGAGAAGTCAAGCTGTTTATGTTATTTGTTCTACATGTCAATTTCCCTCGATTTAGGAGGTTGATTTGAGTAGACAATGCATAAAGTCGGGGATGTTGTACAAAACGAACAGATGTGTATGGAAATGAGATGTAAACGTTGGAGGGGGAAGCAGTTTGAGCTTAATGCTACTGAATTATAATGTTTAAAGATGGAATTACCGTTTTTAGAGACAACACAAAGAGGCACAAAGTTACGATTGATTAACTAAAACAGCAAATGAGTTGATCGTTTGCATGATTACCAGTCAAAGGAAGCTTGATTAAACTTTAATTTAAACTAAATTAGCGGTTGTATGTTTTTGTGGACTAATGTTGCATAGTCGGGATATTTAATTGTTAGCAAAAGACAATTTCAATTTTTTATTTTCTTGTATTGAGTGTGCACATTTTGTCTATAGATGACAGTTTCATGATAACACTTCTTAAAAATAATTATTAGTAATATAGTAATTTAAAAATCCACATGAATGCAATTAAGCATTTACAAAACAGTGATAAGTGTCATTATTCATGGATTTCAGAATAATGAGAAATTAGGACTGTTGCCATAACAATTAACAATTTAAAACTAAATACTATGTCAAGTGAATGGGAAAAAGTATCCAACATGTTGCATAAAACATGAAGCTGAAACCCATGAAAAGTGCTCTCAACAAAGGTCATTTTTATCCATGAAAAATGCCAAATATTGAATGTTGAAATAACAATCAAACATTTAATTGAATTCAATGGGATTTTGATCAAACTCTAGTTAGAAAGCGGCTCTTCTGTGTGTGCGGAGGCAGTGAGCGTGCAGTGAGCATGCAGTGAGCATGCAGTGAGCGTGCAGTGAGCGTGCAGTGAGCATGCAGTGAGCATGCAGTGAGCGTGCAGTGAGCGTGCAGTGAGCGTGCAGTGAGTGTGCAGAGGGTTCGCCCGGGCCCGGGACGGAGATGGAGAGTGACAACTGCCAAATGACAGTGAGATTGAGGAGGGAAAGCACCAGGGCAACGCCCGGCAACAAGGCCAGGAACATGACATAACAGCAGCTCAGATTAAAGTCTGATACACTCACTTTCACGCGCAATCTCTCACACTCACACGCTCACACGCACACGCTCACTCACACGCTCACACGCTCACTCACACTCACATCCACACTCACTCACACGCTCACACGCTCACTCACACTCACATCCACGCTCACTCACACGCTCACACGCTCACTCACACTCACATCCACGCTCACTCACACGCTCACACGCTCACTCACACTCACATCCACGCTCACACGCACTCTCACTCTCACTCACACTCTCACTCGCTCACACGCACTCTCACGCTCACTCACACTCTCACTCGCTCACTCACACTCTCACTCGCTCACTCACACTCTCACTCGCTCACACGCACTCTCACTCGCTCACTCACACTCTCACTCGCTCACTCACACTCTCACTCGCTCACTCACACTCTCACTCGCTCACACGCACTCTCACGCTCACTCACACTCTCACTCGCTCACTCACACTCTCACTCGCTCACTCACACTCTCACTCGCTCACACGCACTCTCACGCTCACTCACACTCTCACTCGCTCACTCACACTCTCACTCGCTCACTCACACTCTCACTCGTTCACACGCACTCTCACGCTCACTCACACTCTCACTCGCTCACTCACACTCTCACTCGCTCACTCACACTCTCACTCGCTCACACGCACTCTCACGCTCACTCACACTCTCACTCGCTCACTCACACTCTCACTCGCTCACTCACACTCTCACTCGCTCACTCGCACTCTCACTCGCACACTCACATGCACGCTCACACGCACTCTCACTCACTCACACGCTCACTCACACTCACATGCACGCTCACACGCACTCTCACTCACACGCTCACTCACACTCACATGCACGCTCACACGCACACTCACTCACACGCTCACTCACACTCACATGCACGCTCACACGCACACTCACTCACACGCTCACTCACACTCACATGCACGCTCACACGCACTCTCACTCACTCACACGCTCACTCACACTCACATGCACGCTCACACGCACTCTCACTCACTCACACTCACATGCACGCTCACACGCACTCTCACTCACTCACACTCACATGCGCGCTCACACGCACTCTCACTCACTCACACGCTCACTCACACTCACATGCACGCTCACACGCACTCTCACTCACTCACACTCACATGCACGCTCACACGCACTCTCACTCACTCACACGCTCACTCACACTCACATGCACGCTCACACGCACTCTCACTCACTCACACTCACATGCACGCTCACACGCACTCTCACTCACTCACACTCACATGCACGCTCACACGCACTCTCACTCACTCACACGCTCACTCACACTCTCACTCACACTCACATACACGCTCGCACGCACACTCACTCACACGCTCACTCACATACACGCTCGCACGCACACTCACTCACACGCTCACTCACATACACGCTCGCACGCACACTCACTCACACGCTCACTCACACTCACATGCACGCTCACACGCACACTCACTCACACGCTCACTCACACTCACATGCACGCTCACACGCACACTCACTCACACGCTCACTCACACTCACATGCACGCTCACACGCACTCTCACTCACTCACACGCTCACTCACACTCACATGCACGCTCACACGCACTCTCACTCACTCACACGCTCACTCACACTCACATGCACGCTCACACGCACTCTCACTCACTCACACGCTCACTCACACTCACATGCACTCTCACACGCACTCTCACTCACTCACACGCTCACTCACACTCACATGCACGCTCACACGCACTCTCACTCACTCACACTCACATGCACGCTCACACGCACTCTCACTCACTCACACTCACATGCGCGCTCACACGCACTCTCACTCACTCACACGCTCACTCACACTCTCACTCACACTCACATACACGCTCGCACGCACACTCACTCACACGCTCACTCACATACACGCTCGCACGCACACTCACTCACACGCTCACTCACATACACGCTCGCACGCACACTCACTCACACGCTCACTCACATACACGCTCGCACGCACACTCACTCACACGCTCACTCACATACACGCTTGCACGCACACTCACTCACACGCTCACTCACACGCAGCCGCACCGATGGGGGGCGATCACGGGAGCGCTCAGAAATCCCCAGTTTCATCTTTCGAATTTAAACAAACAGGAGTCTAAACAGTCACATGGCCTCTCCTAATGACTGACATGTTGTTTAAGAACGTCCAAAATGATCTGCTTTGACTTTATATACAATGTTTATACTGAAAAGCCAATATTCACCGATGCTTTTTTATGATCTGGCATGGCATGAGTCATGGGTTGATGAAACATTTCCGGAACATGCCGTAGTAGGATTGTGCAAGAATAAAATCTCAATTGTAATTTCATACCATGTTATTTAAGGATTTATTCATCATTAAATATATTTTAAAGGTGTTATATCTTAAAAACGGTCTGCAGCAGCTCAAGCAGACTTACCCACATTCTGAGCATCCTAATCATTCATCACATGAAG
Source organism: Eucyclogobius newberryi (assembly GCF_026437365.1). Classification (NCBI taxonomy): domain Eukaryota; kingdom Metazoa; phylum Chordata; class Actinopteri; order Gobiiformes; family Gobiidae; genus Eucyclogobius; species Eucyclogobius newberryi. The sequence continues at coordinate 14,414,901 of NW_027315724.1, read as the reverse complement.
TTTATGAGCAATTTTTGCAACTTTCAGAGGCCAGAGTGGAGTTTAAAGTCACAGTAAAGCTAACGCAAGTTAATGCACTTTGTTTGCGCTGAATAACACGTGCTATAATTAGATGCAGGCAGTGCCCAGCGGTCTCGTTTTCATTAGCTTGCATAAGCTGCTTTTACAATATATCTCTGTATTTTAAAAATGCAAATGAGAGCCTAATGAAGTTTGTTGAAAACTATTTAAATTGAATTATTTGATGTCTTTTAATAAATTAAAAGCACTGGTTTAAGATTACCCACAATGCTAGTGCTCTTGCTTTGTATGATTTTATCCCATATTGTATGTGTTTTTATGTATTTGTTCATTGTATTGATAGTTGTATTGGCATCTGGTTATTCTATATTCAATTATTAATTTTCTTCCACTCTTCCCGTAAGGGCTCGCGGGTGACTGGAGCCTATCCCAGTGACTTTGGGCCTTAGGCGGGGTACACCCTGGACAGTGGCCAACTTGTCGCAGGGCCAACAGACATAAACCCACATATAACCATCCACTCTCACATTCATTCACTAGGGCCAATTTGGAGTTGCCAATTTTGCCCAACACATGCATGTCTTTGGACGGTGGGAGGAGCCGGAGAACCCGGAGAGAACCCACGGTAACACGAGGAGAACATGCAGACTCCACCCAGAGATCTCCTTCATGGGAGAGTGCTAACCACTCTGCCACCGGCAACACACCTCAATCTTGTCTTTGCATAAATGTGGTGTAAATGAGTGGTAATAATAAGTAATAAGGTGGTAAAAAGGGACCAATGGAGACGAATCACAGCCACACTTGTCAGTCTACCTTAAGGCAGCTGTGGCTCGTAGCTCCGCCGACGACGCAGAGAGAACGAACAGAGCATGAAATTGTCCGTAATTTTAGACCCTGATGCAATTGCATGTAATTTGCTTGCTCATTCACAAACAATACTATAATTTACAGCATATTTACGGCAGGCACTTGGACAACCGCATAAAGAGAAATCATTTTAACAAGAAGCGTATTGACGAGGGAAATAAAGCAATTAAAAACCACAACAAGCTGTGAGATTAAACTTCTTCTCGAACAACTTGATGCATCGACTATCCAGTAAAGAGAGGCCGGCCCGACCGCATCCCCCACAGACGCCACAGTGTTGCAGCCAATTATTAATCACTGCATTTGAACCTGATAGCGCGCTCTGGCCCAGCCCAGAATCAATCAGCCCGCGCTTTTCCTCATATTGATGGACGAGCCAAAGAACGCAAAGTCCAAACTAAGAAACGCTGTGTACGGAGATGGAAATCAATTGTAATTAAAAGTGTACAAGTGTTCCGCTATTATGTGCTCAAAGAGTGGAGCGGTCATTAAATACATTTTCATCAGTTATCAGTTGAAGCTTTTAAACAAAGTCCATTAGCTTCTAGCTCCTCTGGGACTGGCTTTCGATGCTTGCGTTTGCCAATTCAGTCCTGCTCGCTTTGCAATCAAACGAGGGGGAAATTAACTATCAAACGATTCGATGTTACATGTCACTCTCCTAAACAATCTGCATTAGAGGTGCTTAATTAAACTCGCGCATTTGGATGGGCTAATCAGTTGGCAGCAGAGTTCTTGCTTGTTTGTGCCACTTGAAACACATGGTGGACTCGCTTGCCCGGCCCACTGCCTGCATATTAACACAAAGGTTCAATTTGCATTTCCGTGCAGTTTTTAATATCACGTTTTTCGGCACGGACATCAATCACGACCAACCGAATGCGCTTACGAACCAAACATTACAACCCCTCACTAATTCGGAGATCAAATAACCACTTGTCCATTATACGCGGAATGGAGGAGGAGAGCCGACTTCTGAAGAGCCTGATAATTAACAGCTGTTAATTGCGCACTCACTTTTAATTAAATGCAGCGTCTCGTCGCTGGACGATAAGCGGCCGGTGGAGAGGAGGAGGTTTAATCAACAAAGCCAGAGGAATTTGAGTCGGCCGTGTCCAACCGCGATGGGCGAAATCTTCAAATAACGCGGGGAGATTAAAGGTGTCCATTAGGAGCAGTCAGGTTTATTCAGGGTGGCAGCGGCGAGGTGCATTTGAAGTGGTCCCGCAGCGCTGCACCGGCCCGGGCCAGGAGCCGCTGGGGGTGCGTCCCTAATCAACCGAGCGCTCAACTGGACAAATCGGACACTGCTGGATTAGTTTTGAACTGCCTGTAACAGTCCAAAGTTATTCCCCACTTTCCTGACGCATTTCTAGCATCCTAATTATTCAGTGCAATAACTTATAAGCACTTTGCACGACTTTAAGAGGCCGGAGAAAGGCCCTAAAGATCTTCTATCTTCTACTTTCCAATTCACTTACAATGGTCTCTAAATTAAACGCCTCAAAAACTGTTGTGTGTGTCCTAGGCTTTAATATATTTTTGAGTCTTGAGGCCGAACAAAGACAGGTCATATGCAATCTGTGGATCAAATATCGTTTTTATTTTATTTATTTGTATTTATCATTTATTTATACATGGAGGTATCCAGAGGAAATGTCAGTAAAATAAGCAATCAAAGGACATGGGGGCCAAGTTGCCAAAGGCCTTTTTTCCTGACTCGGTATTGACTCTGTGTGACTGTTAAATAAAAATGTCCAGAAATCTCAATCGGTGAATATTTGATCTGATGTTCAACACACCTAAATAATCAGTTAAAATGCCAATGAGAGTCTTATAAACAGACAAAAGGCAGTGCTGTTTTCTTCTTGCATCCCGCCATCCTACTTTATATAATTGATAGTTCTGTATCAATCTCCTGTAATGAACCTTAATGAACCTTAATGCTGAAACCGAGTTCAGAGGTTTTAACACTGTTGCTGTAGAATGCTCTTAAATAATATCACTATTATCCAGAACTGAAAGAATTGTAGCCTGGATTAACTGTTTTCTATAATTAATAGTGAAACACTTTTTATTTCTAAAGAAGAATGACATGCCCAAGTACTTGTAATAGGGTACTTGTTCAATCTATTACCATCAAGCGTGAGAATAGATACATTATTGAAGAACAGTATACATACAATTTTATATTAGCACAGTTTTGTTGATCCAATATTTTTGAATCACTCATGCAGCAGAAGGCGCCCTAGCATATGGATTAAAAAAAAAAAAAAATGTGTAAATAGAAAGTGGTCCAAGGACAGAGCCTTGAGGAACACCTTTATTATGGTAAGAAAATTCAGATCGAAAGCCTTCAGCAGAAACACCTTGAGCCCTATTTGTGAGGTAATCCGCAGAACATTTTTTTGCCTTCATAGCAAACCCAATAGCATCCAGACAATCCAAAAGACTACAATGATCCACGGAATTAAAGGCCTTTGAAAGATCAACAAAAACAACAGAACTGGTAACTTTGCCAACACAAAATAAAACATTCACGCTCAGACTTTGCCATTTTAGCATCAAACCACAACATCCTCACTGGACGTCAAGAGAACTCACCGCTTTGCCGCTCATAATCTAAATTCATGTGCCTAGTTCCTTATCTCTCACTTTCTCCCTTCCTGCTATGGGACGTTTTTGTCGTAACATTTAGGACACAGAGCCAAGGAGCCATCAGTGTGAGTGTAAGCCCAATATCAGGACAGGAAGAGTCACTGCCCTTAGACAATACTTAAACAAGCTTGGAGAAAGCCCTTCCACCTCTTAGATGAACTTTTGAACTCCGCTAGCCAAGCATACGAGAGAAGAAAATATTTGAGTTATCGCAACGTGCAGCTATAACTCAAAGCATGTTTATATGAAAAGTGACAGGTGGCTTGGTCAGCGTTCATGGGGTGCGAGTTGGCTCGGTGCACCGGTCTGAGGCAGTACCTGACCATACAAGTGTGATAACCTCGCCCCCTCGGTCCGAACTCTGTGGGCTGTCGCTGATAACGCCGTCTGCCAGGAAGTGTCCTTTGCAAAGCTCCTGCTCAATCAGAACCTGTCACCACGACGATGCCGCAGCAACAGTCATGACTTTCTCTATGATTGCTTTGACCTGATCATTTTTTTGCATTTTTTAGATTAGAAATACTAAAAAGAATGCTGTTTTCCAGAAGATGACTGGCTAATAGAACTAGACAGTAAAACAGCCTATATCAAGGTTAAGGTTTCACTTTTTTAAATCCTTGTTGGAAAATGTTTTTGAGGGCAATGTCATTAATATTTATTATTAACATGATTGAATATTGTTGGATAAGGTAATGCGATTGAATTTTGTAACAGAAATTCTCAATAACTTACTGGCAATTAATTGCAGTGATTTCACAATAAGGTCACAATTAAGTATTGTTGTTGTTGGCTATTGTCAATTCAAATTATGCTACTGTAAATTCAACATTTCACAATAATATATACTGTTTTATTTATTTTTTTAATAAATGCTTTTATGAAACTTAGACCTCTTGTGTCTGCCTTCTTGTCATAGTGTTTTTAACAAATCAATGCGCTGATATGGGCGGAGTTATGTGCCACCGCAGGCATCCGTCCATCAGCTCCATCTAAATGACATCAAAACATCTATATTCATAACTTAATGCCGCTGTCATATCGCCAACCTGAAGATGGTTACATCAAATGCAATTAAAACTCTCAGTAGATGCCAAAACTTCTCTCTGCATAATCCTATCTCTAGTACAACATGTAGATATAGAAGAAGCAATAACAGAAGCACTAGGGGCTTCCCAGACTCCCCCGGTGGGTGCCCCCGCTCTCAGATAAAGAGCTGCGGGTTTATCTGAGGAAACAGTGGCTGAGGATGGTCTGGCCTCTCTGACAGATTAGTCCAGCTCAGCCCCGCTTCCTGCCCGCTGAGGACACTAATTACAAAGAAGGCCTCACACCACAATGAGAGCTGACAGTCCAGTGCACTTAGCGGCGTATTAGCACCACGACCACGCCAAGACACGAATTTCATCACATTAGCCCGCGCTTATCTGATGTGACCAAGCTAACCTGGATGTTGTTTGGACTGGAAGGGCAGTTGGGGGAGAAATATTGCGAGGGTGCCGAGTTATCAGTGGAGGAATTTGAAGTGTGCGATTTTAGAATGTTATCATGGCTTACGGGCCGCACCTCGTCTCGGCGCATATTCTCCGGCCCCTCGTGCACTCGGGTCGGACAAAAGTCATTGTGAAACGGGCCCGTTCCCAGTGTAAATGACATCCTGTTTACAAATGCCGTTCGGAGGTCACGGCCACTTACAAGTCCACACTCTTGTTCTGTCTGGGGCTTCTCGCTTATCACACTATTTAAATGACCTCTGACCCAACAGCACATTTAACACGACGGCCGCTGAGGAAATGTGGACAGTATTAGACAAGCTGCTCCGGAGAGATACTGCGAGGGGGCTTGATATCCCCCCGTAGACCAGTGCTCTTGTTTAAAAAGCATCACATTAGACTTCCTAACGTACTTAATTATTTATGCAATATCTTTTAAGAGGGCAGTGTACTTTCATGGAGAATGCTTGGACTATGTGTCTGTGCGGAGCTAAACTTGGTAGCAGCAGCAGTTGGCAATCATTCTAGAGACGTTCTAATGAGGGATTTTTTGCTTAATCGATATTTGTGATTATTTAATATAATCGTAAGAACTAAAAAAAAAAAAAATTGTGACTAATTTAGAAGAAAAAGTGGTTTTAATTCAAGCTATAGTTAAAAAATGACATCTATATATAAAGTACATTTTTATACAAGTGTTTCTTTGTGACCTTTACCTTATTTTGTCATTCAGACAGTTGAATTTCATGAAGCTGGTCACAAACTTCAGTCTCATTTTATTCACAAATACTATGTACTATTGGGGTTGGAGTCAACTAAAGAAACTCTTGGTTGACCAAAGCAGTTCAGACAATTACTAATTTATATAGGAAACAATGTATTTAACTACGAATTAAACTGACAATTCACTATCAAATCTCTTACTAAATAATCTTCTCTTTTGTGCTGTGGTCCATATAAATCTTTATAATCCCCTAAAAATAATTGGTTGACTAATGAAGAAAATATAAAGACATAATTCCTTCTTAAAAGGGAAAAAACTAAACTAAAAATCACACATAGACTTTGAAAAACACAATCAGATCTGACCTGCCACTTGGCCTGGCGGCATCACCTGCTTGTTTCCATGGCGATAGCTATGCCTGCTACCATACTGTGGAACATTCTAGGCAAAACAATGACATCCACTCTCGCAGGTGGCAGACCCTCCATTTCACGATGTCAGTGTCATTAAATATTACAACACAAACACATTCGCCCGAACTTCCTCCATCTCCCCGTTGTCTAACCAATCAGAGCATTCTGTCTGGCCCTGTGTGGTGGTGCCAGCGGGCACGAATCGGCACACCACCGCCCGGGCCCAGCGCCACAATGCGCCTGTCAGTGCACGGGACATCCCACAGGAGGGCAAATGGCAGCCCCCTCCAACCTGCCCCATCCATCATCATGACACCAGCTGCTGCAGTCATGGGAACGCCACCACCACCACCACCACCACTGGCCCATCCGAACCATGCCCGGGAGGGGGGAACAGAGGGCCCGGCTGCGAAGGGGGAGGCGGGCACCGGAGCAGCCAGGCATCTCGGACACATTGTTTAGTTTATTATAACTAGTTAATGAGGTTGAAGTGAAGACTGCGTTTCTTTGTGTTTAAATGTCTTCTTCCAGAGGGGATTGTGGAGGTTCCCAAACGGCATAAGGCTCGGCTGTTTTATAATAGATGTGCATGGATTTTATGGGCCTACAGTTGGCCATGTTGAGAGCGGGATTCAGGGTTCTTGTAAAATGAATACTTTTTAGGGCTTTGCTCCATGTGCTCGCTGCAGTGAGAATGTTGTAATGCCGTCTCCTCTCCAAGTGTCTTTACCACATGGAGTTTTTATGGCATTTGGGTTGCATTTGTGCCCATAGCATAGATTAGATTGTATAGATTAACCAACATTGTAGTCAAAAGTTAGTAGAAAAAGATGTAAATCAGCAATATTCGACTTTTTTAAACTATATGTTGGGCTGTTGTACTTTGTCATTGTTTAGTCCAATAATCGGTTGTTGGTGTCATGATCGTCCAATTTTTTTATGAGTCGACCAATTATTTTATTTGGATTTGAGGGATTTATGTGGACCACAGCAGAAAGGAGAAGGTCTGGATTGAGTTGAGTTTGCTGGAGTTTTGGAAGTGACTAGAGACTAAAAACCATCTGAAAAAGCACTAAATCTGCCTTTTCATGCGCTTTTTAAAAGTATTTCTTTCCATATAAACTGTAGTTATTTTTGTGAAAGTCCCAATAATTTTAAGAGATTTTGCCTGTTCCAAGCTACTTATAGGGGGTTTATAGAATTTGTATTGTATGTATGTATGTATTGGCCCACAGTCAACAAAATTTAAAATTAAATAAAGATGAAAAGCAACAACTGCAGTTGCTCCGCAAAGAAAAACAGAACTAACTTTTTTTCTTTATTGATGCTGAAGAAACTACTTGGATGAGTGGCAAAATGTGTTCATTTGATGTGGATTGAGCATAAAATTAATGTTTTAAAGTTTTTTTCTTTCAAAATCAAGTATTTTTTTGTTTTTGTGGCCTGCTTTATGTCTTAATCCAAACCATATTGTTATTGATTTTTTCTTTTCTTTTTTTTGAACCAAACATCAATCATCTCCATCATAGCAGGACGTTGCCGCAGATATTTTGGGGGAATTCCTTTAATTCCTAGTTAAACAGTTTGAAGAAACCACAGCCTTAAAAGTAGAACGTGGCGTGGCTCAGCAGCATCAGCAGTTTTTGATCCCCACTCTGCTCCTGTCTGTCTCCTCTGTACATAATGTGAGAGGGCCCACTCCCTGTCCCGTCCCACCACAGCAGGGGCCCAGAGCTGCCCGCTGACATGCCCGCTTCAAACCACTTACACTGCAGCACCAGATACTATCTGCCAGGCTTGATCTTTTACAGTAGCAAAAGAGGACATTGAAAAACACAGGGTTGGGTTAAGTCCTTTGGTTATTATTGGGACTTTTATTGTGATATACAGAGTCAAGTTACCTGGAATGTTCTACAGTAAGGCATTAAACTTATCTTTAACATTTTGATCATGTTGTGACCAGTCGACTCCTTTACGCTCTCAGAACAACATATTTTCAAGAAGCAACCCACCTTATCAAAAGACAAATATATTATACATTATTTGTATTGATATTGGCCTTTAAACATGCTCTTGAGTATCTTTACTTAGGGATCTCATGTATTAGAACTTAAAATAATGTATTAAATAAAAAACACAAATACAAATGTCCATCTACAGCAGAGAAAAGGACTATGGTGAACTAAAGAAATCTAGCTTGCCTCCGACATGCTAATGTAAGCATGCAGTTGTAATGAATGTGATATGACACAGAAATGCTCAGAACGAGTCTTAAAAACAGCACAGAAGATCTCAGAGCTCCACATATGACATTGCAAATCTGGGAAACTTGGAAGTGGGTGTTTTTGTGAGGAGCAGAGAAGACGTGTTTGTAAAGCTGATTAATAAAAGTGTGAATGAAGCTAAACACAACTTCATGTTTTGGATGAAGGAACATTATAATATGGTTATGAGCTCAAAAAAGTAGATTTCTGTGCTTTAAACGTATGAAAAGACAATAGTATTTACATAGTTGTACAGGGAAAACACATGTTATATTTACTGGCACTAAAATGTATTCTAATCGACCAAAGATATTTAGTTTAGCGTCGGGAAGTGCAAGTATTCCAACAGACGCACGCATAAGACACACTGACAGAGCATTCCTACAGAGACCTTTGTCAGCGCAGTGGACGGACACGCTTTGGGACCCCACCCACAAGTTGACCGCTGGCCACCCGTCAGTCAGCGCGCGCACACCAACCGCACCACCCGCTGTTTGCTTTGGGAAGGTGGCACGAAGCCAATTAAAATGCACTTACAGCAGTGTCCGACCTGACTTTGGAAAGATAATATGTGTACCCAGAAGTCCAGGCAACACGGGTGAGTGAGCAGGGGCAGAGAAACATTCTGCATCATTGTCCCAGAATGCACCAGTGTCACTATCGCAACAGCAAGATCTGACAGTGGTGAAATACACAGCACGCACTTCCTGGAGGAATAATATTATGCGTTGATTGTATAGATTAGCTCTTTTGTTGCCCCATCGTGAACTTTGCAATATTTCTGAGTTTGTCAAAGTTGTGTAAGGGCATAGGAGACATAGAGGAGGCACGGAGGAGACACAGAGGAGACACAGAGGAGACACAGAGGAGGCACAGAGGAGACACAGAGGAGGCACATAGGAGACACAGAGGAGGCACAGAGGAGGCACAGAGGAGAGACAGAGGAGGCACAGAGGAGACATAGAGGAGGCACGGAGGAGACACAGAGCAGGCACAGAGGAGACACAGAGGAGGCACAGAGGAGACATAGAGGAGGCACGGAGGAGACACAGAGGAGGCACAGAGGAGACACAGAGGAGGCACGGAGGAGGCACAGAGGAGACACAGAGGGGAAACCGAGGAGACACAGAGGAGACACAGAGGAGGCACAGAGGAGACACAGAGGAGGCACGGAGGAGACACAGAGGAGGCACGGAGGAGGCACAGAGGAGACACAGAGGGGAAACCGAGGAGACAAAGATGAGGCACGGAGGAGACATAGAGGAGGCACGGAGGAGGCATGGAGGAGACATAGAGGAGACACAGAGGAGGCACGGAGGAGACATAAAGGAGACACAGAGGAGACACGGAGGAGGCACAGAGGAGAGACGGAGGAGATACAGAGGAGGCACAGAGGAGACACAGAGGAGACACAGAGGTGGCACAGAGGAGACACAGAGGAGGCACAGAGGAGAGATGGAGGAGGCACAGAGGAGACACAGAGGAGACACAGAGGAGGCACAGAGGAGAGATGGAGGAGGCACAGAGGAGGCACAGAGGAGACACAGAGGAGGCACAGAGGAGAGATGAGGAGGAGGCACAGAGGAGACACAGAGGAGGCACGGAGGAGGCACAGAGGAGACACAGAGGGGAAACCGAGGAGACAAAGATGAGGCACGGAGGAGACATAGAGGAGGCACGGAGGAGGCATGGAGGAGACATAGAGGAGACACAGAGGAGGCACGGAGGAGACATAAAGGAGACACAGAGGAGACACGGAGGAGGCACAGAGGAGAGACGGAGGAGATACAGAGGAGGCACAGAGGAGACACAGAGGAGACACAGAGGTGGCACAGAGGAGACACAGAGGAGGCACAGAGGAGAGATGGAGGAGGCACAGAGGAGACACAGAGGAGACACAGAGGAGGCACAGAGGAGAGATGGAGGAGGCACAGAGGAGGCACAGAGGAGACACAGAGGAGGCACAGAGGAGAGATGAGGAGGAGGCACAGAGGAGACACAGAGGAGAGACATAGGAGGTATGGAGGAGACACAGAGGAGAGACAAAGAAGAAGTGAGATGAGTTTTCCTGAGAGCCCTTCTTGAGTTCTAAGCGGCCTCAGTGCTGCTCTATAGAGTTGTCTTCTTCTAGACACATTTCACATCAACATTAAAACGCTTGTTCCTTTGTTGAAGCCTGTCAGACGCTTGTCAGGATCCAGACTCAGTGAAGTCTACGCTCAGATCTCTCCGTCTGCTCATTCCCTCCTCCAAACTCAAAGTCAGCCGTGCAATTAGGTTTGTTTATTTCAGTGATGCACAGGAAACCGAGGAGCTCATTCGTCATCTATCATTTAAAACACAATCAAACTTCTCTCACCTTAGATTCATGTTCAGCTTTTAGTTCTTTACGCCCTGATTCTGCAGAAATGTGTGAATTGTGACTGTTTTTCCCTCTTTTTCTTCCTTGTAAGAAAGCAGCCATATTTATTTAGATATGGACGAACCGTGCATGTCCCTGATTGGCTAAACTACCTGACAGTCATCTGAAGTGAAGAGGACATGACCAGTGCTCAGACCAGTTTGTAAAATGTGACTCTAAAATTCTCAACACTAGTTCTAAGTTTAAGTCAGCAGTTCAGATAAGTATTTGTTTTTATTTCTTTCCCAGGGCCATGCTGAATCAATATTTTAAGTTTTAAGAGAGATACTAGCCGCTCCCTCTAATCCTCTTTCACAACCAAAACTAGGTTTAATAGAATTTTGACATTTTCCACAGACGGTTTGACTCAGCACGAACATGAAGCTACTAATCTGTGATAATCTACACTTCTTCTTAGTTCCACTGTCAAAAAACAAAGAGGAAGTACCTACAAACAATACAGAAATGTTCTTCATGTGTCAATCACCCAAGTGTCGCTGAGGCAAACGTGATCGGACCAGAACAATACACAATCCTAAACCACTTGTAGCTATCGATTTGCAAAACACACAGATTATAGAGTGTAAAATGGCCTCGGTCTGAATTGTATAAAGAGCAGGGAGTATATAGATATAGTATAGAATGTCACAGTGTAAAATCAAGATTATCCACACGAGACTTTAAAGAAAGCAGCCTATCGGTGTCAGTCTAAGTGTCTAAATAGGATCAGTGCCATTTAATAGCTGTTATTCCTGCTAAAGTCTGTAAAAACAAGACTCAAAGTGTGACTGAAAACATTAATCATCAAAAATTAGCAGCCTAATGCACAAATGCGAACCACATGGAGCGACTTTCAAACATGGAAGTTCCCCGGCGACGGACAGTGTGCAGGAGAAGGGGGCCGAGGAGGTGCGGAGTGCAGGGGCCGACACAGGAGCCCGTCTGGTCCCTGTGTTTTAAGAGGCTTTAAATGAGCCAAAAGTCACTTATGGCTTCCAGATGGGGGTGGGTTTGATCGGCGTCATCGTGACAGGCCGGACTTTGATGTGCTGCTGCCTATTACTGACATTACGGGGGAGACAGGCGCAGTTCTCCCTAATCACTTCCAACTCCTCCACACCGCACCAGGCCTGTCCCGGCGCGGCCACACGGTGACAGGGGGTCGCGATGTGTGCCAAGAACCACTGGTGTTTTAATATGACTGTATGGTAAGAGTGGATCGTTTCTATTCCTGACCACCAAACCACAAATAGATATGATGACAGCTTGGACATGATTAGGTTTAGCCCTGAAAAGAGAAAGTCGATGGTTTGATATGAGGAACATATTGAAAAGTGTTTTATTTGATTATATTACTAATGGATGATTTCTATTCTTGACCGCCAAACCACAGATAGGTACAACTGAGGCCGTAATTAAGGCAGAGAAGATGATTCAATATGAAAAAATGATTAAGGACTGGAAGGACATCATAACCGACAAATGCACAATGCTGGACTCAATTTGAGAATGGATAAATTGAATAAACAATGGACAAAATGGGACTCTTAATTTTGGCCGGAGTAGGCTCTTCTCTTTAGATGACACCACCTTACTTTCTGATGTTATTCTTTACTTACCCTGTGTTCTCTATGGTCCCGTCCGGCTGTTTATTTTTATTTTTTCAGCATTTTATATATTTATTTACTTATTTTTTTAATTTATATATATATATATATATATATATATATATATATATATATATATATATATATATTAAATGTATTCAAATGTATTTAAATGTATTTAAATTTATTTATTTATTTTATTTATTTTATTTATTTTATTTATTTTATTTATTTTATTTATTTTATTTATTTTACTTATTTTATTTATTTTATTTATTTTATTTATTTTATTTATTTTATTTATTTTATTTATTTTATTTACTTTATTTTATTGTCTTTTATTTTATTTTATTCATTTATTAAAAGTGTATTCTTACAGTATATATCATTTGAAGTTTTACAACCCGAGAGCATGTTTAAAGGTAAATAACATGTGTCCTTTAAGTTGCTTCATTTTATGTCCTTAAAAAATAACAATATCCAAATAATATCCAAAAATGTTACTTTAGGCTCCCAGGTCCTATCCATTCATCCATTCATTCATTCATTCATTGTGGAGTCCTGATCACAAACTAACCAGCCTGTGTCCGCCCTGTGTTTTTCTTTCAGTTTAACCCAATCTGCTCTGGGACGGGAGCATAATGGCTTCATTTAGGTTAGCTGAGAACTCCCTCTGAAACATCCATCTTGTCAGTGTGGTTAAATATAGTCCAGACAGGGCCAACAGACAACCAGGAGGGAATCATTCTGCACTTCCTCCTCCTCCCACTCTGCTCTGTCAGACCACCGCACAGCAAAACTCACGTTCAAATTACCCTGAAATCTCCATGTTAGTTTGGATTTGTTTATGTAGTTGGTCTATCTTTGTCAAAAAAGTATTGCGGATTGGTTTCAATATATTTGTTTATTTGTCCGAAGAAAGAAAAATAGCGCTATAAATTGCTTCTGAAAAAACTCAAAAATCTCCAAAAGCAGACAGATGATGATTAGCTTGAAACAATATCAAATACATAAAGAACAAAAGAACACATTAAAATCATTGGTGAATACTGGGAAACAAGTCCAAAAATCAGTTCTGGACCAACAAAAGCTATATATCGAAGCGACAATCAAGGGCAATAAACTGGTGTTCAATATTTTCAATAATTCAAATGGATGAACTGAGCCCCCAGGCTTTTGTTCAGACTCAGAACCTCAATGGAACACACAGAAACATTTGATATTGAGTTTATAAAGGGAGATGTTTACTTATATTTCTGCTGTAACTTTGAAAAAAAGTCTTATGGATAACGTTATAATAGAGCCATTTCCTGAAAGAAATATTGATTGTATCTTAGAAGGTCATGTTAAGCATAAAAACAAACATAAAATGAGATTCCAGAAGTTTACAGTCAATAAATAAATACATTATTACTCATCAAAACTATTCAAATCAAGACTAAAACTCCTGGGTAAACATACTCAAATCAAACAATATTATCAACATTAAGTTTGTCACATACTTTTTGAACCACAGTGGAAATAGTAACTACAACATTTGCTTTTTCAGGGACATAGCATGAAACTATAACATAAGTAGATCAACATTTTATATTTTGTCTATTATAAACCGCAATATTGATCTAAAACCACATAGTAACACAAACAGGTCCATCGACTTCCTGATTGTACTGTTAAAAAGTGGCTATGGGACATTTTAGAACCCTACATGTGGCCCGTTTGTCTTTATAATCCGGCCCGCCAAACATGCCAAGTAATATAAAAAAATATGTTTCTTTTTTTTCTTTTTTTGCCTTTAGGCATCTGTCTGCACTTGTATCCTTGATAAATATGATGTGAAATGAATTAAATAATAGATTCAATAGCCTATATTGGGCAGAAAAGTGATATTTTATTTGATTTTTTTTTTTCACACCAATGGTCGCGGGCCGGGCCTTCGCTACTTAACTGGAATCAAATATGGCCCTCGGAGGAAACTAATTGCCCACCCGTCGTCAATACCAATAAAATAATACCATAGTGGAAGTAAAAGTATGCTGTGATATGAAGTGGTCTCACTAAGTCATGCAAGTAAATGTAACTGACAAGCGCCAACCTTTAAAGCAAAGCAACTTGTGTGACCCCTTCAGACCACCCCTACACCCCTCGCTTGCCCCCTCTCCACTCCGCTGGGAGGTTCTGGAGTAGGTTTGAGAGTGCGGGGTTGAATCAGGCCCTTCTTTTTTTATCTAGGGAATGCCAAGAGGGTTTGCAAAGCTTTGGAATCTGCCCGCTTTTTTTTTTTGTCTGTCTCCCTGGTTTGCATCCACTTGGAAGAGCACAGTGAGGCAATTCAGGGGCCAAATCTGGAGGGCTCTTCAGCGGACAATGGCGCGGCCCTGGGGACAAAACGGGTGCTTGATGGAGGGATCTGGAGAGGTGCAGGTGTCTGAGGTGAAGGGGAACTCTCCAAAGCTCGGGCCTCTTTATCTAAAGCGAGGCCGGACTGTCTTCTGAGTCTGGGAGGGTGGAATAGCTGAACTGGAGAATGTATACAATAATGTCATGAGATAGATGGCAGCGTGAAAAGAAGATGAGAGCAATGCAACAGATACGAAAGTCCGGAGAGCAGTGCTTCGTATATCCGTAGCAACTGAAAGTATCCAAGTATCCAAAATCAAGTGCAAATTCAACAGCAATAAAGCAAGTTATACTAAAAAGCAGCATTTGAGTATTTCAGTATATGTTCTAATAGACGATACATGTTCTACTACAAATAATGTGTTCTTTATGCATGGTTAAAGTAAGGTAGCAGCTAAAGTTAGGTTTATTAACAGTTAAAGTTAGGTTAAGTTTAGGACCAGTTAAGGTCAAGGTTACAAAATGGTAACTAGCCTTATCTCTTATACCTTATATCTTATCCCTTATCATACACCATAAAATAAATATGTTTAAAAAATCATATATATAGCACCAACCAATTGCAAACCCTGCATTTCAAGAGTTTCTATTTCCATTGGTCCATGTGTCAACTTTTGAAACGTTTTCTACCATTGACCATCTACTGTTTCCTTTTTATTCATGGCTTTTGACCATTGCATCGTGAACTGTTAACAGCTCAAGGCTATTGGGAATAAAAAAAAAAATAATAATACAACGAATCTTCGCAAAACGCTCAGCGTAAACTCTCAATTGGCAAGGAGTTCCGCCGTCAAAAGGAACGAGAAGCTGACCTTTCCAGCATTAAGTGTAGGCCCATTCTTTAAAGACGTTGAGCACACAACTAAGCCGTGTCCATTCATTGACTCAAATTGTATACACTACTTTCAGTCTACTTCGGTCTCAGCTTCTGCCGCGGTGACAGCGCGGATCTGGTCTGCTCCTGGACACTGCGGAAGCCTGTCTAAACCAAACGTACATCACCATAAGTAGAGAGACACTGGTGTATTCATGGCGGGGAGGCAGACAGGAAAAAGCCCTTTTAACCCCAGGGCTTCACTCCACATTCCTGGTAATTGCACTCCATCATAGTTCGTGCCGTAAATAAAGAAAACATCTAAATAAACCCTGTCAGGCCGCGCTGTCCATCTGCCACGATAAGAAGGGGCAAATAAGTCTCGTTCCATAAACAAAAACACTGCAGATCACAAATCAGCGGTCACGGTCGCCACACAACCATACATTAACTTTGGGGCCATTTTTAGAGTTTTTAGTCTGTCAGGGAAAGAAAGAGGACAACCTGCTATTTAAAAACTCATCTCTGCTGCGATTCCGGTCTGGAGATAGTATCTATACATGCTCTGGGAAGACCGAGCGACGGAGATGTGACCGCTGAACTGTTGAGAGAGCGCGACTGCAGCGGGTTTTAAAGACATTTCCAACATGAAAAGTATGGACAGACAATCAACTTTTATGGAATCATTTAAAGTAATTTGCACAAGATGAAGTTGGTAGAAAATGCCTGGTAAATGGCGGCATGAAAGTAACAGGAGATGGTTGTATCTGCAGGATAATGAATGAGCCCCTCAGACCTGGTAATGCTCGTACTCTCTATTACACAGGTACCAGCCTGTGGGACCACATTACCTTTGCACAGCAGCAACAGCACATGACAAATTGACAAGCGCACCATGGCAGCAGGCTCCCAGGACTCATATGTGTTATTCCATTCAAACTCTGCTCAGAATAGGCCTGGCCTGATGCGTGCATATTCTGATCAGATTTATCTTATTTTCCAACTTGTTTTCATATCTATTTCCTTTCTCTTTGCGAATTAGGAAGCAAATAAAGCACTGGGACCCTGTGCATAGTGAAATCAGCTTGAATTGCCAAATTAAAGACTGCAGGCGAGGTGGAGGCCGAGCTATCCTCCTGGATTTGGACAAATTCAGCTGATGCAAAACAAGGAATTAATTTGAGGGGAGCGGTCTGCGTGCTGAGCTTGGCGCTCTGACAAAGATGAATGGCATCATTCCAAGCGAATGGTAATTTCACTTTTTGTGACAGTGCTTTAGAGCAAAAGCGACTGGAGACACACAAAGCATTTGCAATCCCATTGAGAGCCCTTGGTACCTGCCTATCAGACACTGCACATTGTTTACCAATCATCTGATATTGATTAGATTCAGACACATGTTTGAAGATGAATTAGAGAGGGAGAAGGTTAAGTCCTAACCTTGAGAGATTCTATGTCTATTCATGCCGGTGTAGGACTCTCCTCTGCTCACTCTCAGAATAGAGAAGTTTCTCATTCAATAGGGGGTGAGAGACACAAAACGTGTCACATTCACCAAGTGAATCCACTGGAAGAAACGCAGAAGAACACCCAAAAAACATAATCTTTCTGAGTTGATAGAAATGGTAATTGCATGTGTGGGATAATACTTTGAAGCCAAGGCCTCGGTCAGGCAGACCGCCTATTTAGGTTCAAAAAGCCCCAACAAAACAGGCCCTTCTTAACGCCTTTGTCCACTGCTCTACTCTTTTAAATGTTTACTGAAAAAGGACCTTCAAATCCACTCTGTGGCTCCTCACAATGTGGCACCTATCAGTCATGGGTGCATGGGCACATTGTAATGACTGAATGACTGATATGTAGCAATCATTCCCATGAATCATTTTGTATTTACCATTCAAATTCTCGGAATCCGATTTTCATCCTCTTGAAACAGACAAAGGCGTTCTGTTGTTTGAATAGAACATTTAAATATGAATAAGGTCAATATGTATGTGAAATTATTATTGTAACGCACACATTGTCGGACAGAACTAAGTAAAGACTTTATTTGTTGTCTCTCTGACCATTGCAGCGCACCACAGGACACGACTGGACACCACAGGACACGACTGGACACCACAGGACACGACTGGACACCACAGGACACGACTGGACACCACAGGACACCACAGGACAGATGGAGACACAGCACCAAATTGACGTTCAGACTATTTCCCATTCATATTTGGACATTTCACCAGAGCTATGGGACTTGTTACATGTTGTCGGGATGTACCATGTCTCAGCATGGGGCAGTCTGTCCAAATGGACGCCCGAGCCGCTCCTCACAGCCGGCCCACTTCACTTAGCTCTTCCCCCTCTCGTCCCTCCCTCTGCCTGCCTGACCTGGCTCTGCTCTGGAGGTCTGCAGCCACTCCACCTCTGACACAGAGAGGAGCAGCTCACACTACCATCCTGGGTTCACAGGCCTGAGCAGAAGGTAACACTCCTGATGCTGAGGCTGCATTTGAAATGTTTTACACTTTATTATTCTAACCACAGCGTCTGCACAAACCAGCTCAGGAGAAAATAGTCCAGCTGCTTTTCAAGGCAAGTCTAATCAAATTATTTGGTAGCACAATGTTAACTAAATAGTATAGACCCATCAGTAAGGTGGAATTTAAATGTTTTTGATTAAATATATTGGTATTTCTGATTATGTAACTCTAATCTCAGCTATTTGTAAAATGTTATCCTGGTTCTATATATTTTGCATGAAATTTTTACACATAAAAGGCCTTATTTTTGTATGAACATACTGTATGAAAGTAATATATGAATTTCATGATTGAAATAAACCTTAAATCATTTTTTCTTACACTAATGTCAGTAATCTATAAAAGAAGTGTCTAAATATAAGATCGCATCGAATTAAAATTCCATAAATTCATAAAGAATAAACTTTCAAT
Source organism: Eucyclogobius newberryi (assembly GCF_026437365.1). Classification (NCBI taxonomy): domain Eukaryota; kingdom Metazoa; phylum Chordata; class Actinopteri; order Gobiiformes; family Gobiidae; genus Eucyclogobius; species Eucyclogobius newberryi. Next base: position 14,396,288 of record NW_027315724.1, on the reverse strand, counting down.
TTCAATGGGGTTTTTGTGCGTTTGGCCCCGCCTTTGAACACTCTCCTTTCATTTAAATTAAGGAATACAACTTCTGACATCATAAAACTCCAAATCAAGAATAATAAAAGTCTTTTATGTGATTTTTTTCTCTTTTTTCCCCCCTGGCAATTGTTTCTAAAAATAAACGCCTATAGATTTGTCAGTTGGACGTGGCGGCTTATCTCCAGCCCTCATCCCTGAATGTGTGCACCACTTAAACTTTCCCCTTTTCAAACAACAGCGCACAAAGAGAGGACCTCATGAGCGAGCCTGCTGGTCATCCCCACACAGGCTTCTGGTCCCTGGGCACGTCCCACGCATAATGTCCCCCCTATACCGTGGACCCCTCCCCTGCTCACTCCTCCCTCCCAACCAGAGCTGCAGGTTTAATGCCAAAAGAAAAGCAATCACAACTTTAATAGTCACGATTTTCTCTGTTAACGACAAAACAATGTAGTGTGGAAGAAACCCTGTTGTTGTGGCCTCCTAAATGATGTATGACATATCTCAATCTTCTTCTACCAAAATGCGAAACCGCAAATGGCATAAATGGTAGACAAATGCAGGAATCAAAAAGGCTATAAAGATTACCAGGACAAATTAAACCATTTACCGTATTTACTGGACTATAAGTCGCACCGGAGTATAAGTCGCACCAGCCAAAAAATGCACAATAGAGAAGAAAAAAAACATATATAAGTCGCACCGGAGTATAAGTCGCAGTAGCCAAAAAATGCATAATAAAGTAGAAAAAAACCTATATAAGTCGCACTGGAGTATGAAAAGCGGTTGCAAGTGTGAAAATAACTCGCTCCGGAGTATAAGTATTAATATATAAATATAAGTTAAAGTCGCACCCCGGCCAAAACTATAACAAAATATGCAACTTATAGTCCGGAAAATAGGGCCTTAGTTGTAGACACCATTTAAATCAACAAATATGATCAGAATCGACAAATTACAATTGATTATGTTTTATTTAGCTGTGCATATGACTGGATGGATTTTATTTGCACTCTTCTTTTTTGTGATTTCTGTCATGTCGTTGTGATTTTGATGCATTTTTTTCCTGTTGTGTGAAGCACTTTGAATTGCCTTGTGTAATCCCCAAATCGTTCAACTCCAAATGGTGTATGTGTGTATAAATGCAGAGGCCGTAAGGGAATGGAAGGGCAATACTTTGTACAAGTTAAGACACAACACTGCAGGTGAATATGGGAAAAGAATAACTGGATAAGAATTTCAAAGTTCTGAACAATATCTTGGTTTGGAATCAGAAACAGTCAGTTCCCCCCAAAAAACATGGCTTTGACACAAAGACTGAATATTAATAGTAACATCTTAACTATGACGGCTTTCAAAAAGTCAGGTATTCAGTAGTAATACAAATGTTTAAGGTAAATTTAATTAAACCAAGTCACTTTTCTTTTTTTAAATCATAGGTCACCCTTAAACATTTTAAATAATAGTGTGTAGCACTCAAGTTCGCGCAACCTTCCTCCTTTGAAAAATGTTTAAATGTTGCTTTTTACCAATTAGATATAAAAATTAAATAAAACAATTTCAAAAAGATAGATCTGTTTCTCTTTATGGTTATAACAAAATCAGGCTTAGAATTTGATATCAAGAAATCCTTTTGCTCGATCCATCAACATTTTTGTAAAGTTGACCCACAAACTGACCCACAAAAATCTAAATTGTTGATTTGATTGTATGCGAAATTCAAATATCAAATATATTCACAAGAAATCTGAAAAAATAAATGATACGCACAAAAAAAGTGTGTAAAAAGTGTATGCAGTGATCTATCTGCTCTTTTTGTTTCATTTTACAGCCAATTCTTATACAATACATTAGGCACATTCATTGATTGCAAATGATGTATGAATATGACAAAATGAATATGTAATTACTGTTATCAGACAAATAAACAAACACAAAAACTATACATTGCAATTTAAATTTTTGTCAATTTCCAAAAACGAGAAAGAGTTGCGAGTTGGGGTGGTACCGCAGCTGTCCCACTGTCCACCCACCTTACCCACCACCACCTTACCCCCCCACCACCCTCACCTCACCCCCCACAAGCAGCAGGTCCATACCCCACTGAGAGGAGGGCAAAAAACACGCTTGATTACGTCCTGTGTCCGCGCAGCAGCCAGGGGTCTTTCAGCGCAGATAAGCCTCTTAGACATGAAGTAGGGCTCGGAGCGGCGTTTGAGTGACAGCAGGAAGGTGGGACCATTCACCGGACAATGCGCCACATTCTCCGGCTTTAATCTAGGAGGCGGACAATGATCTGTTTTTAAAGGCCTCATCTCCTCCGCGTTTCCCACAAGCGGCCGGGCGAGCGGGCGGGCAAGGTGACCGATGCGGAGAGTGGGAAGAGAGAGTGAAACTATCTGTGAAAAGTGGTGCCTCGTGACGACTTTGTACTTTTACCGGCACTTTCAGGACACATATTGAGCAAAATTGACTTTTTAAAACCACTTAACAGCATTGTTTTCTCATCATTGTTGTGATATTTTGCTTCATTCTTGCTCTTCTCCCTCCATTTCTACTTGAAATCTCAGAAAACGCTCAGTTTCGAGTTGCCAGTTTTGTGACGTCATGAGTACAGTTTTGATATCTTCTGTCTTGTTTCCAGAAAAACTTAGAAACAAGACTCGTTCTGAGCGTTTCTGCCATCAAATCGTGCTTAATGTCAGGGGCTTTTCGTTTATCTCCCATTTGTAATTCCCTCGGCTGCCATTAGGTGGAGTTCTTACACAATTCCTGATGGGGGAACGCCTCAGAGATATAAATAATGTATGCTTTCAGTGGATACATTATTTTTAAGTTCTAAAACATGAAATACCAAATGTTTAGCTGCCATTAACAAAAGAAAAAATGCAAAATATTGTGTCCAGCAAGTAATATCATGACGATTCAGAATTGTTCGGGTTCTCTTCTCACATTCAGTAACTGTAAAGAATAAAATGAAATAAAAACTAGTGATAACTATGTAACTATGTAAGTGTGCGTTTCATTCATGCATATATGTAAGTTATTTACGTATATAGGCCTATGTGTTCTTAAGAAATTATTTGGAAATATCATATTATTTATTTCGGATTTAAGTCGGATTACTTCAACTGTAAAAGTTTTGTAAATGGTACTGAGGTTTATTTGATTTGATTTTTTTAAGTAAAGTCAAAAATAAAATAATAAATGCATGAAGGAATGAATAAAAATAAAATATATAAAAATCTGTACATTATATTAAGTTTTGTCAGTCAGCAATTCACTTGTATCATGATATACTAAAGTAACCGTTCTCAGTAACAGTAGCAACACCACCTCCCAAAAAAACGAGATATAAAGCATACAGCATCCATCTCTTTTTCACACACACACTCACACACACCCACACACGAACAATCAGGCCGTGATGGTCGAGTGCTCCTGGGTGAGAGACGGACAGGTGAGGGGCCCGGAGGTGACAGGGCTTAGTGTAGGCCCTTTGTCGCTCTTATCTGGACTCACCACGGACATCTATCCCTCCGCCGGCCATTGAGCGCCCTTTATGTGATGCATGTATACATACGCTAATGCGCCGTCAGGCCCGGAGCCAGCTAAAGAGCGGAGATAGCGTGAAAGGACAGAGCTGATCCGAGTACAATGTGTTTGCGGTTATGATACAGTTGGTGATCTTCATAGACAATAATGACATAATGGGAGATGCGGAAAGATAATGGAAAATGGTCAAATCTGATGTTTATTTTAGCTTGAAAACATCTTTTGTAAATGTGGTTACAGTAAGCGAGACAGCAGTGAATGGGGTGAATGCACCGGGTTAGCCTGAAGCAGGATTAGCATCTTCAATTATTTTCCTGTGGCCAAATTTTAATTGTTAACCTCTGAATTGCACAATGAACAAAATATTCCAATGCGCTGTATAGTGTATTTATTTGTATTTTGTTGAAAGAGTTGACTTTTCAAACTCACAAGAATCCATTTTGTGCGTCATTCGAGTCTGTACGTAGATTTCTGACATAAACGTTTAGTTAATAATAGAAATGAACACAAAAACAACTGTAACGGTATGATGCTACACATTAAGTTACACACAAATCTGTTGCTTTATCGTGTTTTATTGACAAAGCATGTGATTGGCTAAAACCGCGCCGAGAGTCCCTCCTCTTCCTGCACGATTTCAAAAGGTTCTGTTCCAGATCAATATTACGCTAACATTATTAGCGCTGTAATATCAATCTGTTTTCAGTCAAAAGTGACAAAACTTTTTTGTTTAATTTTTACTCAAAGCAAAAATGAAAAAAAAGAAGAGTGAAAAACATGAATCCCAAATAAACCACTGTAGCGTCTGTTTCCAATTGGTGATTGGAGAAGAATGTCCCGAAGCTTTATGTCACGTCATACTCAATAACTGCACTAAACACTAAAAAAAAAACTTTTCGGACCTCAAAAGTAATCAAACCATTCGAGCACATGCTGTTACTGTCTGCACCTTGATGAGCGAGCAAATAAAATAGCAAAAATAAAATAAAATGAAAAATAAAAATACAAAATGATGTGATCTGACCAATTTTGGAATTTGAATATCATTTTTAAAAATCACATTATCAAAGGTGCTCTGGGTACATTTTCTGATGGAGTGTCCACCAACTGCTTGTCTCTATGAAGATGTTATCGTTTTTGACTGAAATGTTCCACCGTATGGCATTAAATTTACATATCTTTACAGGGATTGCTTTTTTTTTTTTCAAGCTTTTTCAAGTTATTAAAATCAATTAAAAAAACACCAGTAATTCAACAAATACAAGACGTATACATTTAATCCCAAGAAGTGGAACCTTCTTGGCAATGTATTAGCATATCCACAGAGACAAGCACAAATGTTACCTTGTGTATCATTAAATTAGCAGCATAACCAAATATTTTGTTAACACATTACTCTCCGTAACTGCCCTTTTCCCTCCGTTTTCCCAACATTTCCCTTTAATGAACAGATTATCGCCATTACCCGTTCATTTATACCGTTCACTACTATCAAGCAGCCAAACTAAACCATTTGTTCAGTCTGAGAGGAGACATAAACCATCCGCGACCACTCTGGACTCTTTAAGTGACTTTTAAGTGCAAAATGAACAAATAGTGGACGAGGCGGCTGCAGTGTTGAAGTGCTAAAATGCAGTGGGATTATTTTAGAATCAGCTCGCACTTTTGCTCTGTTTGTTTGGCTGAAGGAAGACTGCAAACATTCCCATCTACAATAAACACAGGACTGCCGAGGGAGAGGGAGAGACACAGGCCCGTCAATGTGTGCCAGACACGTCCATCAGGAGCTACAGCGACCATCATTTCACTTACTTGTTGCTAGAGATGAGGCCTGAAACAGATGAATCGATTAATCGCATTATTCAGATGCTCGTCAACTCATTTAGTAATCGAAGAGTCATTATTTGGACTCGAAAACCATGCCATGTGCTGAGAGGGGAGGAACATTTTGCATCAGGATGAACTCAGTCGGAGGGCTTAATTTAACTGCATTTTAGTAGATTTATGTCTGATATCCATGGGCATTTTACATTCTAAAGTAATCGAAAGAAAAATTACTAATTGAATCAAGTACCAAAATAATGTTGGTTGCAGCTCTACTAGAAATGGGCACAAGACACGAGGTTGCGTAAATTAAGAATGAGATAAGACGTATAAAATTGATTTGATATTTTTCCTGTCATTGTAGAATTTGAACTACGAAAACGTAACTCACCAGATTTTAAGCCTTTTTTCTGAAGATCATTTTCGTCATGCACAATCTTTTTCTTTCAATTTTCTGGCGTGAGATCTTGTCCCACACCTACTCTTACAATAATTATAAATCAACTTAAAACTCAAGAAAAAAATGTAGAGTGGAAAAAATACAAGAAATACTAATCTTTAGGCCTGGACGATGTGGAAAGTTTTCCTCATATTGCTCAATGTGTATGTATTTTTATTTTTATCCATTCATCCATCTTTAGCGGAAGCGCTTTTCTGGGGCCGGGTCGCAGGGGCAGCAGTCAAAGACTTCCCACTCCCCAGACACTTCCTCCAGGGGGATCCCGAGGCGTTCCCAGGCCAGCCCGAGAGACATAGTCCCTCCAGCGTGTCCTGGGTCTTCCCCGTGGCCTCTTCCCGGTGGAACATGCCCGAAACATCTCCATAGGGAGGCGCCCAGGAGGCTCTGGAACAGATGCCCGAGCCACCTCAGCTGGCTCTCCTCGACGTGGAGGAGCAGCGGCTCTACTCCCAGCTCCTCCCATGTGACTGAGCTCCTCACCCTATCTCTAAGGGAGCGCCCAGCCACCTGGCGGAGGAAACTTAGGTCATTACACAAAGCTCATGACCATAGGTGAGGGCAGGAACGAAGACTGACCGGTAAATCGAGAGCTTTTCGACAAAAATGTATTAATTGCCCATACGCATTGTCTAACACAGTGAAACTCACCATGTCAGATTGTAGAAAATGTACAGCTAAAAATAAAGTATTTTTGGCTGTGCTGTAAAGGTAAGCGTTACGTGTTTTTTTTTTCATATTTAAGTATAATAAATATTGGTGGGTCAAGATCCCTTAACCGACCACATAAATGGAAACACATTCTGCTGCACAAGCATATAAAACGCTCATTCTTTTCCCACTATACATTAAGCTGGTGTGTAGCATGACTGTTGACGCCATCTCAGTCCATGAAGCAGGTGTTAACGCGACTGCAGATCGGACTTACAATGACTTTCCAGTGTGAGCCTCTCTATAATGGTCTACTGTTGTAAAAACACACGCCAGACTACGCGGGTCGACCATCTTGAACGTCGCCGGGCCCCCCTCTCTCGCTCCGCCCTCTGGCCCATTAGTCTCCCACACCTCATCAGAGCAGCGCCACCTCGGGCCTAAAAGATCTCATATCCTCTGCACACCGCCAATGCCCCAAACTAATAAATCTGTGTGTTCGGGGTGGTTAGCACACCTGCCACTATACAAGGGGATTGGAAATATTACAAAAACAATATATATATATAGAGTGGATTAGTGTTCGACTGGTGCCAAAATGCAGATGAAGAGCAGAGTTGATCGTTCACGCTGGCTCAATCCGATCTCCAGTCGCTTTCAGTCACAGCGCTCAGCTCCAGTAACATTCTCTCAAGCCATTCACAGAAATCACTCACATAAATGCACTCTCTCTCCCCTCCTTTGCCGGCATCCGAGGGAATAGCCCACCAACAGACCATCATGAGGGAAGCGAGTCATTAATTTCAATGTAGAAGAGCTGCGCCATCACCCACTGTTCAACAACTACAAGAGCAGACGCAGACTTTGGGAGTTATTCCGTTCCAAATACAGACACGGAGACGGATGAAGAAGAATGAAGTTGTCCCATGGCCCAAATGTGTATAAATAACAGTCCGTTTACTTTTTTGGGGCAGTACAATGTCTACAACCTCCATTAAAGGTTGTCAATCAATTTGAATCAATTGTGCTTAAAATACACATCAGGAAACATGGTTGATTTTGGACATACAGTAGATAGAGCAGATTGGCTGTTTATTTACTGTACAATGTGTCCAATGTGGGCAAGACACTTACAGTCGGTGGCCGAGCACATTGGTTACATCAGTATGCCTCACCTGAGGTTACTGAAGGAGTTTTCCACCACTGAAATGAACAGTGTTGGGGAAAATGTTGTGTAACCGCTTCAACTCTCTCTTTTTTTAAGTGGACATCTGTCTCATGTATAGGATCAAACATGGCTCTGCTCCTCCTTCACTGAACGACTTTGTGAACTATAGATCTAGGGAGGGCAGAGTGACCAGAGGAGCCATAAGGGAAGACTGCATCATCCCTCACAGAAGTGTCTTTGGTCCACATTAATTACATGCATTCACTTTTAGGATGCCTTTTGGACATCTGGCAAGGGACCACCGATGCAAATGAGCTCATACCAGCAAACTCTGGCACATTTACTTTATTGTTTGATGTTGATTAATGTGCAATGTTTTTTTTTCGGCAAACTGATTTTTCTGAAAGTACTGTAAGTGCGTTATAGCTTTCGTTTGATGTTTTGCAAGCCTAGGAGCTTCATGGTTCCGTATTATCAGGTGGTTGACAAAACAGCGAGAGTCCCGAGAGTGTGTTTGAAAATGCAGTTATTTTGAATGGATGAACAGTGCATCAAACTGGAGCAACGATATCAGACTCACACATTTCTAAACTTATTCGGTGTTTTGCTCTTGGAGCCGGTATCCGAATAGATTCCTAATGTAGAATGCGCAACTCAAACCATTTCTTCAAGCGTCTAGGGGGCATCGGCCAGTGGAAAAGGTGAAGGAGTCAGTCGCACAGAGGAAGGGACAGACAGAGGGACACGGGGGGACAGATTGGTCAATTAGACAAGCACACATGTTAGATCATTCCATTGCATGCCCCCGCCACACGCACTGGCACGGCGGCCGCGAGGACAATGGACCCCTTCACCACAGACCTGAGTGTTTATGTCCCCTGTCAGTCCAGATCAGCACTGTCCCAATGACTGCTGCCAGCTGACAGGACCCCCACCTTCACCTCACCCCCCGACGCACACACAGGCACACCCCTCCCCTCCCCCACACCCACCCCACCCCCCCCAAACGTCTCCGAAACACCTCTGCTTTGCTTTCTGTCACATGTCAGTGAGTGGAGGAAGAGCGAATGAATGGTCTTCTGTTGGATGGAGTTTAATGGCTTTATTTAAACATGTTTTGGGTTCATGTCAGACAACACCCATTGGTCATGTGTGTGTGTGTGTGTGTGTGTGTGTGTGTGTGTGTGTGTAGGGTGAACTATTAACGGTGTCATAACCCCTCCACTAACCACTGCTTCCTCATGCCTGACTAGGATATTATGTTTGCTAAAAGGTGTAGATGTATGGATTGACGAACTGCTGCAAGGGCTTGTGTGTAGTAGTTTTAAGCATGATTGTTTTCATGATAAGCAAAAACTTCTCCTGAAAGGTCTCGACGCAATTAGAATAGATTTGACGTCAAAAGTATTAGCCAAATTAAATGCGATTCACAAAAGAGTCTGTTCGGAACCATTTTCATGATCAAAGGCTTTTTGTTGGATGTGAACCATACCAGAGCAACTGCCAGGGACAGACAATTTTAGTTTGGGTGAGTCGGGTGGGAACTATAGATACGGGGCATGGGTGAAAAGTCAAGTTTTTTAAGACGTTTCCTGGCAAATTATGTGTATTTTAAGCACATTTAAACATATTCAAGTCATATTTGTCACAACTAAGTCTCAATGGAGGTTGTTGACATGGCATTTTTCCAGAAAAGTAAACGGATTGTTCTGTAGATATTAAAATACATCATCTAGGGCTAGCATCGCAATAGCATTTTGCCCTTAGCTTCCATTAGCATTCTTGGATATTCACGCAAACAAAAAACAATGTACTTTTATTCATGTCTTTGTGTCTGTATTTGGTACAGCATAAGTAGATGTTGAACAGTGGGTGACAGAGCAGTGCATTGTGGGCATTCCCTCAAACTATAACAGTTGTTTCTCTTTCATGGTTCAATATCAGAGGCAGAGAAGGTCGACAAAGCTCATTCTGAAACATGCTCTTTACACATGGATCAAAATTGGATACAGCTCGATTAATGTATGTCGATATGTCTTTAGAGCGAGCATGCACCGTCGCACTCCACTCAGCAGCAATTATCAAACTTTATGTGTCCCCAGGGATTCGTTTTGCACACCAGGATGTACACGTTTTCATGCGTAGAAGAAGGACAGAGCATTTTACCAGACTGACAAAGCTCCAGAGTCCAAAAATGTGACTGGAGTAGATGTGAGTGCCACTACTTTGATACTTTTGCTTCTTGTGTTTAACTTTGCTGTAAATGCCTCTCAAAATCCCCGTCTTTTCCCCCCCTTCGTAATCATTGTCCTCTATGCCCCCCATTTTAGTATAGCATGGCATAAAACACCCCCAAAAAACTTTGTGCCGGAGCCAGGTAATGAGCTCGCCCTTTGCCCTTGACTTGATGACTTCCATACCTGACCATGTGTAAGAAAAAGTGTGATTTTTTTTCTTTGTGTTTCTGCTGGGGAGCGCCTGCAGCTGGAGTCTGACAGCTACATGACTAATGAACGTCTGGGACAGAAATAATAGGTGCAAATTATAACACAAAAAGGGTCCCGGTGCGGAGAGGAAAAGGAAGGACATTGGAGATGGAGAGATAAAGAGTTCTAAAGACTGGACGATTGAGTAAAACAGCAGTTCAGTGGTCTTAAAAGTTGGGATTTATATGCAAGCGAATAATCCTGATCCTGTCATTTGTAATAAAAGGCAGGTCCATTATTGTTTACCTTGAATGATGAACACCATTTATTTTTTTTCTATTTTTTTTAAAGATTTTTGGCCCGTAGGCTTTATTAGACAGGAAAGACAGCGCAAATCATTTACTTAAATATAAGTTAAAAAGTACACCAACAAATCAATATGTTTATGGGCTTCAATAGCAATGAATGGGACTTTAGTCAAGTGGGGAAAAGGGTATTTGTTGAGATGAATAAGCCGTTTTTCATAATGGTATATATATATATATATATATATATATATATATATATATATATATATATATATATATATATATATATATATATAAGAAAATACAGAGTAAAAAACACCAGAAATGTTACAAATTCAACATTAGCTTAGTGCGATTAGGTTCATTAGGTCTTCACATATTAATAACTTAAATTTTCTCAGATCTGTATTTTGCATATGATACTAAAATACAGGTCTGACTATAAGAAGATTCAAATTAGAGCTTTGGCATTTCAGATTTTATGGCTGATATAACATATGCTGACAGAACAAGTGCTTATTTCTGAACATATGAAATGCCACATTGTCAAAATGATACAAAAAGTTTCTGACGAGTGACGCATTTCAACCAAGGCTTATAACAATAGCTGTTATCTTCGCAGTAGATCCAAACATAAGCAACTAGATGTGGTAAGTAATGTACCGTTATGTCAATTGATCCCTTAAACATTTCCAAATATAACAATGTTGTAATGTTTTTTCCATTTTTGAAGACATGTTGAGGAGAGCCGACACATGACTGTTTAGTTTACTTACTTAAACTAACCATGTTAGGTTTAATAAAAAGAAGATGTTTGTGCAGGACTGCAGAGGAGCAGTGTTTTGATCTGAGCGTCTGGCAGCAGCAGCCTGCTCTCGTCACTCTCAGGGTCAAAGGTCGTCATGTGCAGACAGAACAGAACTTCCTAATTATACATGATAAATGTAATTACATGGAAGTGTTCCTCTCACAGTTTATAGGCTTAACCCTGTCAGATGACCCGGGCTGCTGCTGCAGGACCAGGAGAATTATGGCTGAGCTTTAAGACATAAACCACTATCTCTAAGTAATTTACCTTCTGAGTACATTTACATCTACTTTTACAAGAAATACAGATAAAGAAAAAGTTTGTTGACTAAGTATGTACCAAACCTGCCTTATAGGTCAATGGTTTAGACTAGGACTGTCCAAACTTTTTACAGGAAGGATTACACGTTGAGTCAGAGCACTGGTCACTACTGTACTTCTATCTGAGGTTTAAAAGTGCCACCAACGCTTTAATTCAGTCAGTCAGAACCTTAGCATCAGGTCCGTGCTACACCAAAATGTTACTTTTTTCCCCCTTGCAATAAAAAGTACTATCATATCAGGGATCAAATGATCAAAGTATAGAATTTACAGCATGAGTACAATTAGTCCTGGACCTAGTTATAAAGTATGTAAGTAAGGAGGTCAGTATTTCAATGATCAGATCATGCTTTGTCTGCTATTTAGCATTAAACTATATTATGTCCTTATTTGATATTTTGTTAATTATAACAACTATACGGATCTAAAATGGCTTAATAATAAAAACTTCTGCATTAACTTCCTGTTCAAATCGGCAGGTTCTTCCTTTTTATATTAGCAGTAGTTTTTCAGTTCGTTTTTTTAATTGTTGAAATGGCTACAAGACATTTTTTAATACTATTGTGTTAACCAGAGTCCGATATTTTCAAATTAGTTTGAACAGTAAACATTAGTAAGTTCAGATTGGTGGGCAGGGATAGGGGGCAGGTAAAAACAGGAATTTTCTGAGCATGAATCAAGTGACCCTGTTGAGTTGGCCCTGCGACAAGTTGGCCACTGTCCAGGGTGTACCCCGCCTAAGGCCCGAAGTCACTGGGATAGGCTCCAGTCACCCGCGACCCCGAAAGGGAACAAGCGGTATAAAATGGATGGATGGATGGATGAATCAAGTGAAATACACGTTTGAGTACACAAATAATGAAAAAACTGTTATTAGATTACAATAATACATCCCCTTCAATATGTAATATATATATAATACATCCCATTCAATTATATATATATATATATATATATATATATATATATATATATATTTTAAACATCAACAGAACGTACTGTTGTTAAACTCTTCCAAACTCTTAAAACTCTCTTCATTGAGAGAATAGAGATGTGATGTACCACCATGCATTAATAAAAACACATCCAAATCAAAAATGTGAAAAAAAATGTGAACATGTGAAAAATGTCTTGTAATGTAATGTAGTCTGTTTTTTTTTTTTTTACCTGCCTAATGAAATGTAGTTTTTATGCTAACTCTGGCATATTCATGTATATGTACGCACTGTCCTAATTCAAATAAATACATACATTTAAAAAAGTCCTGATCCAACCTCAACAAACGCCTGGCCACAGACCTGCAGAGCCACATCCTGTCTCCGAGCCCAAATAGATACAACAATTAAAGCAGCTCTGGTCATTTTCATCGCACTGACCTTTGAACCCTCGACTCCCACACATGTGAGGAGACAAATGACCCGCGCGCTTGGACGTGGCATAGGCTCCGCTGCCGGGGGACACTTGAAGGGTGGGACAGCGGAACATAAATCATACCTGTATTTGATCTGGGAGTCTCAGAGCCGGCTGACCGTGTGACACCCAACCCACCCAATGTCGCCCAGCACCCGGGCGAAGCGAAACGGGTCAGTGCTTTTGTAGGGCCCGGGATGTCGAGCGTAAATCTGTGGGCCAACGTGCTACCTTTAACCTGACGTGTAAGAGACAATCTCGGGTACAAGTACAATTCGAGCAGCATAAAATTAATTGATTGACAGATATTGAAATACTTCCCCGTCAGTGTTGCTATGGGCCCTTTGAAATGCTCTGTTATCAAACTAGAGGCAAAATGAAGTCAACCTTAAAAGATTTTCGATGATTAACAAACATCAGATATGAATTCTAACAGGTTTAAGTCTTTATAACAAAAGAACAAGCAACCATTTTGTAATTCTAAGGTATAAATGCAAGTTAATTTGCTTTTCTGTCAACTAATAATAGAAATTATACTATTTTATAGCCTCAAAACTGAGCTTTAAAAAAGTCATATAACTGTAGATAAAATGTAAAACTATTAAGTGAGTATTTGTCCAGTACAATCTAAAAGTAAATGGACAACTATTACAAATACAGCTGTAAATGTCTTCAAACCAGGCTCTGATATCAGTCATTTGCATTGTTTTCGATGCCAAAACCTCCTGGATTTTTCACATTTTGTCGTATTCTGAGGCAAATCCCAGTTTCTCATTGCTTCAATTCAGGGATTTGCATTTCAGTCTATTAGAGCCAAAAAAATGTCTGGATTATATTGTCAAATTGTACCAAAGAAAAGTCTGTCCAGCAACTGGTCGAGCGTCAGCCCTGGACCATCTAATATCTGTCCATCCATGAGATTAGTTCTCCTCAAGGTTTTTCTTTTCCCCCCTGTTTTTTTTTTTTAGTTTTTCTTTCACGAGAAGCAGGAACTAAGGAAATAAGATTCTCTGGGACAGTTATTATTTTGCTGTGAATGTTGGATAATTGTCTTGGCTTTTATCGACCTTTAACTAGAGGGGCGGGATTACGGTAGGTGCAATTCAATCAAAATTTGAAGCACAACAAAATATCCTGTAATTCATGCAATTCTTGTATTTTTATTAATTTTCAAAACACGTGCTTTAAATGTGAACTTTGAATAGAATCCCATTATTAAACCACAAATTGCAATTCTAATCAAGATCGCAACATATTTTTCCCAAATCGTTTAGCCCTAGCATTGACTATTTTTTGATACAACTTTCTTTTGGTTAAATTAACTATTTTCTCAAGCCATTTTGCGTCTCCAATTGTGATTTTGGACTCTACAAAAACACACACACACTGTTTATTCAAGATCCATTCTGCTGTGAAAAACATAGTAAGTTTACGACATTTCATACTGATTTAGCATAAATATAGCTTTACTTATCCAGCAAGAGAACTGACACAAAGCGTGTTACGTCACAGAAATGTAAGGAACTGTGTTAAAGTTTGCTATATTCAGAACAATCTGTCAAGTAGGATTACAAACAAACAGTTACACGATTGGGGGGAAATTTCAGATCCTACAATTTATGATCAGCTTCTAACAAACAGCCCAAACTCAACTTCCCAATCTCATGTTACAGCTTTGTTTCTTCATGTTCCGCTTGTTCTACAACGTGTTCCTCGCGTCGCCGCAACAATGTAACTGTCATTTACTGAACTCTGCCAGCGCCGCAATCAAGATCGACATCAACACAATCCTCCACCAACCTTACAAACTTTCCAATAGTCTAAGTACATGGTTTGTACTTTGTGCCTGTTCAAACCAGTTCAAATCCCTTGATGACTCTTCCGGGCGAAGCAATATCCCAATCGTATTAACCAGGCATTTTATCGAGGGCTGTGTGGATCGTGGACTATACCTGTAATAGAGTTTCGCACTTTCTTTTGTATTGGAGGTTTACATGCAGTGCAGAGTGTGAGCTGAGTGGGCTAATCAAATCAGACCAAACAAATCACATTTGTCAAGACAGGGATCAAATGGTAGCGGGCTCAACAAACATATTAGCGGCGAATACCCCGGTGCAACGCGGCGATTGGATTAGCGCGACGCGAGAATGTTTGAAATCTAAGCTGACACTGTTTTTCTCTTTTGGAGGTGTGGAGGTGGCGAGGACAAATCTGAATAATTGTACGCAAATGTTAAGGCGTGCAAGGAAAGGGATCGAGCCAAAAGACGGTAAGAGTTCGGCAGCGTCTAAGATTGATGGCGTTACTTTCCAAACGTGAAAACATACGATATTCCAATGAAATGTCGAGAAATGCCAAAAGACAAGATAAGAGTCGTAACTAAAACAGGTCCAAACACGGGTCAAGTCTGGTCCAAATGATTTCATCAGAGTCCTGAGTTCCACCAGAATGTGCCTGAGTAAAAATACAAATATCAGTGTCCCTTTGTATGTTTTAGGTAAGCTCCGATAAACTGACTGAACTGAACAGAGAAGCACGCGTTTGTAAATGAAAAGACATTTTAAAGGTGACGTACTACACAAAATCTACTTTTGAGATCTTCTAAGCATTTTGTGGTGTTTTTTCTTTCTCATTTGCCGTCTCAAAGTTGTATTTAAAGTGGTTTATGCACGTTTCAGTCATCTTCAAGACGCCATTGCGCAGACGATCCCCGTTTTCACCGATCCCTGCTCTTTTGTGCCATTGTGCCACAAGTGAGAAAATAATCCAATCACAGAACTCCTCACAATTCGTGGACAGCTTTGGAACGTACTCTTGAAAAAAGGCCATAAAAAAGAAATGGCTGACACAAACCTCATAAACAATCAAGTACAGGACTGACATCAGACAAATGAAAAAAATGACATTCGGACTTCATTTGGAAATGGACAAATTCGACAGACTTTGGACCAAATGGGACGGTTATTTTAATTTAAATGTGCCTTGATTTTGTTTGTCATAATGTTAAGTTTTTGTCAGTTTGTGTTATTATGTTAGAATTATGCTCTTCTAGTCGTTTTGTTGTTCATTGTGTTCTGTTCTGTGTTTATTTGTTAATAAAATTAAAAAAAAAAGACGAATTTTAAAAAAATCCACATGTTTTCAGGATCTACAGCTCTCCATAGCCAAGGTCATCAGCATATTTAAAACAATATGTTATTAATATAAACACTGTATCTCGGATGTAAAACTCCAACAAAGAAAACGATAGATGGATCCCTGTGGAATGTTTTTGGCTGCAGCAAAAAAACAAATCTGGATGACAGGAACAGATCCGACTGTTCAGGACTTAAATCACTTTGGACATATTTAAAATGGAAAGACAAAAACTTTTGGAGTGAACCTGAAAATGGAAAAAAACTGGGACAAATGGGACCGATACAAAAGATACAACTCTTTTTTGCTCCTTGCTTTTTGTCTGTTTGTTTTACTCTGTTGTATTATATAAAAAAAACAAAATGAATAAAAAGAAAATATTATCAAGATACAATAAAATATACAAAATCCACAATGATGATCCACGGGTCTCATAGATTATAACTATATTAGACAAAATAAACACAAAGTCTCGTACAAAGATGTCGTTGTACATCGATTTCTTTTGATTTCCAAGCCTGCCGAACTGGACAATAAACGTTTCCATCTTCCCAAGTTCTCAGACAAGACACTTAGATTCCTATCTGCCGACAGAACATAACTTTACATGTGAACATTCGAATGAAGGGGTCATTTATTCGATTGTTTTTAAAATAAACAAGGCCGGGCATGTCTGGGAAGAACTGGTGTGTGAAAGTCTGCGCAGAGGGAGGCTGTCTGACGGAGAGGCGGCCGGACGGACAGGAACTTGGCATCAGGGAATATGATTCTGCCACGGAGTGATCTATAAAGACGGGGGAGGTCGTAGGTCGGCGGCTCCATAATGGGTCATCATCACTCAGTGGAGTCCACAGTGGAATGGGCTGTGTGTTCAGAGTGTGTGTGTGTGTGTGTGTGTTTAGTGTGTGCGTGTGTGTGTGTGTGTGAGTGTGTGTGTGTGTGTTTAGTTTGTGCGTGTGTGTGTGTGTGTGTGTGTGTGTGTGTTTAGTGTGTGCGTGTGTGTGTGTGTGTGTTTAGTGTGTGCGTGTGTGTGTGTGTGTGTTTAGTTTGTGCGTGTGTGTGTGTGTGTGTGTGTGTGTGTGTGTTTAGTGTGTGCGTGTGTGTGTGTGTGTGTGGTTGTGTGAGTGTGTGTGTGTGTGTTTAGTGTGTGCGTGTGTGTGTGTGTGTGTGTGTGTTTAGTGTGTGCGTGTGTGTGTGTGTGTGTGTGAGTGTGTGTGTTTAGTGTGTGCGTGTGTGTGTGTGTGTGAGTGTGTCTGTGTGTGTTTAGTTTGTGCGTGTGTGTGTGTGTGTGTTTAGTGTGTGCGTGTGTGTGTGTGTGTTTAGTGTGTGTGTTTAGTGTGTGCGTGTGTGTGTGTGTGTGTGTGTGTGTGTGTGTTTAGTGTGTGCGTGTGTGTGTGTGTGTGTGTTTAGTGTGTGCGTGTGTGTGTGTGTGTGTGTGTTTAGTGTGTGCGTGTGTGTGTGTGTGTTTAGTGTGTGCGTGTGTGTGTGTGTGTGTGTTTAGTGTGTGCGTGTGTGTGTGTGTGTGTTTAGTGTGTGCGTGTGTGTGTGTGTGTGTGTGTGTTTAGTGTGTGCGTGTGTGTGTGTGTGTGTGTTTAGTGTGTGCGTGTGTGTGTGTGTGTGTGTTTAGTGTGTGCGTGTGTGTGTGTGTTTAGTGTGTGCGTGTGTGTGTGTGTGTGTGTGTGTGTTTAGTGTGTGTGTTTAGTGCGTGCCTGTGTGTGTGTTTAGTGTGTGAGTGTGTTTAGTATGTGTGTTTAGTGCGTGTGTCTTTAGTGTCTGAGTGTGTGTTTGTGTGTGTGTTTAGTGTGTCTGTGTGTTTAGTGTGTGAGTGTGTTTAGTATGTGTGTTTAGTGCGTGTGTCTTTAGTGTGTGAGTGTGTGTGTGTTTAGTGTGTCTGTGTGTTTAGTGTGTGAGTGTGTTTAGTATGTGTGTTTAGTGCGTGTGTCTTTAGTGTGTGAGTGTGTGTGTGTTTAGTGTGTGTGTGTGTGTGTGCGCGTGTGTGTGTGCGTGTGTGTTTAGTGTGTGTGTGTGTGTTTTGTGTGTGTGTGTGTGTTTAGTGCGTGTGTGTGTGTTTTGTGTGTGTGTGTGTGTGTGTTTAGTGTGTGTGTGTGTGTTTAGTGCGTGTGTGTGTGTTTTGTGTGTGTGTGTGTGTGTGTGCGTGTGTGTGTTTAGCATGTGTGCGTGTGCGTGCGCGCGCGTGTGCGTGTGTGTTTGGGAGGGGGTTGGAGGACAGTGGATGTGCTGAGACACGGCACAATAAATATCCACGTCTCCACGTCTCTGGGGTAAAAAGGGAGATGTGTTGTTTTAGGAGAAACATGGCCAAATACACTGATAATGGAGACGTATGTTGACTTTTTAGTGGTAGTTTAGTTCTTTCGTGTACTATTAATGATGTTTAGGTTGTGGACGGAATCAGGTTTTGTCGCTATTATCAGTGAACAAAACGATGAACTTGCAGCATAAAACAGATAATAATAATAGTAAGAATATAAATGAGGCATGCAAAAATAAGAGTTGGATGTTAACACTCATTTCATCAGTTAAAGTGTTCAAATAGAGCAAACTAAGGCACAAAAAACACATGATGGTGGATTATGCTAATGTAAAGGTCAATTCATAAAAGATGCAACCCAAACAAAAACATGGAGAGGAAATTATTAGGAAATATGAAAGGAATATGATGTAATTATATTATTTAACACAACAAAAAATGAGATTAAATCATGTCTTGGGCTGAGACTTGACTAGAATATCTTCCTCCTTTTAGATTTGTGATTATTGATGTCAGGAATATTAGGTCAATCAATAATTGTGATCATTCAGGTCACATTATAATCGTAAGAACCAAAATATAATAATCGTGACAATTTTAGAAGCAAAATTAAGTTATTTTGTTCAATAAACAGCACAATAAAATACACCTAAATGTGAAATCTGGGTGTTTTTGTCAAATTTCACTTTATTTTGTCTTTCAGAGAGTAAATTTCTGGAAAGCCGGTCACAAACTTGAGGAACAGTAACATGTTAAAACACAGGAATAAAAGATAAACTGTGAAACTCTGACCAGATAAAATATGTTTTATTTGGTCACATGGTCACAGTTTCAATAATCGTGCATAATTGTTAAATCATGATGTGTTTTTTTTTCCTTCACAATAATCGTAACTAAAATTTGATATTGTGACATTCCCATTTGCAATTTGTATTGTTTAATAACAGGATTCTCTTTAAATATTACATTTTAAAAGACAGATAATCCAGGACAAGCCCGAAACAACTGAACCTAGCAATGGAAACGAACCACTGTCTTAACTTGGACATATTCTTTAAGTATATAAAACTCTCCTGTTTGACTTTTTGGTTTAGGGTAAACACGTGTGAACGGACCTCGTCGTGGCTTCTGTTCCCATGGTAACGCAGTGGGCAGCGAGGGCGGGGCCACGGGAGATTTGTGGCATTTTTTTTTTCCTTATTCACGATCGGTCTTTACTTTTATTACAGCGGCTCCTAAAACTGACCCGCTGCAGACTGCCATCACCTGGTATATGGAATTCATAAAACAATGTGTGTGTGTGTGTGTGTGTGTGTGTGTGTGTGTGTCAGCAGAGGCCATATTTTGTGATGTTGTTGGATCTCTTCATTTGGGCGAGCTTGACAGACAGTTTGTCACCGCCACAACTGACCTTCAGCCATGTCTCCCCCTCATGTCTCCCCCTCATGTCTCCCCCTCATGTCTCCCCCACCTGTCTCCCTTTCCTGTCTCCCCCACCTGTCTCCCCCACCTGTCTCCCTTTCCTGTCTCCCCCACCTGTCTCCCTCTCCTGTCTCCCCCTCCTGTCTCCCTCTCATGTCTCCCTCTCTTGTCACCTCTCCTGTCTCCCTCTCCTGTCTCCCTCTCATGTCTCCCTCTCTTGTCACCTCTCCTGTCTCCCTCTCATGTCTCCCTATCATGTCTCCCCCTCCTGTCTCCCTCTCTTGTCACCTCTCCTGTCTCCCTCTCCTGTCTCCCCCTCCTGTGTCCCTCTCCTGTCTCCCCCTCCTATCTCCCTCTCTTGTCTCCCTCTCATGTCTCCCCCTCCTGTCTCCCTCTCCTGTCTCCCCCTCATGTCTCCCCCTCCTGTCTCCCTCTCCTGTCTCCCCCTCATGTCTCCCCCTCCTGTCTCCCTCTCATGTCTCCCTCTCTTGACTCCCCCTCATGTCTCCCCCTTCTGTCTCCCTCTCCTGTCTCCCCCTCCTGTCTCCCCCTCATGTCTCCCCCTCCTGTCTCCCTCTCATGTCTCCCTCTCATGTCTCCCCCTCCTGTCTCCCTCTCATGTCTCCCTCTCTTGACTCCCCCTCATGTCTCCCCCTTCTGTCTCCCTCTCCTGTCTCCCCCTCCTGTCTCCCCCTCCTGTCTCCCCCTCATGTCTCCCCCTCCTGTCTCCCTCTCTTGACTCCCCCTCATGTCTCCCCCTCCTGTCTCCCTCTCATGTCTCCCTCTCATGTCTCCCCCTCCTGTCTCCCCCTCATGTCTCCCCCTCCTGTCTCCCTCTCATGTCTCCCTCTCATGTCTCCCCCTCCTGTCTCCCCCTCATGTCTCCCCCTCCTGTCTCCCTCTCATGTCTCCCCCTCATGTCTCCCCCTCCTGTCTCCCCCTCATGTCTCCCCCTCCTGTCTCCCCCTCATGTCTCCCCCTCATGTCTCCCCCTCCTGTCTCCCTCTCATGTCTCCCTCTCATGTCTCCCCCTCCTGTCTCCCCCTCATGTCTCCCCCTCCTGTCTCCCTCTCATGTCTCCCTCTCATGTCTCCCCCTCCTGTCTCCCCCTCATGTCTCCCCCTCCTGTCTCCCTCTCATGTCTCCCCCTCATGTCTCCCCCTCCTGTCTCCCCCTCATGTCTCCCCCTCCTGTCTCCCCCTCATGTCTCCCCCTCCTGTCTCCCCCTCATGTCTCCCCCTCCTGTCTCCCTCTCATGTCTCCCTCTCATGTCTCCCCCTCATGTCTCCCTCTCATTCTGTGACTCTAACTCTCTACTTTCTCTCTCTCTCTCACCCATTGCTCTTGTTCTCTCTCGCTCTTTGACTCGCTGTCTCTCTTCTTTCTGTCGTCCGCTCTCTGTCTGACTCTCTCCCTCCGTCTCTCTACTTTCTCTCTTTCCCTTTGACACCCTGTCTTTTTCCCTTTCTGTCCATTCCATCCATCTCTTCTTTGACTCTCTCACTGCCTCTCACTGACTCCTTTTCTGACTCTCCCTTTCTTTCTCCCTCGCTCTCTCTTCTCTCTCTCTCCCCTTTCCCTCTACTGTCTCTCTCTTTGACATTCCATCCATCTCTTTTTTGACTCTCTCCTTCCTCTCTCCGACTCCCTTTCTTTCTCCCTCTCCTTCTCCCTCTCTCTGACTCTACTTTTCTTTCTCCCTCTCTCTCTTCTTTCTCTCTCCTTTCGCTCTCCTCTCATCTTTTCTCGCCCCTTCTCTCTCCCTCCCTACCTCTCCAAACCATCTATGTTCCTCTCACTCACTCTCCTTTTCATCTCTTTCCTTCCCTTTCTCTCTCTCAACCTCTTTCACTCACTTTCTCTCTTTTTGTCTCCCTCCATCCTTCTCTCTCTCTCTCCCCCTTTCTCACTCACCCACTCTTCTCTCCGTCTTTCTGTCACTCATCCTCTCTCGTCACCTCTCCCTCTCTTGCCCTCCTTCTCTCTCTCTTTCACCCTCTCTCTCGTCTCCATTCTTCCTACCCGCCCCCATTTCTCCACCCTGTTCTATCTCTCCTCCATCCTTCTCTTTCCCTCCCTCTCTCCCCGTTCCTCTACATCTCTCTCTCCCTCTCTTTCTCCCTCCCTGGTCTTTGTCATTGATCGCTGATCCGATCGGCTGCTTCCACGCCGGGTAATGACCTGCCGTGGTAACCAGCCGGCTTTGCTCGGCCCTGTGCAGATTGAACTGTCACATGGCAGCGATTAATGGCGGGGCGAGGGGGATGTGGTCGCACCTGCGTGGGACCGCCCTGCTCCGGCGCCGTACCACCGAGCGGGAGGTAAACGGACAGGTGGTGACAGCGGGAATACGGAATCTGATGTGTTTCATATGTTTACAGCTGCATATAAATCATAACTTTAATACACGTGGGCTTAAGGGTATGCAAAGCTCCAGCCCACCCTCTGATGGATGGAGCGGGACCAGAGCGGAGGTCAGGTTAGGCAGACGACAGAGAGAATGGGAAATGTGGTCGCATTTTTAACCGGGTTGGTGTCGTGGAAGCTCATCCCAGCAACTATGGGCCTTTGGTGGGGTGAAATGTTAGAGCCGTGTGCCTCAAACCACGTTGTGTTTTACTTTTTTAATAGTAAAATATAAAATATGGCTTTCATTTTTAATTTAGTGTTCATGTGAGGTTGAAAGTTTTACATTTGTGAATTAAAAGTGAAAATGGTTAAAAGTGACATTCATTATTTAATATGTTGGAATAGAGTGTGATGTCCTTTGATTAAATGGACAACTGTGTACTTTTGTCTCCTTGTTCTTTTGATTAAAATACTTTCATACCTGTAATTCATAATGACTGTTAGTCCAAAAACATGCACTATAACTACAACTAGGTACAAATGCATGAAATAGCCACTAAACTCTGGATAGTAACAAATATAAGCAGATGCAACAGTTCAATTTCAACATAAATCTTGGTAACTTCAGTTACAACGGGCCACATGTTGAGACATACGCAGAGGGTCATTCAGATTGCTTTGACAGAGCCATCGTACCTTTAAAGAGGTTTAGAACATGACATTCAAGTCTATCACAGTGCAATGCAACGTTATTGAGGTTGGTACAATTACTAACATTTGCAGGAAAAAAAACCTACAGGCAGGAGAGCCAACACAAATGGGACTGAGCACTGTATTTGGCCCCCAGGCTGTCAAAAAAAAGCTAATTAATAACAGAGATGCTGAATTCTTGTAATTCCATCATTACTTTTGTCCCAGTGGTCCGATAGGAGGAGTAAAATGGTGTCACTTTATGATATACAACTTGTAATAACATTGTAGTCAGAGAGTTCATGTTACAAGTTATTACTAAAATGTCCCACAGTATGGAATTAAACCTGAATCCATTTTTACTACTCAAAATTACCTAATGCATCCTAATAATTACCTAATTCTTACTTCTTTAACTTTACTTTAGTACCATACTGTTTGACATTTCAGACAAAGCAAGAACACCTTCATCCCAAAAGTTAAAATAAGGTCTTGTAAACCAGCGGCCTAAGCCCATTTTCTATCCAACCACATTTTATCCAACCAGTAGCCTTCAAGGGTCGTTTCTGTTTCTCTGTGTTTCTCTGTGTCTCTCTGCGTCTCTCTGCGTCCCTCTAAGTTTCTCTAAGTCTCTCTAAGTTTCTCTAAGTTTCTCTAAGTCTCTCTAAGTCTCTGTGTCTCTCTGCGTTGCCATGAGTCTTTCTGCGTCTCTCTAAGTTTATCCAAGTCTCTCTAAGTCTCTGCGTCTCTTTGCGTCTCTCTGCGTCTCTTTGCGTCTCTCTGGATCTCTCTGCGTCTCTTTGTGTCTCTCTGGGTCTCTTTGCGTCTCTCTCTGCGTCTTTCTACGTCTCTCTGCGTCTCTTTGTGTCTCTCTGGGTCTCTTTGCGTCTCTCTCTGCGTCTTTCTACGTCTCTCTGCGTCTCTCTGCGTCTTTCTACGTCTCTCTGCGTCTCTTTGCGTCTCTCTGCATCTCTTTTGCGTCTCTCTGCATCTCTTTTTCGTCTCTCTGCATCTCTCTGCATCTCTTTTGCGTCTCTCTGCATCTCTTTTGCGTCTCTCTGCGTCTCTCTGCATCTCTCTGCATCTCTTTTACGTCTCTCTGCATCTCTTTTGCATCTCTCTGCGTCTCTCTGCATCTCTCTGCATCTCTTTTGCGTCTCTCTGCGTCTCTCTGCGTCTCTCTGCATCTCTCTGCGTCTCTCTGCGTCTCTCTGCATCTCTCTGCGTCTCTCTGCGTCTCTCCGCATCTCTTTTGCGTCTCTCTGCGTCTCTCTGCGTCTCTCTGCATCTCTCTGCATCTCTTTTGCGTCTCACTGTGTCTCTTTGCGTCTCTTTGCGTCTCTCTGCATCTCTCTGCATCTCTTTTGCGTCTCTCTGCATCTCTTTTGCGTCTCTCTGCATCTCTCTGCATCTCTTTTGCGTCTCTCTGCGTCTCTCTGCGTCTCTCTGCGTCTCTCTGCATCACTCTGCATCTCTTTTGCGTCTCTCTGCGTCTCTTTGCGTCTCTCTCTGCGTCTTTCTACGTCTCTCTGCGTCTCTCTGCGTCTTTCTACGTCTCTCTGCGTCTCTTTGCGTCTCTCTGCATCTCTTTTGCGTCTCTCTGCATCTCTTTTTCGTCTCTCTGCATCTCTCTGCATCTCTTTTGCGTCTCTCTGCATCTCTTTTGCGTCTCTCTGCGTCTCTCTGCATCTCTCTGCATCTCTTTTACGTCTCTCTGCATCTCTTTTGCATCTCTCTGCGTCTCTCTGCATCTCTCTGCATCTCTTTTGCGTCTCTCTGCGTCTCTCTGCGTCTCTCTGCATCTCTCTGCGTCTCTCTGCGTCTCTCTGCATCTCTCTGCGTCTCTCTGCGTCTCTCCGCATCTCTTTTGCGTCTCTCTGCGTCTCTCTGCGTCTCTCTGCATCTCTCTGCATCTCTTTTGCGTCTCACTGTGTCTCTTTGCGTCTCTTTGCGTCTCTCTGCATCTCTCTGCATCTCTTTTGCGTCTCTCTGCATCTCTTTTGCGTCTCTCTGCATCTCTCTGCATCTCTTTTGCGTCTCTCTGCGTCTCTCTGCGTCTCTCTGCGTCTCTCTGCATCACTCTGCATCTCTTTTGCGTCTCTCTGCGTCTCTCTGCGTCTCTCTGCGTCTCTCTGCATCTCTCTGCATCTCTTTTGCGTCTCTCTGCGTCTCTCTGCCTCTCTCTGCATCTCTTTTGCGTCTCTCTGCGTGTCTTTGCGTCTCTTTGCGTCTCTCTGCAACTCTCTGCATCTCTTTTGCGTCTCTCTGCGTCTCTCTGCGTCTCTCTGCGTCTCTTTGCATCTCTCTGCGTCTCTCTGCGTCTCTCTGCGTCTCTTTGCGTCTCTCTGCGTCTCTTTGCGTCTCTTTGCGTCTCTCTGTACTTCGTGACTACAGACAGATGAGAGCCCATGTTTTCTCCACCGTTGCTTTTACTTTTGGTACTTTTGGACCGAGGGAACGACAGCTTTGGGGAAAGGTCTGGAAACGTCCCATTCATCAGTGAAAGGAGATACTGCGCTGACAGTTTGCAGCGGTCTGGCCAAGTACAACACGAAGGGAGCGACCGCGTGGGCCGGCAGACAGAGAACACACTACCCCCTCATCTGAGCGCGCAGAGTCACACGTGTTAGCATTTTAGCCCTTTATTAGGATTCTCTCTGCGCCGTAAGTGCAAACAGTAGGATAAGTGAATGATTACAGGTGGAATCATAACTAATATGGTAATAAAGGAGAGCTGTGAAGGGTCTCGGTGAAGTAATGGCTACAGGGTGGTGGTAAAAATAGAGAAAATGTGGTAAGACACTGGTTTGTTTAGCAGATAGTAGGTTCCCTTGCACTCTTTGTCCCTTGATTCTGTTTTGTATTGTTACTATGTTAATTATTGGGTTAAAATGTAGCGTGTCTTCCCTTAAAGCAGTGTTAACATGGACCTAGTATGTTGGGTGTGTAAGAACTGTGTGTTAAAGTTTTTCATATTAAAAATGCTGCAGCGATCTGAACTCAAAGTCATATAATGGTGTGGTGTCATTATGTCCAGAAAGCAAGGTGTTTTTAACTAGATGTCTTATATCTGTATGTTCATTTAATCTAATTGTTTACCTTTCACAGGAAAAAATTAAATACATAGAGCTGGACTTGGTCAGTTATAAAGTAAAGGACAGAAACAACATCAACTCTGTTAATAAAGAACAGACAACCACAAACAATACCAAGGCACGATGTGGAATGGCAGGTGAGCATAGGTATAAATTGGGAAGTATAATCTGCATAACTGGAACTGCATTAAAACGTGTACTCTAATGAATAATAATGATTCATAAAAAATACATTTACCTTAGCAAGCAGTAGATTTCCAATGAGCCTATGTGTTATTATTGTTTTTAAAAAATGGCCTGTGACATGTATGAACCAGAGTCTTGGGATTGCATGAATCAATCAAAATAAAATTTGAGTAAGTTAATGATGAAGAAACACTGTTATTAAAAGACTAAAGCCAAATACAGACTTTCACTTAGACCACAACAAAATAGGGACTGAAACTGGAACTAAATCAAGACTAGACTCGGGCTAAACCAGGACTAAAACATGATCAAAACCAAGTCTACATCAGGATTAAACTGGGTTCCAAACAGGACCAAATCATGGCAAGTGTGAATGCAACCTTAGTTTCAAAGGTATTAGTGCAGATCTAGAGCTGGTGTAGTCCTCATTTTCGCAACGTCGCAATGATCACCTTTTTATTAAAATGTTTGCATGTGTTTTGTATTATCAGTAGGTTGTGCCAAAATCACAATTCCTGCTTTACCGCACACAGATGTGTTGAAATGTCATGACAGTCCACAAGTCTTAAAAAGAGGGTTAGGGTTATCTGAAATTAGAAAAAAATGAAGATGGAAGCAGACCAACTCTGAACCAGCGGACATGAATCTCCGGTCAGCGGGGGTCTGGCAAAGTGTGCGAAACATAGATAAAATCGATTAGCTTGTCCACTGACCCGGTTAGCAGCAGGGGGCCTCCCACTGCCCCAGCCCTGCCAGCGGCCTGACAGAGACATCCATGCCGGGCTCCCCTGGGCTCCTCTGTGGACACTGAGGTGAACAAAGTGGAGCTCTCCTGTCAGGACTAAAGCCCCGGAGCAGCGGCGGAACAACAAAACAGCCTGAGCCGCTCCACTAACTCCTGATTCCACCAGAGACAAGCAGGAGGACACCGAGAGAGTGAGCACTGCACACGCCACTGGCTGCTATGGTCCACATATGAGAGGGATCCAACAAGACCAATGTCAGCCAAAGGGAAATACAGGGCAGAGAAAACATTTACTTCTGTCGGAGTTCATTAATGTTCTTGCTAAGTTGGTGTTGTTTGCTGATATAGGAATTATGAAAAACACAATCCACTCATTGTCTCGTCATGGAGTTTGAGTACCCCATCTACACAAGATAAAGATACTATTGGAATCATCATCATTTTTCACAGCAACTTTATGATTTGCCATAAAAAAATCGTTTTGGGGCTAAAATGTTGCCTTTTACGCAGGGCAATGTGCAAAAAGTGAGGAGAGACATTAAACAAACTGTCATTGTCTTGACTCAATGAATCATGATGCTGAGCTTATCGGCAGCACGGTGGCTGAGTGAACAAGCCTTTCTGTGTGGAGTTTACGTGTTTCTCCCATGTGTCTGGGTGGGTTTCCTCAGGGCCCTCCAGTTTCCCTCATCAACCCGTACCACAAGGATAACCTACCGTAGGTAAAATCCTCCAGCAAAAATCCTGACCAAGCCCAAAATCTGTAAATGATTGAGTCAAATGCGAAGAATCAATTTCCTTCATTAGCCAGTAACAAAGAACACCTTAAGTTCAGCTCAGCACAGAGCCAGGCATGTGCTGACATAAAAGCCCATGGACATATTTATGTAGTTTGTGGTGTGAACAGTGCATTAAAAGTACACAATATGGCAGATTATACCCACAAACATTTTCGGGTTGATACTAGATGGTGATAAATACATATATTCTATTATTCATTTGCGTTAAGAACTGTTCATGTAGACATACGGTGCAGGTGTAGCGTGTCAGTACCTACAGTTTCATTTACTCAATTCAAATTCTGAAAAAGCCCTCCTGTCTCACAAACATATCTACACAAAATGACATCATGTTGTGCTTTATATCAGCTGTACTCATATTGATGACATCCCGCTAAAACAAATAGTCCACATTGTTCATGCACTCCTGACACCGCAGCACCTGTTGGCAGAACGTGACTTTCCCTCTCGCTTTTGGCTCCTTTGTTTTCCTGACAAGATTTCCTGCGTCGTATCGCTGGTGAGAAGCGCCTCTTTGATTCCTGCTCATTGTGGTAGATCTGACCCAGCAGGCCAGCTCTTCTCCCGCGTTACAATAATATTTCGACGGCGCTTTAAGGATGCTAACGCTAATCAAAACAGGACATCCTGACGAGAAGGGCCCGCGCTCTCTCCTGCTCACTGACCGCTTCATGTTTTTGTGTTTGCAGACAAGTGACAATCCCAGGAAGCCGCGTTGAGGGTTCATCAAAGCTCGGAGCAGGGGGCCCGGAGCGCTGGATCGTCGGAATGCGCGATGGAAAGGAATCTCTACTGTCCTATTGTTCGCTTGTTTCCTCCGGTCTCATCACATGCCGACACGTCCAGTTCACTTACAGGTAAAGGAGCGCTAATCAGGCCGCATTCCATTCCACTCGGCACGAATTCTTTCCTCTTCTGTGGCACTGACCTCGGCGGACCAAGCATGCCGATGTCCACAGTCAACAAGTGTATTGTGAGGATAAAGTCATAATTCTACTGTGAATGCTGTGAGATGATGATTCAGAAGTTCCATTTCAGATGTCAATTATTTGAGAGTGAGTCGATTCCTGAATGATCAAAAACGTCATTATTTGATCCTAAATTGAGCCCGTTTATGTCCTGATGTGGACTCGGGCTGGTCCTGTTCTAGGGATTGTTTAGTTATGGGCTAATCCAGGTGTAGTTTCTGGTTTAGTCCTGGTTTAGTCCCAATTTTGCGGTGGTGTGTAAACGCACCCTTAAACCGTGGTAATATCTGAGTTATTTTGATGGTTATTGAACTTTTGATCCAGGTCTGATTACAAGCAACCCGAGAGATAATAATCTGAATTAAAAGTTTTTAATCCAGGATAATTAATTCTACCAAGTCTTATTTTAGTTGCTACACCCATTAAAATGCCTTCTAGATCTGGTGGAGGAGTGGCTTGCTTTGTCTTGAATGTTCCACGGTTTGTCTCCACCCAGACAAGACGCCAGCAGGCCAAGTTACAGGTAAGATCTGTGTGAAGAGGCCATCCTGCTCACTGTAAGAATGCATGTTTTTCAAGGCATTTTTTGAGCAATGAAAACACAGGTAATCAAGGATCATTACAATATATGCAATAACATCTAACATAGTGCTCATTTAAAAGGTGCACTGTTCCACATCAATGCTCTCCGTGGAGACAAGTGGGTGGCGCCACCAGGTTAAGATAAAAACATTTTCCAAGCAATAAAAACATCTGCAATTACATACATTACATATGTTTAAAGGGGACATCTTATGTTAAATCAACGTTAATGAGCTTTTAAACTCGTTACAACAGTGTTTCCTCATCATTCATTTATTCAATGTTGTATTTTGATTAATTGATTCATGCATGTTTGAGAATTCCTGTATTGTCCTGCAGATGAGCTTACAGAATTCCTGTTTTCACCTCCCTCCTATGTCCGCCCACATCCCTGTACTTATTTGCAATTACTTGAAAAATTGAGACTCCTAGTGACACATGTAGGGTTTCAAAATGTCAAACAATTTTCAAAAGTAAAAACGTTAAATGTCAACTATCTACTGCAGCTTTTGAACTGGAAGTCAGTGGACCCATTTCTATTACCAAGTAATTTTAGATTAATATTGCAGTTTGCAACAAACAAGTGTAAAATGATCTACTTATGTTAACTACAGTTCAATGCCAAGTCCCTGAAAACAGCATACGTCTCCTTTAATTCAATACATTGTAACATTCCAGGTACATCTGGACAACGCTGACATCTCTATGGAGACAAGCAGGTGACCAAAAGTGTTACACAGCGCACCTGCATGAGTCTAAAGCTGGTTTTATTATGACGTTGGGACTGGTATGGAGAATAGACATGTAGTGGTGTGTGTCCCCCTTGTGGCAAATTGTTACTATTTTTAGTTTCTTTTATGTATGTTCTTTTATTTATTCCCCCCCAAATATACTCAATATTGACAAAATATGATTCAAACTGATTTACTCAGTTTCCAGGAGCTACATAAGTGTGCATTTGAGGAACACTTTTGTGATGGAAAACAACTATGACAGCTTGAATTAAAGACACTACTTGTTTCAACATCAGTGCTTCCTGATTCATTTCAGAGATACTATTGTTCATGTCTTATCTCTCGTGTTTTGGATGTCCTTGGCTGCAAAAGTGTGGGACAGCACATCCAATCAGGTGGATGTGTTGCAGCCCATCAGGAAGGCTCTGGACTTTGATCACACCCCATCCCCTCCTCGCCCTCCCCATTCTGCAGAGGTCAGAGGTCGTCTCTTAATGAGCGTCAGGGAGGAGATGAAAGTTCTGCTGGAATCATCGCGTGCTCACATAAACACACTCTTTGGCCTGGCGTCCTGCAAAGACACTGATGAGTTCAATCCAATCCAATACCTTTATATGTACTTTTAAATCCATAATTTTGTATTCCTCCATCTCCAGATCTTTAGTTTGTACCTAGCCGGAAGAAAAGCGTCATAAGTAGGGGAAAGTAAAGTCTCGGAATCGGACCAGGGACCTCCACGACACGAGGCAAGACTGCTTATGGCTATACCACTGTGCACTGCTACTACCTCGAGAGATATGCAAAGTAAAGGAAAAACTGTAACCATGTTTGCAGTGTAATAAGTAAGTAGTAACCATAGGAGTGGCATTGAATACTAAATGTAAACGGAATATCAAAAATGCCTAATGTTATTATTTAAGTACTTACTGTCCATTTGACTTATTGAGTGCAAGTGCAACACAGCTAATACCCCGTCAGAAGCCATAACAATATTACAGCGTTATGAAGATTAACTCTGTGATATCGATCTGGAATGACCCCCATTGAAATCGTTTAGGAAGAAGAGGGACTTACGGGGTTTTTCGCCAATCACAGCAACCAATTACGGCACCTAGACAATATCGTTTCTGGCTAATGTATCATCATACCTGTACCGCTTTTCACCCTTGCTACCTTATTGATAGGAAATAAATGATCTCTGCTCAGCAACCATAAATGACACAATGGAGTGGCAGTCTAACAAAAAAGAAACCATGTGCACAATGCCATGTTAAATTATACACTTTGTAGCAATAATGAGATCATATTTCAATTCTCTGTTAAATTAGACACAAAATAGGGTTTAGAGTTGGATTAGACCATGCAACCCATCACATTGTTCTTATAATGCACATAGTTCCTGTTGGAGATCCCTTCACAGTTAAAAAAAATATTCCTGGCAAATACACAATCTTCATAACGGTTATAACGACACATCGCAGCGCGAAGGTTGTTGGTTTGATTACGAGATACCATAATGCAATCAACCATCCAACAATTTGGTGAAGAAACAAAATGATTTTTTTGCACACTTATGCACCAGAACCATTCCTTTGTCAACCCTCCTTTCACTCTTGATCAAGACAGGCAGCTTATGAGTGATATGATTGCAGGCCTATTGTTCTGGACGTCCGTATAAAACCTCTGAACAGCGCCATAAACTAGTTAGCCGATATGAAACACGAGGCCACTCCGTCGCTCCTGTTTCTACCACTCGCTAGATGTAATTGATTGGACTATAAAGTGATTGAGTTTCTTTAATTAGCTAACAGACATCTTTTTTCCCCCCTTCTCTCTCTGGGCACGTTCATTAATAGCCAAGCAAAACGCAACCATCAGCAATCTGTTGACACTACACCTCTGCAGACATCATAAGCTCTCACAAATCACGTTGATGACTGACGAAACTTTGGTGCAGCTCAGCAAAGTGCCATTTATCCCCAACCTTTTTGTGACGCAGAGGGCTGGAAACGGCAACGTGTCACCCGCTTGACGAGTCCGCAGTAAAGTCAGCTTTTGTTTTTTTCCGCACACGCACATCCACGCACTGGAGAAATATGCTTAGCTCTGAAGCCGTTGATAATGACCTAAGTCTTGGCACGGCGGATGAAACTGGAGGCTTTTGTAATGTGTGCTCCCTATCTCTAACTCTTTGACCTTTAGAGTGAGACGAGAGAAATGCTGTTCGTATTTTGAAGAGAATAAGATCGTTGCTCTATGTTGATGTGTTTGTCTCTGTAGTAAATATGCAAATGTTTCCCAAGCTATTGATTTGTCTGTGTCCATGCTCCAGAAGTTGCTAAACTCATTTCCCATGTGAAACAACTATATGGGAATTAGGGGTGCATACCTAAACCCACGTTCAGGTTCAGGTCCGGATTCGAATCCAGAGGTTTTGGTTCAGGTCCCTCGGTCCGAGTCCAGACATGAACCTATGCCATATGAGTATTGTTGACAGAGTCAGTCTGGGTCAACTAGTCAAGGCAACTGTTTAATCCAAATATCGCGAGCAGTTGCGACTTGGGGAATTCAGTAATGGCCGCCATTGACACCGATGCATGGCAGTGTTTACGTCTTTTCCAGCGTGAATTCCGTGATCAATGGAAGGTTTAAGATGGTCTAGAACATATGGAAGATGGAAGCTTGCTAACCGTGTCCCTCGGGGTGTCCTTTGGGGGGTTGCTCCGGGAGTATGGGGTCCGGGGCCCTTTGCTCAGGGCTGTCCGGTCCCTGTATGACCGGAGCAGGAGCTGTGTTCATTGCCGGCAGAAAGTCAGACCTGTTCCCAGTGCATGTTGGACTCCGCCAGGGCTGCCCTTTGTCACCGGTTCTGTTCTTATTCTTTATGGACAGAATGTCTAGGCGCAGTCAGGGGTCGGAGGGTGTCCGTTTGGGGACCACAGGATTCCATCTCTGCTGTTTGCAGACGATGTTGTCCTGATGGCTCCATCAAACCCGGACCTGCATTATGCACTGGGACGGTTTGAAGCCCAATGTGAAGCGGCTGGGATGAGAATCAGCACCTCCAAATCCGAGACCATGGTTCTCAACCGGAAAAAGGTGGCTTGCCCTCTCCAGGTGGGTGGGGAGTCCTTGTGGAGGAGTTCACGAGTGAGGGAAGGATGGAACATAAGATTGACAGGCGGATCTGTGCATCGGACTGTTGTGGTGAAGAAGGAGCTGAGTCGAAAGGCAAAGCTCTCGATTTACCGGTCAATCTACGTTCCTACCCTCACCTATGGTCATGAGCTTTGGGTAATGACCTAAAGGACAAGATCGCGGATACAAGTGGTCAAAATGAGTTTCCTCCGCCGGGTGACTGGGCGTGAGGAGCTCGGCCACACGAGGGGAGCTCGGAGTAGAGCCGCTGCTCCTCCACGTCGAGAGGAGCCAGCTGAGTTGGCTCGGACATCTGTTTTGGATGCCTCCTGGGCGCCTCCCTGGGGAGGTGTTTCAGGCACACTGGAGGCACTATGTCTCTCGGCTGGCCTGGGAACGCCTCGGGATCCCCCCGGAGAAGTTGGAAGAAGTGTCTGGGGAGAAGGGGGTCTGGGAGTCCCGGCTGAGACTGCTGCCCCTGCGACCCGGCCCCGGATAAGCGGAAGAAGATGGATGGATGGATGGATAGATGGATGGATGAAGCTTAAACTCATGAGTTTGTGGAGCACAAATGACAGATGAACTCCTTTTTTTAAAGATGTTATTTTTCCTGTCACGCTGCAGGACATCTTAACAGTTTTTTTTCTTATTTTACTATATATCCACACTGTTTTGTTGCGTTCAAGATTTAGTTTTTGCTGTGCGGGAGTCTGAAGAAATTGCTGAAAATATATTTTTCCAATTGTGCTGGCCGTCCCGGGTTACAATTTAAAGCTGTTACAGACGGTTTTCACACTGTTCATTTTCTTTAGGACCGTTTTTTAGTTGTTGAGAAAGATCCACAACACGACAAGTTACGAAGTTGAGGAGAAACGATCAAAAGTGGTCATGACGTGTTGCCAATTTGAACGATATAATAATGACGTGTCTGTTATTGCACTAGAGGCTTCAGGACAAAATGTGACACGTTTGTGATGGTTCCTGACGTTGTTGTTGTTGTTGTGTGTTGTTCATTCATAGGCTACTGGCCTTAAATTGAGCCATTTTAGAGCCAATGTGGACTTCTTTTTACTGTTCTAGTCCTTTAGCACTGACCAAGCCCTTGTTTAGTCCTGGTCTTGTACAAGTTTAGTTTCAGGTTTGGTCTTGGTTCAGTCGCAATTTTGATGCGGTGAAAATACATACTTACAAATAAATGCAGTGCTTTAACATTCTATTGTCAGCTGTAATAAAATGGGTAAAAAATCTGCTGTTTTAGACAAATACTTTTTTGAGCTTTTAACCATGTTCTAACACTGTTTCCTCATTACAAACAGGCCTGGATTAACATTTAGCTTCATTTGCGCTAGTTTGAGGAATCCTGGTCCTCTCTGTAGCTTTGCGATAACTGAAGTTTCCTCAAAAACTGACGTAGCTCTGAGAATCTTCTCTGCTGTTTTTAAGTCCATAAATTATCACTACTTTAGTTCTAAAACATGAGATGCCAAACTAAAGTCCAATTCACACATGCAGCCTTACCTGGGAATTTACCTGCATTTTGCCAGAGCAGCGACATGTGTAAAGGAAGCCAGAACTGAAATTCCTGAATTTTTGATCTGGCAATTTCCCTGGTAAATTCCAGGACTAATGCAGGGAAGGTATATGTGTAAATGAAGCCAGAAAATTGTTTCTTACGATTACGAGCATGGTTACCTAGGTTACACTATGCAAATCATTTTTAAATGATGCAGCACATTGCTATAGTTATACAGAGTAGTATAGAATACAGAGAGACAAATGCCAGGTTAAGTGTGAACAGACCAAACCAGGCAAAGTTCTGGGACTGAAGCATGTATGAAAGAGGGTCATAGCTGAGTGTTCTGACCATCTGCATATGGAAATGTACTGGGAATTATGTTTTAAGAGCATTTTTAAAGGCTAATAACAATAGAAATAATGCATCATAATTAACCTTTAAGGTCTGTGTAAATAGGCTGAATAAACTACCATCCTGCTGTATTTAAACTGTATGTGACCTCATTCTGGGGCCTAACTCACAGTTTGGGGACCACTGCCCTAAACATCTGCACATGCGCTTCACAATTAATAATTCAATGTCACAACACTCACTGATCAAACAATGCAACACTACTGCACATGCTCAGAACAGATCTGACCGTCTCTGCTCTGATCAATAGCACCTCTGGACAAACACAGACACATTTACTGTCCAAACTACACTTCTGTGGTGGGACCGGGTGGGACACAGTGAGGAGAGGGTTTACAGCAGCAGGAGCAGGGCCTGAGCAGAAGTTAAAGCTTTAGTCTGAAATTGGGCATGACAAAGGACACTGCTGAGCCTGTGTCACACGGATCAACAATAATAAAACCCAGTCTTACCTTTAGGTGACATTTTACTCAGACCTTAGCTCATGTTTTGCTCTAGCTCGGCTTAAACGGATGAATGCATCTCTTCTGAACCTCAGCTCACACCGTTAGCCCGGCAGA
Source organism: Eucyclogobius newberryi (assembly GCF_026437365.1). Taxonomy (NCBI): domain Eukaryota; kingdom Metazoa; phylum Chordata; class Actinopteri; order Gobiiformes; family Gobiidae; genus Eucyclogobius; species Eucyclogobius newberryi. Next base: position 14,360,734 of record NW_027315724.1, on the reverse strand, counting down.
ACATTATGAGGTTTTACTGAGAATATTTTCATTTAACGTTTCAACGTTTCATGTCTCTATTCTTTGCATAGTCTGCTGTCGTCATTAGCCTCAGTTAGCAAATGCTTCCTCGTGTTCTGCTGCACGTGTCCTCTGCATCTCCTCAGTCAAAGTCTGTAAGGAGTCCAGTCCATTCTCCACAGAGGGAGAACGGACTGACTGTTCAGAGAAGTGCTGGTACTCAAAAGGGTGGTGGTACTGAGTACGCACTGAATAAACTTTACAAAGACTGTATCACAGAATTATTACAGTTTTGGACAGAAATCATGACTCCACACGCAACAGGCTCTGTCATTATGTCTTCTTTTTAGCAGAAAGCTACACTTGAAGTCACTGACTGAACAGTAGAGTGTGTGTAGAGTGTGTGTAGAGTGTGTGTAGTCTGTGGTTGTCTGCTCTTGTTGTGAAGCTCAGAACCTGGTGAGACAGAGCTTTCTCCATCACTACCTTCAACCTTCAGAACTCTGGGACTACACCGACCTCCCCACCTTCTGGAAAAAACTCAACACCCAACTGCTTCAAATCTTTAATTCCTAACATTTCACAATTTTACTGATTTACTTGCTTATTTTTCTGTATTGTTTTTTGCTTAATGTGTTTTTTATTGACTTAATAATAAATAATGTATTATTAGGCCCGAGCGCCACAAGCTGGCGAGAGGCCTATTAATCTCGTAAGGCCGTGCGAAGCACGGCTGCGAAAGTGCGCACGTAGTGCGCACGAAATCGAGCGCGAAGCGCTCGCCCACTTCCAAACACTCACTAACGCACTCCTCCACTCATGCACGCCCCGTGCATACTAATTAGTTGTAGGAAAATGGAACATTACCGTTGTAAACGGGCGAAGCCCGTGCAAAAGTTCGCACTAAACGAGCACTTTACATTCGCGGTCGTCATCCCCATATAAAGCACTCATTTGCGCTAAGTAGCTCACGAATACGTTCCCCATCTCTTGCATGTTCCGTGCATATAAGCATGTAATGCAAAAATTGAACATTATTACTGTATAGAGGGCCAAAAACACAAAGTGGGCGGAGCCCACTCAAAATTATCGAAAGTACCCGTCAGTGACCAGGGACCCACACCATGAGGTAGGAAAGCGCGAGCGCTTTCCGAAAATGTATAGTTTATGATATTTGAAAAATGGGAAACATTGTTTTCGCATCGGAATATTATTCTTTCTTTCTTTCTTTCTTCTTCTTCTCGGGACCAACCCCCCTATTTTTCACCCAGTGAACATTGACGAAAAGTCACAAAAATTTGCACACCTCTAAAAATCGTGCCTCTCTACATTCTGGCTATTTCCCTTTTCTAAAATAAAAAAAATTGGCGCGTCAGCGCCACCAAATGTACCAAAAATGCATTGAGAGATGGGAAATGACCCAAAAAAAATCTGATCGTAGAATCATGAAATTTGGCGCAGAGGTAGATGGTGACAAGAGAAGTAAAAAATATTATTACGGCAACGCCGTCCCCCGAACCAAATGTCGGCCATATTACTTCAAAAATGGCTAAACATGACTTCGGAGTTTTTCCAAACGTCGTACTTTTACGAACTCCTCCCAGGGCGTTGGCCCTAAAAAGCTGAAATTTGGTGAAAATGCTACTGAGGAGTGGGACATCAAAAGTTATCCAAATTACATTGATACCTCTCACGGTCTCTGTGCGGCGAAGCCGCAAACTGTAACTAAAATTTCAGAAATCTCCCATATTTAAAATTTCTGCCGTTTGCGCAGATAAAGTCCGAATTGCGTCAAATTAGAATCAGTTGTTAAACTCTTTGCCCTAAACCTACTTGAAGTGAAATAAATTCATTTGGCGCCACAGCGCCCCCTACAGATTTTATATGGAGGTTAAATGTTTAGTTTTGCGAAATTATATGAAATTTGACACACAACTCAATTTTAGCATCCCCATCAAAAAAGTCAATGAGACCCATGTCATAATTGTTATGACGTTGCCGTAACGATGACCGAAACCTCCCATGTTATTCCAATGGGGCCAGAACATGTTTACACTTTAGACTTTCACAAACTCCTCCCAGGGCGTCAGCCCTATTAACCTGAAATTTGGTGAGACTCATCTTCAGGACCATCAAAAGTTATCCACATTTTCATTCAAAGAGTCACGGTGTCTGTGCGGCAAAGCCGCACATTTTGCCAAGAATTCAAAATAAAATTGCTTTTTGATGGTAAAACAAAGGGGAGAACATGTGACAGCGTCACAGATTCAGCAGTAGGCGTGATAAAAGGACAATTGGGGCGCGTTAGCGCCCCCTCCTCTTGCGGCGTGGCGGCGGTGTGGCGGCGGCGTGGCGAGGGCCGATCATTGCCGCTTGCGGCTATATTTATTATTATTATTGAAATCTTGTTGTTTCTCTGTCCTTTACTGCCGAACTGAAACTGTTTTGAACTGCATCAGGCCTGATTATTGTATTTTCTTCCTGCATACAAAAAGTAGTTTTGCTGCATGTGTACAAACATTTTTAGACAGTGAAAGACGTTTTTTCACATCCAGGAATTAGAAGAAGAGATGACTATATTCATACTTACATAATACACATAATTATTTACAATTCATCAGTAAAAGCATTAGTAATTATTAGTATGCAAGTAAAAAGTAAAGAAAATTGTATATTTGAGAGACAAAACTCAACCCTCACACTTGCATGCAATACATAAGAAAATAAATGAATAAAACCATAGAATTATCCTATTGTAAATCATTTGCATGTGGTCAAACGTCTTCAAGACCACTCGTGGGCAACTTGAAGAACTGCACGCCAACAGTCATCTGATAGGAGAAATAGTACAGGAGAACACAGAAAAATAGCCCTTTTCCTTCTTCTTTTTGCATTTTTTGTTGCCTTGAAGTAAGTCATGATAAATTTAGAGTCATGTGAACGCAAAACAAAGAAGCAAAATTTTGTTCTCGGCCACAAATTTTGAGTCGATTTTCTGTTTTCCTGCCGACTCCATTCCAGACAGCTCATCACATACATCATCATAAAATCACCAGAAGTCATCTTTTGGGATCCGTCCATATTTGATAAAGAGGAGTGGATCCCCCTGAGCTGGGACCTCTCTGTCAGGACCCATGAGACCCCTCCTCCTTTACCCCTCCTAACCCGGGACAGGCCATCCTTCAAGTGGATGACAACAGTGCATAAACAAACCACTAACCTCATCAGCTCTGTTAACAGCCCTGAGACCCCAAATCCTGGACCACTCATTAACATCCGAGACCTTCCAAAAGAGAGTACCAACACCCACCCACCCAATCGCAAAGGGAGCAGGAGGGAGAGCTTGTCGCAGCAGCAAGAGGACAGAAGTGGACAACATGTCAGACGGGAGGGGGCGTTGATCGATGAGAGGGTTCTGGCTGGTATACAACCTGCCCCAGACGCCCCCAAAACAACAAAGACTTTTTTTCCCCCAGAATATGAAGTATGCAACTTTTACGAGACTCGTGGACTGTTGGAGCTAAATGTGTTACTTGCAGCAAAATTGAGGTAGTTCAGAAAAGAAATAAACTGTATTATCCTGCGTTTGGGATGTATGAAAATCAGGCAACTCATCAGCATGCAACTCTGTCCACCCTTTGCCTCCTTCATAAGCATTTTTTGGGATTTATCATTTGCAAGGAGATGCTATTATCACTCAAATATACCCCAGAGCAGGGATGGGTTGGTTTTGGGACAGTATTTCTGCTGTGAGTGTGATATCTGAGTGTATTTTGTTTTTTTGACCAAGGCACTACCGCACAAGTCCAAGAAAAAATTCCCCAAGGGGACAATAAACTATATTTGTATTGTATTTTGTTTAATAGAAAATACTCCATAGGTGCTACTAAAGCACAGAGGTACATATGTTACAGTATATGCCAAAACAGAGCATTGTATGTACACTGTAAACTAAAGGGCAAGGCATTTTTGAAAAGCACAATTCCTACAGAAAGTTATTAAAATAGCATAATGTGAATATACTGTGTTCAGTAAAGTCTTCATGAGGAACTACTGGGAGCTAAAATGGAAAAATAATGTAGCTAAGGCTGTGTTTACCTAAGGAAAATCTTGGTCAAATAAAGACCAATGAATGGATTAATTGACTAAAGACAAAATACAGTATGTAAATATGTAAATACTGTATCTCAATGCATCTGACCCAAACTGAACTCAAAGGATTGCAGTGACAGATGAGAGTTCAGGCAAAATACAACTACAGAGAAGTATTTGAAAGCCAGATTAAACTCACGATTCACTCAAAATCGTCTGTTCACTCACCATGTCTTCTCATGATTACTTTATCGACTAACACGTCACACTTCGCACATGGATCTAAACTCAGATTAAACCAGGAATAAAAAATTGGAACTATTCACCTGGCCTAGAACATGCTTTATCCAGGATGACCACATCATGGGCTCAGAGTGAACATGTCAACATCACTACACCGAAGTACATTTTTTGACTTTACACAACCACAAAAAAAACATATAAACAAAATATTAACATTTTCATCGGATGTACTTGTACTTGAACCTAGAATACCAGCATTTTCCACTAGATTCACTAGATTTTGATACTAAGGCCCATAGACACAATACCTGCTACTGATTCTATTCTTTGTTTATTTCATGCTGTTTTTTTGTTGTTTTTTTGTTTTTTCTATTTACAACACGCACAAAAAAGCGTTAGCATTTTCTTTATGTTGCCATGAGGTTTTATAATATAAAGCTCGAGCCCATTCAAAAACTGTTCAGTAAAGGTCATATTTTGTGCTTGTTATGTTCTGGTATTCCAATGAATAGTTTGGATAGTTTTATTATCAGAGTTTCGATACTTTGGACAACTCCACAAGTAAAAGCTATGATGCCAAAAAATAAATACCTACAAGTACTCGAGTAAACCCAACTCATTCCAGGAGTCAGGACGCAAGCCGAGAGCGCCACTGCAGGCTTTTAACAGCAACACGACGGTCTCCATTTCACGTCCCTCGCGCCTCTTGCCCGCTCCCTCTCTTTCTCTCACACTGACCTTTTTTTTTTTTTTTAAATGGGCCAATCTATTACGCGTTTTAATGAGCTCCGTGCGCCGAGACGTACGCACGGCCCACTGCACACAATAACGACGCGCTTTGGACACGAGGAGGAGGTGGAAGAGGAGGAGGAGGTGGAAGAGGAGGAAGAGGAGGAGGAGGAGGCCAGCGCGCGCACAGACAGACACAAAAACATTTCAACAGTTACTTTACACAAACCCCAAAAGCGCGTATACTCTCAGATCAATTGTATTCTCATTGTGGTCAATTGTAATTAAAGGCCCCCGCACAGGTCACGATGTTAGTCTTCTCGGTTCAGCGTGCTTCAGATTAATTGTGACTTTAATTACGCCTTACAAATTAATAAAGAGCTCATTATATCGGAGGTTGTTGTTTTTTATATTGGCGCGCGTTTACGTTAAGTGGGTATTTAATTACGCGGTCCAACCAAGTTCGTTTGGCTCATCAAAGGCGGCGCCCGCAATCCGGCTCCGTGCACGGGCCTTTTTGAAACTTGTGTGTGTGTGTTTTTTTTTTTTTTTGTCTTTTTTTGTACCTCCGTGGCGCACCGCATTACATCTGGATGCTAATCAGCTCCATCAATCACTTTTTTTTTTTTTTTTTAAACCACCTTCTCCGTCATTGCCTCCCTGTTCAGCCATTATGACACACACACACACACACACACGCACACACACACGCACGCACACACACACACACGCACACACACACACACAGACACACACACACGCTGAACACGTTTTGACTTTATTTCGTGTTATGAGAGGTTTGGGAATTTGAATATTCACTGGTGACATTGTGCAGAGCTGGCTGGGGGCCACGGGGAAGAGGAGAGTGAGGACCTCCCCTTCTGCACGGGCCCCTGCAGGCAGTGGCGCTGGGAGAAATGTGACTTCTACTGCGTTAATGCGTTTGGATATTCAATTAAAAGAAGTGGGAGAGATGCCTGTTGCTGCTGCTGCTGTTGCTGTTGCTGCTGCTGATGCTGCTGCTGCTGCTGCTGCTGCTGCTGCTGCTGCTGCATGCACGCGCTTTCAGGCTCGACAGTTAAGTGCGTTTACAGGGACAGTAAAAGCTGGGACTAGAATGATCAGATAACACTGTGATCTGGCCTGATTTGTTGGTGTTGTTGCATTGGCAAAATAAATCTGGTCATCAACAATCATTAAGCGTCGCAATTGGATGGAAAAAGTACAATGCGTTTTAAACTAGCTTTGTCGAACTTGTTTTGTGCATCACATTCCATGTCAAAAGCTGAAAGAAACAACCAGAAATAAATCAGATTACTCGTGTCAGATGTAACTTTGTACATGTCGCTTCAATAATCGGATAACTTCAGAAATCAGATCATGATCTTTTTCTTTTTTCTTTCAAAAATCCACATAACTCCTAACCATGATGTAACACACCTTAACAACATTGCACGTTGACTTTTTATATATCCATGATTATTCTTTTTTTCATATAAATACAAATACATTATATAAATGAATAAATAAACGGGCACTGATGTAAACTCTCATCCAAATTCTGAACATTTGCTGTCTTGAATGAGAAAATACAATATTAAAACTATCAAAGAATTATAGTCATCCTCCATCACCACCACCGTAATAAATAAATATTTGTTTTATAACATCATTGAGGAAGATTCTACATCCAAGGTCAATTTCTACCGTGACTCCACTCCAAAAATCAGTTTAAGATGTATCTCATGAAAAGTCAAATGTTTTACCACAATTTCTAATCAAAACCATTGCCACAAACCAATCAAACAACATTAAAAAACAAAACAGTACATTTATGCCACACGTCCAGACATAAAGGCCACGTCCGTTTTCAAATTAAGAAAGTTACCACGCCATCACCAAACGTTTTCAATAATTTCTCACCAACGTTTACTCATAAAAAAATACCCAAAAAACCTAATTTCTGTCCTTCAGTCACAAGCAGCATTCACAACATCAACCTTTTACAGCAGCGATCGCAAGACGCAATAACTGCCGCTCAGCAACGACCTGGCATTTGAACCCTACACACACACACACACACACACACACACACACACACACTTTTTGACACTACAGCGCCCACTACATGCAGCCGAGCGCCTTTTGTAACGCTCTGGCACAAAGTTGTCTCCATCGCGCGCGGCACCGCTTTACAAACTTGACGCACAGACCTTGCAGCTGTCCGTAAAGCGATGCATCACAAAACATCACACAAATCACACAAACACACACACAAAAAAAAAAAAACTACGGACACAGGCATTGATAACAGCGACAGAAGATGTCAAATGTAGAAAGTGATGTTGCACCTACTCGTGGCAAGTTTCCGTGCCCTGCTTTTCGACCTCATGGTGCCAGTCAGTCGTTTTGGATTTTTCCCCCCCTCGGTTCGTTTTTTTTCCTCCACGTCTTTCTTTCTTTCTTTCTTTCTTTTCTTTTTTTTTTTTTTTCCTCTTGTCCCCCTTTTTACACCGGAGTTTTCTCAATCCAAAAACGCGCTATCTCTCCAGCATTGTCAGTCGCGGGACACCTTCGCGCATGCGCACATCGCGTCTCGCTCAGACCCCCACCCCTCCCTCTCGTGCCACCGCCAATACCGCGTCGCCAAAAAGAAAGTCCGCCGGTGTTGAAAAGCGAAAGGGAGGAAGACCAAAAACGGAAAAAAAAAGAGAAGTTTGTTGCGCTGTGTGACTTTGGTGTGATCCTGATGCTGGTGTTGATTCCAAAAAAAAAAAAAAAACCGGGGGGTAAAGACGCGTACCTCTCCTCCGCTTCTGCCGCCGCCGCTGCTGCTGCCGCGCGCGTTACACGGTCCGAAAGTGCGCGCGGGGGAGAGAAAGTGGGACACGCTGCTGCGGCGCGACCTTGTAGTGATATCAAGTCGAGCATGTGCGCTCCGAGAAGCAAAGGGGAAAGTTTGTGCCTGGAAATAGAGCGTGCCAGCAACAAAAACAACAAAACAAAAAGGACGAAATAAAAAGAAGTAATAAATGAAACGTTTTTGAACTACAATAATCACTGCGCATCGCGTCATCTGTTTGTGAGTTTTTGGAATGGAATTAAAATAATGTGTTCATGTTCAAGTTTGGGTATAAATTGACACATGCAGTGAGCTCTTTTTTATTTTTTTTACCTTTATCACAAGGAGCATGAAATAACACGTGTAACATTTACGCATGGGGAATACTTTATTAATAATATGTTCTTTTAAAGTTCCACGTCATGCGCACTCACTCCTCTCTCTCTATCTATCTCTCTTTTTCTTTCTTTCTTTCTTTCTTTGTGTGAAAGTAGACTATTTGGCATGTGACAATCTCCTCCCCCTTTAACCCACTGAAAGAGAAGAACGTTTTATTTCGTCTGGGCTGCAGTGATGGAGCAACTAATCGTGACTAGTCGTTCTATTTTGATAACTTTAACCTGGACAATATTCATTTCATGACAAAGACGGCAACATTATCAAAGAAATATAAACATGTTTTGCTTTTTTCATCATTAATACATGTAATTTGTACATAGTTTCTATCTACGAGGCTTTAATCAACATATGTTTCAAACTTTATTTGATTAAAAATAAATGCATGCATAAAAATTCTCAATGTGCAAACAAATAATCGTTTGACCAGTCGACTAATTGAAAATATAATCACAACGCCCACTAAAACAGTTGCTAATTGCAGCCCTAATACAGCATTTGAACTTGATAAATGAATGAAATGAATAAAAATCACGTTTTTTGTGTGTGTTTTAGAATTGTTTAACTTTGTATTTAATATTTTTTACAATAGATTTAAGAATTTGTTTGCTCTTTTGACCGAAATCTTATGTTATTTTTTAGATTTAAGATGAACTCCCACCACATGCCCACTGAGTCCTCCACCCCTGTGTATTTCTTTTCTGTCGGCTGACTATTATTAATACGTTAAGTGCCCCGTATTAATGCCTCTGCGTGCGTGAGACGTCCGTGCGTAACTTTCAACACTCGGTAATAGCAGCGCGGCTTTAAAAGGATGTTTTCGCTTGACGAGTCCAAGTAAATGTCTGCGGAGAGGAGAAAGGAGAGTTGGTTTCATCTCGGTGGGTGGAACACTGTTGAAATATACTTTTTCCTGCCTTTTGAATGGAAAAATGCCGCATTTCACAAAAGCGGGCACAGCGGAGTCAATAAAAACGCTGCAAGTCTGCTGGTATGACATAAACATTTTATGAAGGAATGTTTAGAAAGTGATTCAAGAACTTCCAAGAGCTAATGGAGTTTTTTTTCTTTCTTTCCCTTTTACATTTTCCTCTTAAGCCTCAAAGCCTGTCAGTATTGAGATGTACGGGGCTGTTTACGCAAATAAACAACGGCGTTTTATCCACAGTTGGGGGGTAATTACGTTAATTGTCAGGCAATTAGAGACGGGTGAGATCACGATGCAATAAATCATACGTTTGTGAACCTGTGCTATTGATTATCGGTGCGTTCAAGGTGATTACATTTGTGACATCAGCCCGTCATTAACGAAGCAGTGTTCTTCGATATACGCCAACGTCAATCACGACTTGTTTGGAAACGAGCGCGCAGAGGCCTCGTTTTCAAGGACTTTCTTAGGCCTATATTTTATCAACATATTTGCACACTTCAAAGCCTATTACAGTCATTTTATGTCGTTAGGGCCAAGTTCCAGTCATTATTTATGCCATCAGAACTTTAAAATCCGACAATGACGCAAAACGATCACAACCAATCCTGTCAGAAATGAACCCACACGTGATCAATAATTCAGTGAAGCATTTTATGGGTTTAGTTGTGATCTCACTTGGAGACCTGCTGACATGTGGCAACGTCCATGATTTATGCAAACTGGAAAGGAATATTCCTAATGAATATAGTTGGGGTATTTCTTTATTTGTGGCTTATAATTTTGGAAATATGGTGCATATGTTCCAATTGACGGCCTAACCATGGAAAAAGTATATAGCAAATGTGTACTCAAGTAAAAGTACAGTTGTATGGCTAAGTACACAAGTAAAAATACTCTTCAGACTCTTTTAATAACATTCTATGTCACATTTTTGAACAAAACTTGACTCACTTAACAGTTTAAAGCAGGATTAAGTCGTTTTAAACCTCAAAAACTGCATATTCTCTGAGGTTTGGTCCTGGCGTGCAGGCCATATTTGCTTACAGAAAAAAACAACAGATACAGCCGTGAGACAGCCTGCTACAAGTACAAGTATATATGCGTAAAATCTACTCAAAACAATATAACTACCCAACAAATATAATCAATTACAGTAACTTGAGTAGGACTACTTCCCACTTCTGCTAACACGCATTTAATACTGCAAATGATACACGTCCTCCCCGCCGACTTCCATTTATAAAAGGATCAAATCTAAATCCAAACTAATGCGCGCTGCGTCTAAACGTGGCCCTGTCGGAAAGGTTAATACTGATAGGCTTCTTTATTGCGGCTGTAGCACACTTCTACCTCCAGTAATGGCATAAACGCTGCTATTAAGTGGGCTGCGCCTTTCACGCACCGCGCCTGAGTGGGTACAGTAACAGTAACGCGCACAGCACACACACACAGACAAAAAAAAAAAGACACCCAGCTCCACACTTTTACGCGCGGGTTGAGAGGAGAGGGTGGGAACGAGGCTGCGCGCTCAATTAGCCTGAATGGAAACAGTTTGATTCAGTGCAATAACTCTGCACTGCTGCTGCTGCTGCTGCTGCTGCGGCTGCTGCGTAACGTGGCACAATACACTTTCAACTGCACATATTTTATTTATGATGATGCATTGGGAGCCGCGGTGACGGGGCGGAGCGAGCGCACGCGTGACCAAAGAACCGCGGGGTCGTAATTATTAAAAATCAATCGTCTGCGTGAACAACCCGCGCGCGTCTGCAAATAGCTTTTTTCATATTAATATTTGTCCTCTTCATTTGCATCATCACATCATGTCTCGTAAAAAAAAAAAAAAGGAATATCATAAAACGCTGTGTTTGAGGAGCGCGGGGCTGTGGTGGGGTGCGCGGCTGTTGCGGGGTTAAATAAAAGAACATAATCTGTATTAGTGGGGCGGCATAGGCGAAAAGCGAAAAGAGAGCCGCGGGCAGAAAGGAAATTACCCGCGCCCGCGTGACCTTTGAGCAAAGTAATCAATCAAGTGATCAGCGCGGATATTTATCACGCCTTCTACAAACCGAGGCTCGTAACCCACGCGCGCGGACGGAGCGGGACAGTCCAATAGCCTTCATATACGACTACTGCACTTACCTTTTTATATTGTTGTCTTTTATGTGTTTTTAATGCTGTACTTTTCTTTTGATGTAGCCTAGTACTTTTAGATTTGTGCGTGCATGTAAAGTGGGTTATGAATAAACTGCATTATACTATTATTATAGGCACCTACTACTACTTCTACTACTACCTTAATCTGCTGTACCTTGCTTTTTTATATTGATTTTGTGTTTTTGTGTGTTTTAATGTTAATACTTTACTTTACTTTAATGTAATACTTTGAAATTTGCGTGTAAATGTATGTATAGTGCGTTATAATACATCATTATCATTAATTATTGTTCTATTGTTACTACTACTACTACTACTACTACTACTACTACTACTACTACTACTACTACTATTACTACTACTACTATTACTATTACTACTACTACTATTACTACAGGTGAAGGATTTGGAGAAAAACAATGTATAATCGTAATTTTTCTTGCATTGCAAAAATACAATTCGATTGGTGAATTGTGTTTTGATATTACGATTCTGTTTTACATTTACATTTCAAATTCATCCAGGAGCTAAACTAATCGAAGAATCTCATGCATTTCCAAACATATTTAAAGATGTATAACTATATATACTACACTAAGTTTATAAGAAGGCAAAGTAGATGGAGAGGGCACAGTCATTGCGATTTGTGACTATTCAAACTGCAATTTATAGATCTTGCAGCCCTATCTATTACTGCTACAAACACTTATATTAATACTTATAATAGTCTACCACTACTACTACTACTACTACTACTACTACTACTACTACTACTACTACTCTACTACTACTACTACTACTAATAATAATAATACAATGGTGTTATTTGCCAGCCTTGCTCATTTCATGCAATTAGAATTTGATCCAAACTAAACTGAAGACACATAATAAGACTTGTCCGTGTTGTGAGCTGAAGGCTGCATTTGTTCGGCCCACACGGCCGGAGTGTGCTGCCCCTTTGTGGGGAATTATGGAGCCAATCAGGCGCGTTAAACGCCACAATGAAAAGTCCATTCAGTGTAATAACAATTACGCCAACGAGTCTGTTCTTCCACTTGAACGTATTAAGAAGCCCAAATTATTATTAAAGTCGGCTGGCCTAAATTGCTTTTTAGATTAAATCTCAGCTACTTTCACTCGGACATATGATACTGCATCAAGTGTGAATGTAATAATGTTTCTTATTTGGAACATAGTTATCTTTACAGATCTTACAAAAAAGGTTGTGAAAATATGATTTAAGTCATTTCTTGAATAATAAAACAAATACAATATTATAAAACCTAAACATTATTTTAATAGCATTATCACGATCTCAAAGGAAAGAAAGAGAGTTATGACTTTCACTGTTACTGGAAAAACGTTTCCAATTCATTCAATTAAACCCCTCAAAGGAAGAGAAAGGTTTCAGCTGCGCGGTTAAAGTCTGTCCCGCAGGTTGAAAAAAAAGACAATGATCACCTGCGACTGCGTCCAAAACTGTCCTGAGGAACCTTTAACGCACGGGAACGATAAAGTGAGGTTCTAGCGCCATCTTGTGGGGACTCATGAACTATTCCATAGAAACTGGACAACTGTTGATGGGAAAATGGCACTTACAAAGAAAGGGTGTTCTCACTTGTATATTCATCACAAACTGGGTCTAAACTAGGACTAAACCGGGACTAAACTAGGACTAAACCAGGGCTAAACCAGGGCTAAACCAGGGCTAAATCAGGACTAAACTGGGACTAAACCGGGACTAAACCGGGACTAAACTAGGACTAAACCAGGACTAAACCTGGACTAAACCAGGACTAAACCAGGACTAAACCGGGACTAAACCAGGACTAAATTATCCAAACTCATTTCAGGCTTGCTCGGGCTGGGATAGAATATAAAGCAATGTACTTGAAATCAGATTATTTCTACTTGGTGTAAACTTACATCTTTCTAAATCTATTTGTGAAATAAAAAAATAAACAAACACAAACAATTAAATATGATACACGTTAAAAATGTATCCGAGGCGTCAAATATTTAAGCTGGGGAATCGGATTGAGCTGGAAGTATTTCAACGTGTCTAAGTCGTAGCTCTGACAAACTTCATGTTGCAACGGCTTTGAACAGCTTTTTTCATCTGCTTCCGGCTCTTACTTCCGGGTTTATGACACATAAAATACTATATTATTGGCAAAAGGCAGTGCACAGCGATCTCGTTTTGTCGCAAAGTACTGCTTTTACAACACAACATATATATACTCTTTGGGGGATAATAAAACATTTACAAAAAATAAATACATTGAAATAAAGTTGGGTATAAGACACTGCAGGTGAATGGGGGGTGTGGTGTGTTTTTTACAAAAGTCTCAAAAGTAATTGTATGTGTTTGGAAAATGGCAAAATTGCACATAATTGGGACATATAAATCTAAAAAAAAATTGTTTTCATATTAGATACAAAAATACATTAATATCATATGTATCATTTGAGAAAACTTGCTTTTTGACGCAAAAAAATATATTTTTGCCTCATTTTTTTGTGGTAAAAGTTGATACATATCAACAAATTCTTCATACGATCGGTCAAAAATCATGTTAAGTACAAGATTGTAAAGGTGTTGGTGTATAACGGTGCGACTTATACTAATTTATACTTATATATCATTTGTTATTTTCACACTTGCAACCGCATTTCATAATCCAGTGCAACTTATATATGTTTTATTCTTCTCTATTATGCATTTTTTGGGGCTGGTGCGACTTATACCGATAAAAAATAATACGGTAATATTTAAACATCTTGGCAAATAAGGCTGCTTGATTGATGCGCACAGGAGTGACATGAGCAAAAGTAAAGTGCGTTTTAACAGACTCTAGAGCGGGAGCCATTATTATTACGATGGCCTCTGGAGACAATTTGTGGAAGCGTTATCGATAGCGCCGGTGTGAGCGGTGGACATATTTATCTGTGTGAAGCGCTGGGCTTCATCACATCCTCTGGTCTCCTCCTCCTCTCGCCCCTCACGCTGAAAAGACCAGACAGATACTCAATACGACACTTTATTTATCTGTGTTTCCAGTAAGAGGAGACAGCGGGGATCTTTGTCAAGTTCCCGGTTGTAGGGTCTTTAAGGAGAGAATGGGAAGACAGCGGGAAAAAAAGGTCAATAAAGTAAAGTCAGTTCAACAGACTGGGATTTGGAACAGACACCAATCAAAGAGTGTAGTGGATAATGGAGAGGCAATAAAACATGTGAGTTAGTTCATGTTTAATTAAATCAAAATGCAAACCCAAAAACCCAAACAAACAACTGTGAGGAATCATGTGTGCGTGATGAATTTATGGTCCTTTATGGAAATGACTATTGACCTTAAGTAAGTAAGTAAGTAAGTAAGTAAGTAAGTAAGTAAGTAAGTAAGTAAGTAGGTGTGGCAGGATAGCCTGCAGGCGGGCCCCTGCCACTGCTTAGACGCACGCCCCTGATAGGTGAATTGATCCAGAGTAGCTCCATAAATTGCCGTCAGGTGACGTCAGTCGGCCTCTGACCTCACACACTTCCTGGTTGCTGGGTGCTCCACATCGCTCCTCAGTACAGTGTGCCGCGGTGCTGCCATGGGCCCGCGTGGTGTGCGACCTCCGGGATGTGCGGCGTGCTGTTTGCCGGGAGGCTACGCGGCGTAAAGCCTCACTGAACGCGCTAGCTGCGCCGTGTTGCAGCCATCCCGTTTCAGGTGCCCGGAGAAGACCCTGTCTTGCCTTTTTGTCATCCTTTTTGTGAACGCTTCTTGTGAACCCTTGTGTGTTACAACTTGTCTCACATCGAATGGACTATGACAGCAACGGACTGAAACTATCGACGATGGTATCAATAAATTATTATTAACTTAAACCTTGCCTCTGTAAGTAAGTGTAAGTAAGTAAGTAAGTGTAAGTAAGTAAGTAAGTAAGTAAGTAAGTAAGTGTAAGTAAGTAAGTAAGTAAGTGTAAGTAAGTAAGTAAGTAAGTAAGTGTAAGTACGTGAGTAAGTGTAAGTAAGTGTAAGTAAGTAAGTGTAAGTAAGTAAGTAAGTGTAAGTAAGTGTAAGTAAGTAAGTGTAAGTAAGTAAGTGTAAGTAAGTAAGTAAGTAAGTAAGTGTAAGTAAGTAAGTAAGTAAGTAAGTGTAAGTAAGTAAGTAAGTAAGTGTAAGTACGTAAGTAAGTGTAAGTAAGTGTAAGTAAGTAAGTGTAAGTAAGTAAGTGTAAGTAAGTAAGTAAGTAAGTAAGTGTAAGTAAGTGTAAGTAAGTAAGTAAGTAAGTAAGTGTAAGTAAGTGTAAGTAAGTGTAAGTAAGTAAGTAAGTAAGTGTAAGTAAGTGTAAGTAAGTAAGTGTGTGTAAGTAAGTAAGTAAGTAAGTGTAAGTAAGTAAGTAAGTAAGTAAGTAAGTGTAAGTAAGTGTAAGTAAGTAAGTGTAAGTAAGTAAGTAAGTAAGTGTAAGTAAGTGTAAGTAAGTAAGTAAGTAAGTGTAAGTAAGTGTAAGTAAGTAAGTGTAAGTAAGTAAGTAAGTGTAAGTAAGTAAGTGTAAGTAAGTAAGTAAGTAAGTGTAAGTAAGTGTAAGTAAGTAAGTAAGTGTAAGTAAGTGTAAGTAAGTAAGTGTAAGTAAGTAAGTAAGTAAGTGTAAGTAAGTGTAAGTAAGTAAGTGTAAGTAAGTAAGTGTAAGTAAGTAAGTAAGTAAGTGTAAGTAAGTGTAAGTAAGTAAGTGTAAGTAAGTGTAAGTAAGTAAGTAAGTGTAAGTAAGTGTAAGTAAGTAAGTGTAAGTAAGTAAGTGTAAGTAAGTAAGTGTAAGTAAGTAAGTAAGTAAGTGTAAGTAAGTAAGTGTAAGTAAGTAAGTAAGTAAGTAAGTGTAAGTAAGTAAGTAAGTAAGTGTAAGTAAGTAAGTGTAAGTAAGTAAGTGTAAGTAAGTAAGTAAGTAAGTAAGTAAGTAAGTAAGTAAGTGTAAGTAAGTAAGTGTAAGTAAGTAAGTAAGTAAGTAAGTAAGTAAGTAAGTAAGTAAGTAAGTAAGTAAGTAAGTAAGTGTAAGTAAGTAAGTAAGTAAGTAAGTAAGTAAGTAAGTGTAAGTAAGTAAGTAAGTAAGTAAGTAAGTAAGTAATAGTGATGGGAAGATCGATGCCAAATATTGATATATATATATATATATATATATATATATATATATATATATATATATATATATATATATATATATACTGACAGAGGTATCAAAATGTACCAATACTTGTGTGCAAATCTGCTTCTGAGGTGAACTCGCCTGGATCCAAAACAAACGCTTCTTCAATTCTTTCTGAAGAGTGGGTGTGGTCAGCCCGCCCTCTGTCACGCCTCGAGTCAAACTGAAAACCTACCGTGCAATCAGATGTGTCTATTTCTGTGACGCAGGTGAAACAGACGGGTTCCCAAACTGACTGAGGGTGCATCTGAGTTTCAAAGGGTTCAAAGATATTCTTACATTAAGGGTTTTTATTCAACACACCTGAAATGAAGGTGAAAGCATTTTTAAATGTGGTTGCAATGCCCCTGTAGACCTCTCTCCTCAGATTAGGAATGTTGTGCTGCACATGAGGTGAAGGAGAACTGTGGCAAGAAGAACTCAAGAAGACTCATGAGATCTTACCAACCTTGAATCTTCTCCTTTCCTTCTTTCTTCTTCTTTTTGGAACTATGAGATATTGGGTCCAACAGAGTATATTTACGATATCAGTTTAAAGGGCCATGTCAAATATAAAAGAAAATGTTTGATTTATGTGTATTCCATGCCCCGCCCCCAACATGATAATGAGGGATCCATCATACAACGTGTGGCCTTTCTGAAGTCATGCCTCCTCCTGTGAGCTGGGCCTGGTGCTGTGGTAGACAATCTGCCTTTTTGCCTTTAGAGCAGGTCTAAGCCTCAGCGGGGACACAGGGTTCTACTACTACCAATAGTCGAGTCATTATTGTTACACACTAGTTTGCTCATATTATGTTATTTTCACAAAGAAATCCATGTCGCTGTCAAATGAAAAGTATTGCACTTTTCGGGCTGTACAGCGCTCCTGAATAAAAGCCACTCCAGCTAAATTGACAAAGAAACAAGAAATTGTAGCCAGGTACCACGATCACACACAGATTGTCTTTTGAACTGGGGGTCTTGCAGCGCAGGACCCCCAGTTGATGCTGCAGACACACTAAATAACAGTGTCACTGATCATTTTGTGTAAATGTAACATGAATAAGGACCGTGTACTCTGAGTCTTCTCAACAACAAGGAACATTAGGCGCCATGGCACCGGACGACAGCATGCTTTTCCAGGCTTTGTTGTTGGATTGAAAGATCTGCACGAGTGCACGGTACGTCAGGCCGCTGTGCTTGATGTGCAGATTGTCGATTCCCCGGGCGGCCCAAAAACAGGTTTTTAGTATGTGTAGAACTTATATTCTTCGGCAGGTCGGCAGCCCTATGTTAACTAAGGGCCAACATCCATTTAAATCATACAAGAGTTATGATGTGCAAATAATTACACCGGACAACACCTTTATTTTTTGAAATTATTATTTATAAAACGGTGTTAGTTGCTTGAAAATTGTCTCTGCAGTTTTTGATGACATAGGTAGAGGTTCCTGTAATACAATTCCTGTAAAGTTCAGTTTGTATTGATCAAGTTTTCTTCACAATGTACAACTTGACAGATTAAAAAACATGTGCCATAAGGACTATCTCTCCAAACATCATAGTTAGAAAAAACATGAGAACTGGTCATAGAGGCTGTACACATAATGTTAAGTCACGGTGGCAAAGGCGGTTAGCGCTCTTGCCTCCCAAGAAGGAGATCGTGGGTTCGATTCCTGGACCAGACCAACATCACATGATCTCTCTGGGTGGAGTCTGCATGTTCTCCCCGTGTTACCGTGGGTTCTCTCCGGGTTCTCCGGCTTCCTCCCTTCCTAAGGCCCGAAGTCACTGGGATAGGCTCCAGTCACCCGCGACCCCGAAAGGGAACAAGCGGTAGAAAATGGATGGATGGACATAATGTTAAGTCATGTTTTCCCTCAAATAAAACCAAAAATGTCTCAAAAACGTTCAAAATGCTCCCTAAAACTGTCTAAAATATTCAAGTATTTTTCAATTGCAAACTTTACTATCAAAAAGCAGAGGCTTTCAGGGATTAGTGGACCTTTACCAAACTGAAAGAGAAGGCTTGATAAACATTTTTCAATGAAAGGGGAAACACTTCAGAATTTTGGTAAATTCAGTCTCAGGTCTCAAGCTTTGGAAACATGGAAACAACATAATTGCCCAATTTACTCCGAAATATTGTTTATGATTTTAAGAAACTCCTGAAATAATCTTCTCTTCAAAGACTGTTTCCTTTACTTTCTCCCACAGGGACACGAAGCCTCTGATGCAGCACTGCGCCATTACTGTGGAACACTGTCGCCCTCTAGTGGTTGAATAAAGGTCTCACCGATGCGGTCAGTGCATATCATCATTTTGAATGCACAGGGAAAGGACTTAATAATAGCCAATAAGCAGTTTTGGGAAGAATACTTTTGAAATGTATTAAGTTACAGAATACGGAACTGGTATTTTGAACATATTCCGTATACTCAAAGATGCTATAGTACCATATCATCCAAACAGAGCTCTTCGCTCTCAGAATGCTGGCCTTCTGGTGGTGCCAAGAGTCTCTAAAAGTACTGTAGGCGGTAGAGCGTTTAGCTACCAAGCGTTATGGAATCAGCTCCTGGTCCATGTTAAAGATACTGACACAGTCTCTTCATTTAAGACCAGGCTTAAAACGTTCCTCTTTGAAATCACTTATGGTCCTAAGGCCAGTTAGGAACAGAAATATAAACCTACAGTTTCAGATATGCTGCCCTAGAAGCAACTATGCTGGGGGAAGTATGGCAGCTTGAGCACTATCCTCTTCTTCTGACTAATTATTCTATCAAACAATATTTATTTTTTAATTCCACTTGAAATTAGTTTATTGCCTTTTCTTTTTCTTTTTCTCACTCCCTTCTATCCCCGAGAATCTGTGGACCCAGATGCTCCTCTCCTGGTGAAGCGGTCTCTACCCCTATGGATGGTCCTTCATCTGCCTGGAAGATCTGGTTCTCCTCCTGAAGATCTGGTTCTCCTCCTGAAGAGCTGGTTCTCCTCCTGAAGATCTGGTTCTCCTCCTGAAGAGCTGGTTCTCCTCCTGAAGATCTGGTTCTCCTCCTGAAGATCTGGTTCTCCTCCTGAAGAGCTGGTTTTCCTCCTGAAGAACTAGTTCTCCTCCTGAGTGGGTGCAGCTCCAGTCTCCCTCGCGTCCGCCTGTGACAGTCAGATCTCTCCTTCACTCTGGAACTCCCCCAGGTTCCGACTTTTTCCCAAGGAGGTTTTTGTAGTTTTTCCTGGCCGAGAAGGAGGGTCTAAGGACAGAGGACTCTGGAACATCGTCCCTCGCCACCACGGACATTGTTTAATCCGTTTTCCACTGTCGCCCTCAGAGGCAACCGTTGTTGTGATTTTGGGCGTTACAAAAATAAATTGAATTGAATTCCGTAACTTGGTCTAATTAGAGTAATGTGGCATTGGATAAAGGCTTATCTTATCTTATCGTATATATTCAAACAGATTTTTGCTTTTGTTTCTCCATTTCTTATGCAGTTATAAGATAAGAGAACATTTATCATAAATAATAGAGAAAGAAAAAGTACACATGCACTCACTCATAAGAGCTGTGTTTTTATTATTTTTCTCACTAATTCAGTGACATTTGAAGCCCAAATTTCCTGATCACGGTATTCCTCTGATTTTAGAAAAGTAACTGTATTATGAACACTACCAAAAGAAAGAGTAACTGTATCAATATACAGTTACTATACATCAGTATTCAGAATGTATTGCGGTACATGTATTCAGTTACTTCCCAAAAACGAATAATAAGCCTCCAAACATCTAGTACAAGTTGATCCAATTTAGGTCATTTCTCACACTAAAATCATTACGTCAGCTTCACTGGAATAAGTTAGCACAAAGGTCAGATTGTACAAACATTTATCAAACGATTCCTTGTAACATGAGCATAAAGTTATATATTGCACCTTTAAATAATCATATGTCAAAGGCTTTTTTGTAAATGTAACACACATTTATGAATGACTCCACCATGATTTCTTTCTTAAACACTTACTTTGCTGCTGCTGCTGCTCAAACGGAGTAAAAGTTGTCTGAATCCGAATGTACATCAAATTAAGGTCCTGATCACTTTGACCATCAAGTACTACATGCTACTGGCTCATCTACTTTCTGTAGTATTATAAAGTGTGTGTGTACAGCATAGGTCTAACACTACTTATTCTCAAACTGTTTTACTTTAGATGTGTGTATGCTCTGTATTTCTATTTTTATTTCATTTAAACAGTTCTATTCAAAAAACATGATATGACAAAATACACAGCGAGACACAGGTTGTATTTGCTTTTATTTCCAGGGTGTTTTGTAACAAGTCAAGGTTCTGGTGCATAGTCATGAAGGAAGCATGAGTTACATTGGCTACAGACGTGGACAAATCATTCAACATTCAAAGGGAGTGGAAAAGAGACATTAATCTTTTTTTTTCTTTTTCAAAATGGGCTGTTGGCTGTTTGAAAGCTTGTTTGTCAGAATAATTGATCTGGGGGTAAATAAATATTATTATGATGTATTAGAAAGTTAATCTGTGCTTAATTTTTAAATGTATATGCAAATCTTTTCATAGTTACAGAGAAAGTTCAGATTTTTTTCTACCTCTTTTTGAACTGTAGTGAGGTTAGCTTTTCTGTTGGTCTGTGGAATGTGGTGGACCTCTTTTGGCAGTGTGAAGGTCAAACAGGATCGTTTTAGTGAAGTCATGCAGTGCAATACAGGCCAACGGGACATACTGAAGGCCTATGTATATATGTATATATCTATATATATGTAACAGGCCGAGATCTAACAGGCCTACAGGGCATTGGGGGTGGTTGTTGGGTCTAAGGAGTGTGTACTATAAGGCCCACAGTGTAGTAGAAGTATACTGGCCTGCTGGAGCGATAAGAGAAGTGTCCTGTCTGTGGAGTGTAGTAGGAGTATGTATCAGGCCTACAGTGTAGTGCTAGTAAAGGTATGGAAAGTATGGTCCTATTGGAGACAGGGGAGTGTCTGTTAGGCCAGAGGTGTGTAGTAGTAGGAGTGTGTAAGACCAGCAGACATGAGACTCTTGGATTGGCAGTATGAGTTTCAGCCGCTCTGGCAGTAAGTCTACCTAAGCTTTTGTTTCTCAAAAATGGTTCCTACATTATTTTTATTGATCATCATTTTGATAAATGTTCCATCAAATAAGAGATATATTTTAAAATGTTTGTTAAAAACTTACTATACATTAAAAGTACACTGGATTCAGTTGGAAAGTCATTTCTAGCACTATAGCCACTTAACACGGCAAGCATGAGATTTACAATCATTAGTATTAATAACTCAAGCATTACTTCTTATAGGGCATCTAAAGTATTTCCACATTTTCTATGTCCCTTTGCTTAGTGGCAACTCTGGCTGCCACAGTAAACACAGAATGTAGCCACTAGGTGGCAGTAATGCATTTTTACTGCGCTATGATGCACCACTGCAGAGGAGCACAGAGCAGACTCAGTACTGCAGTAACCACTGCAGACAGAAGTACAACTGTGAGTATATGACGGGAGAGTGAGATGAAGTCATGAGTTTACCACAGCACAAGGTGGTGTATTTCACAAGAATCTGAGTTATGTGTAAATTAAATAAACAGACTTGACAGACACAGACAGACCCGGCCCGTTTAGCCTTCTTAAGATAAGATAACCTTTCTGCTTGTGCTTTCCCTGACCATGAAACACTGTGGACACATAATGTCTATGTCCCTGACAAAAACATCCTTCCTATGATATTGCTTTTCTCTAAAGGAAGACTCGAGCTATGTGTCCTCTTCAGAGAGGAATAACATGGACAAACAGATGAGGAAATCTCTGTTTGAGATCAGCTTCCTCAGAACATTCACAGCATTGAGGTTACAGTGCAACCGATTAACACAGAGGTCCAGAACAATCACCATGCTTCAGAATTACTCCGAAGTCTAAAACAATCTAAAATGATTGTTTATTCTGAAACCAAACTATAATAAATGACTTTACAAAAAGCAAGTCTATGAGCAACACAACACAATTCAACAAATATCACAAACATTTTCCATCAGAGCCATTTCACACACATTTATAAAGTGCCATAAAACAGGTTATTGCATAATCGGATCGGTCTGTCTTATTGCTTCCACTGAAAGCAAGAAAGGAAATGCTCTCCAGAGCGTCTATTACCCAGTGTTATTGGGTAATAGAAGCTAACTGAAACTGTCATGGCTTCTAAGATTATTCACATGTTTTCTCTTTTATTGGGCCAGTGTAAAGTGCTGCAATGTTTGAATGTGCAGAGCTCGGTACTTAATACATAACTATGTGTGGCATGTGGACATGTGGGCGGAGCCATCTCTGCTCTGTGAGAGTAGGACAGCCCACTTCACCAGTCACATTCAGGGACACTTGCGCTTAAGTCCCAATGAAAACAAATAGATGTGATTTTATTACTGTATTTTGAATTTGAATAAAATGTGCAAAACTAACGTGAAGTACGTTTAGTAAAAGTGCTTTGACCAATCAGTTATCACGAACAATTCTTTTCTGTTCTTTCACATATATACATTCTATAATAAACTTTATGATTTCTGTACCTGCTTCAAATATCAACATTCTGTTAATCAAAATGGTTTGCAACAATATCAACTGTCTTGAGTCATTCCTGAATGTGCAACAGACTTGTTTTTGAAATGTCTACAGTGCTCCAGAAACAATATAAAGGGTGTGTTTCCAAGCTATGTTTCATTCTCCCAATGCATTAGTGAGGAGTGCATGGTAATATGAGGACATACAGACATGTGTCTGTGGGGTTTATGAAGCTAGAGAAAGTATTCTTGCATCTTATATAAAATGCGCACATGCTAAAATGCATTGGTTATTAGTCAGAAGCAGCATGGTTAAATTCATTCCTTTCTATAGAGAGCTAGGGGTCTGGGGATTGTCATTGAGGGTTTGGGTTGTTCTTTTTTTGTTCTCGTTTTTTACATTTCTCCTGTGTATTTATCCTCCCACCAGCAGAGGGAGCCAAAGCAAAACAGGCACCTGTGTTTTTATCTAAAGCAGTCAAAAAAACTGTGCCAGGTTGGATCATTTAAACACATTTATTCATCAATATCTTTTAAACTTCCATCAAATGAGTCAAATATAGCCCCGTGCAGTAAACATGAAACTCCTTTAGACTGGATTGGCAGTGGATGGTCAGGACTAACATAAAATACAAAATAATTACTCCTATCTGAGGTTTTTACTATGTTCACTATTATCTGTATAAATGTGGCTACTACTAAATCCTAGTTTGGAATAGAAATAGTTTAATACACGTCATTTGTTTTCCTTGTAAAACAGCTGTATGTAAATTTCTCTTTCATTGCAGTTAAAAGTGGAAGCTCGCGCGCAGTTTGTGCTGTTCCTCAGTCGATAAATGGCAGTTCAGAGATCATGGCAATCCATTATGGCATCAAAATGTTTACTTCCAGCTCAAAGCTTTGTTTGGGATCAGATTTGACAACATTCGTCGAAGTAAAGATTCAACCAAACTTAGCTAACGACTTATAAGCTAGCTACTGTATGTGTTTGAGTGATCCAGCCTAGGCACATAGTATTACACTTCAAGCATGATTCAAAAATAATTAAATATTCACATGTATTTGTTAGCCTAGTTGGATAAAACAGTCCTCTGTTAACAGCGTTGTACATTTGTTTAACATATATACATTCATACAGACGCACTGGGCTCCGCTGCGGCTCATGCCTTTGGTGTCCCTTGTTTTTCACCTTTGGCCCCTGAAAGTCCGTTCTCCGTGTTGTCGTTCCCTGAGCTCACCAGGCACTCTTTACTGTGGACAGAGAGGCGATAAAGGTTAAGGCATACTGTTTGGTCCCCGTAGGGCGCATTGTCAGCACGCTGGGGCAAGCTGTCAGGAGCACTGAGTGACCACAGTTCAGCCAGGCACGTAAGTCACTCGTACCTAACGCTAAGAGCATCTACACTTATATGGACAGTTTCTCACCATGCAAAGACAATTTATGTGTATAGCATATTTAAAAGCAACTGAGTTATACCAAAGTGCTTTACAATAGAACAATATGTAAAAGAAACGACACAGTATTATCAGCGGTTCATAAAATACGTCACTCAACACAATTTCCATAAAAGCAAGTGAAGGCCAGATTAAAAAGATTCATTTTTAGTAGGGATTTAATCTGGTCGATGCAAGAGGAAGGGAGATTATTCTAGAGTTCAGGTGCCACAACAGAAAAAAGCACTTCTCTTTTGGTTTTAAGATGAGAGGGGACTAACTATAGGCCCTGGGAAGAGGACGCGAGGGAGCGAGGAGCCGAGTATGGCGTTAACAAATCAGCAAATCCTACATTTAATTAGCAGCCAGTGGAGGTTTGTCAAGATGTGTTCATCATTTTTTGCCTGTTAAAAATCTGACTGAGTGGAGTGGCAATTTCAAGATTTGACAACACTGCTGATTTGTTTTTTGCAAATTTAAAGCACAGTCAGTGTAATCTCCAAAATGTCAAACTGTTGAGTGTGTTATTGAGAGATAATTGGTCCAGGGATGGCTTGATGAGGTCAGAGCGAAGACCTATTTAGTTCATCCATCCAGCACTTCACTTATTCCAGACACTTCTACAGAAACTGGTATATAAAGCCAGGGGCCATCGTTATAGAGGTGATAGTAGACGTTGAATTTGGTGAGAAAACAGCTGAGGGATTGGGATCAAGTACCATGAAAAGAGGACGGGCCCTAGGATAGAGCCCTGAAGCAAGCCACATGTGATGAGAACTGGGAAGGAAACAGAAAATGTTCGCATCACATAAATAGGACTGGAACCATTTCTGGGCGAGATCGCAGAACCTTATCTCTGTGTTCAGGCGAGATAGTCAGGTCTGATGGTCCACTGTGTCGGAGTGCATCAAGTAGAATTAAGATAGCTGAGCACCCGCAGTCTAAAGGGAGGAGGATGTTTTTAACAACTTCCCAAAGTGCAGATTCAATACTGTGGAAAGAGCGAAAACCTGACTGATATTGGTCGACGATATTAAAGTCACTGATAAAAGCTGACAGTTGACAGCAGTTCTTTAAAAGCTTTGAAATTAAAGGCAGGGTGGAAATAGGGCGGTGATTCGATAGTTCTTCAGCGTCCAAAGCAGGTTTTTTAATCAGTGGTTGGATGAACAAGTGTTTGAAGTATAGGCAGGGATTTCTCCATTTGATAAGGAGGAGTTTATAATGCATGAGACAGATGGCTAAAGAGCAGGGAAGACTTCTTTGAAAAGCTGCACAGGTAGTGTTGCTAAAGGTTGTTTTAAACTGAGCAACAACCTTAGCCACAAATGAAGGTGTTACAAGTTCGAAATAGGACCTCTGATTGGTTCCAGGTTTTCAACAGGTTCGTCTTACGGCTCGAGTAGCGTCTTCTAGCAATGAAGAAGTTCCAGTTAAACCCAAGGACATCTCCAGCTTCGTTCAAGATGATATTTCTTAGCAGACAGCTCTATTTATGACTTGTTTCTAGTTCACAACATGCAACTCAGACTTGATAACGATAAAAGGTACCTGTACAAAAACATTACTGATCCAGGAAAAACAACTGGTACCAAAAATATGTATTCTTTACTTCTTTCATTTGTGTTTTTTTCTGTTTATAATGAATAATACTGGAATAGGTAATGAAAAAAGTGTAATTCTTGCAGTGGTACCTGACCACACTGTTAGGTATGAAAAACGACTGCGTGAACAGCTACTGGATAGTCTCTTGCCTCGCTTTACAACTCTCTGACAAGTAAAAAGCTGGTGGACATCAGAGAATAAATCAAGATTCTTTCTCTGAACCGTGATCATGGGATTTGAATATAGTATTGATCATAATTTATTGCGTTTGAGTGGTTGACTTACTTCTTCTCATCGCCCTTGCACACGAAGCGGATGACCAACGCCTTTATGACCATGAAGAGGATAAGAAAGCCGATAACTCCGCCCAGAACAGACACAATGATCGTCGTCAATGTGTTGTCAACCTCCTTCACTGAAAAAAAAAAAGGGTTACACTTCACAATACTGTTCTTTGTAGTTCTTTACAAACTTCTCAAGCTTTCTACCATACTTTACGTTTGCTGTTATTTGTTATATTTGTTAGTATTTTTGGTCTACCTAGTGTACTAAAAAATATTAAATTCATATAAGTTCAATTAAATATTTTTTTTTAATCCAAAAGCCTTCAGAACTAAGTATTTGGGCCTCAAAACCCCTGCCATGGACACAACAAATGGATACCTTGGGAGCATTCTTCTGGCAACAGGAAAGAAGGCCATTACAAACAAATGGATGACTCTAACTGCACCAACAATCAAGGACTGGACCCAAATTATAATTGACATTCAAATAATTACATTTGGACTAATTAGAAAAATTACCTTTTCGAAAGACAATTTTTTAAATTAGTGGATTTCTTGATTTAGTTTACTTGCTCTCTGTGTCAGGTTCTTTGTTTGGTGTTTTATGTTTTATGTGTTTAAATTACTCATGGATTTCTGCTTCCTCTTTTATGCAATATTTTTGAGGACTTTTCCCATTCAAATGTAAGATTGCTTGTTTAAATCCCCAATAGCTTTGGTAATGGTCCTAATTTCTCATCATTCTGAAACCTGAGGAGAAATTCATCACAAGCATGTCTCATACTTTGGTCCACCACTATCAGAGTGTAGATTGCACTGTGGTTCCGGTACTTCTCCTTTGGGTTCCTGGCGAAACAGACGTAGTCCCCCTCGTCGTCGAAGGTGATGTTCCACAGCAGGATGGAGATGTTGTTGGATTTGGATGAGCCCACAAACTCCACGCGCTCATGGTACACAGCAACTTTCGGTTCCACTCCCTCGATGGGAATCCTGGCCTCACACAGCTGCAATGGAACACATACGAGATAGACTTTCACAACGTGTTCAGATCAGAATCAGATCTCTTTCAGTAACATTTGCGAATGTGCAGTACCGTGGTTCCATTTTTGGTCCAGTTGAAGTAGAGGTTCCTGATGCCGATGCAGGAGGAGTAGGTACAAGGCAGCAGCACCGTGGAGCCGTTCATGGCTTCCAGAGTTGACACTTTCCCTGTGGAGACTTCCAATGCGCCTACGCTCCACACTCCTGAAAGCACAAGGGGAGATAGTCTGTCAGTTTATAACAGCGCTGAGCGAAGACAACAAGGCTTTTGGCCACCAAATCACGTTATACATTTTAGTTACCACTGGTTATCGAGACCTTGGTTGACTTCGACTGTTGAGCGCCACATTGGCTTCAACTATTTTTTAAGAAGACTTTTGGCGATGAGTAGAGAGGCGTTTATGAGAACCAGAGTGTTGGACATGAAGTCTGGCAGGATTACATGTCTGAATGAGGTAAGTCAAGTTCATTCACACCAAACTATTCATCCATGACTAAATGGAGCTCACGTTGTGCAATTTACATTTTAGCATTTAATTTTAGTTTGTATGGCGTGGGTGCTTTACAGATATTTGTAATGTTTGAAGACAAATATGTATGAGAATATGCTAGCTCGACCTTGACTGATGAAGACGACTGAAGTACGGCTAATCGCGTGAAGGTTAAGCTAACATCTCATGCCTGGTTGTCTTGATAATCTACATGACTGAAATACACACACAATTTGTATGGATGAAAGTACTGAAGTTAGAGTGCCACTGGTATTTGCAACCGCTTGCTTCAGGGCTTTCATTTATTTAAGGACAAATCATTAAAAACAAAATCAGGTACAAAAAAAAGAGAGCAAATGCATACAATCATGTAATATTGTAAAAAAAAGACTTTTTCACTTTTTTTTTTTTCACGCATTCTCACAGTGGGAAGAGGAACCAAAAGTAGTTGTACTGTCACGCTGTCAAATATATGACTAAAGTACTCACCTAGTAGTGATCACCAAAACAATAATTTGTATATTGAACATTAAACAGGAACATGTTTTAGTTTGAACAGTTAACTCGTCCATAAACTCTCCTTTCACTCACAGGCAGTTGTTCACACATTTTTCCCTTCCGACAACGAAAATATACGTCTTGCTTGGATTCTTCCTTATGGTTCAAAGTCAAAAGTCAGGTACAAACCCTTTAATATTATGTCATGAGTAGTTTTTAATGTTGTGCACGTGTTTTTCAATACTTTATTTGCACAATCATGCAGAAAATGATTGGAATTTAAACTTGGACAGTATTTGCTTGCACAATTCAGAAGTCAAATCCAAGTCCACGGTGCCTCGACCTTGTTGTTGAACAGGGATGAGGGGTCTCGTGTTTCGGGGTGGTGGGTTCGGCCGATGTTTTCAACAGCTGGTGTACGTGCCACACACTGGGGAGCTATTTTTAAAGCTCATCGCACATGGGTCACGTTTCACTCTTACATGTGTCAGAGGACTTGGATGACTCTGTGGCCGTGACGGAAACACAGTCATGCAGGGAATCAACTTTGTTTACTGATATTTATGTAATGAAAAATAAAATTGGGCAAGATGGTTTAATTTTTTTTTATTATTATAAGAAAATACAGATCAATCAAAACGTATGTACGGTATAAATAAAGATACAATAACAACAACAGCAACGGCAGGAGGACAAAAAGGTACAGACAGGGCGGGACTGGAGTGTATATTATTTGAGATTACTGAGCAATAAAGAGCAAGGTTAGAGCATACTATGTCCAAGATTTGAGTCCCTGTCCAGTTTATGTCAAAAACTGTCAAAAAATACAGCTTGAATCATTCAAAATACAACTCTGAGTAAGTCACATGGTTAAAAGTTCATAAAAGTTGATTAAGCATAATATAACTCCTTTAATTATGTAGAAAATAATGATGGAAATATGTTGAAGCTTGTGAGTCCTTTTTTACTGATCTTTTTTAGTTGTTATTTTTATAATGCATACTTTCCTAACTTAAATTAACACACTTTAGTTGTATTTATATTAAAATAACATCAATTATTGTTAACGGCTTCAGCAGTAGTCCTTTTTATCCACTTAATTTGTCTCCTGTTTCACATTTTGCCTCACTCTACACATTTCTTGATTGTTCCATCGCCGAAGCTTTTAAAACTGTGCAGTGCTGAGACAGACTAAATAAACTAAACAAAAGGATAGATTTGAGGCATTGTGTTCCATTACGCTAAATCCTTCTTCCAAATCTTGAATTGCATTGTATCCTAATGGAAACTATGGCCTAGAAGAACAATGGACCTATCGACGGTTATGGAAAATGGACAATTACCTATACATATACAGTGCATGCTATTTTTGCTTTCATTTAATGGTATGGTAAATTCAATGCACTTATGTTAATGTAATGTTTATATATTATTAATCGGAGGAATCATTCTAATGTAAAGCAATGAGAGGAGATGGCAGAGATGGCTGTTTTCGATCAAACACAAGTTGGTCTCATTTTGCTAGACAGAGAAAGAACCCAGCCTGAAACATACAGTGACTGTGACTATCCCCATCAAAGTTTGTAGTTGTGAAATGGCTTGGAATATTTGTCCGTTGAACATTGGTGAATCATCTGTTGTAACATACACTTCAGAAATATTGTGTATATAGTGTATAGTATTGTGATTTGGCAAAAGTGCAAAGTAGTGTCTCAGGACTGAGAATAAATATGGACCATGACTATAGATTATGGCTGGATGATACGGGGAAAAAATATCAAATTTCTTTCCTCATGTCTTCATTTTCAATAAGAATTACAATTAAAACGTCCATATTTTTTTATAATGGAGTAAAATGTGATGCAAATGGTGCGAAGAAGGATGTGCTTCGTTCAATGTTTGCTAGCGTTAGCATTGACGTTAAACTCTGCTGAAGAGGGCTTACGTAAACTCAACGCTGAGAATAATCGGGAATGCATTAGGTGTTGTTTTTCACACTTTTAAGACTCAGAAATTTGACAATTTCTTCCTCCAAGTGTGAAATCTGCTCCAAACCACATGTGTTCAAATGTGACTGAGCATTGGCTGTAGACTTATTAATAAAAAAGGCGAAAAACATGAAAAATGTACTATTTTAAATTGATAAAAATCAGACTCAATGCCCAGCCCTACTTTAAACAAAGTACTTCAAGCTCTGTTTAGTACTAATTTATTTTCCTTTACTCATCTTATATCTTGCTGGATAAACCAAGAGAACCCTCCTATTCCAGTACAAGCCGAGCCCTTCCGATAAGTACCCCCTTTAGAATCCAGAAATAAACTTCCCAACACCTCCCCGCTCCCTTGTTCCACGCCCCCGTTTTACTACTATCACTCCACTTCCCCGCCATTCATCTCCTTCCTCCTGCACCTCTCCGGCCCCCACAGCAGCAGCAGCAGCAGCAGCAGCAGCAGCAGCAGCAGCAGCAGCAACAGCAGCAGCAGCAGCAGCAGCAACAGCAGCAGCAGCAACAGCAGCAGCAACAGCAGCAGCAGCAGCAGCAGCAGCAGCAACAGCAGCAGCAGCAGCAGCAGCAGCAGCAGCAGCAGCAACAGCAACAGCAGCAACAGCAACAGCAGCAACAGCAACAGCAGCAGCAGCAGCAGCAACAGCAACAGCAGCAGCAGCAGCAGCAGCAGCAGCAGCAGCAACAGCAACAGCAGCAACAGCAGCAGCAGCAGCAGCAACAGCAGCAGCAGCAGCAGCAGCAGCAGCAGCAGCAGCAGCAGCAGCAGCAACAGCAGCAGCAGCAGCAGCAGCAACAGCAGCAGCAGCAACAGCAGCAGCAACAGCAGCAGCAGCAGCAGCAGCAGCAGCAGCAACAGCAGCAGCAGCAGCAGCAGCAGCAGCAGCAGCAACAGCAGCAGCAGCAGCAGCAGCAGCAGCAGCAGCAGCAGCAGCAACACCAACAGCAGCAGCAACAGCAACAGCAGCAGCAGCAGCAGCAGCAGCAACAGCAGCAGCAGCAGCAGCAACAGCAGCAGCAGCAGCAGCAGCAGCAGCAGCAGCAGCAGCAGCAGCAGCAGCAGCAGCAACAGCAGCAGCAGCAACAGCAGCAGCAGCAGCAGCAGCAGCAGCAGCAGCAGCAGCAGCAACAGCAGCAGCAGCAGCAGCAGCAGCAGCAGCAGCAGCAGCAGCAACAGCAGCAGCAGCAGCAGCAGCAGCAGCAGCAGCAGCAGCAACAGCAGCAGCAGCAGCAGCAGCAACAGCAACAGCAGCAGCAGCAGCAGCAGCAGCAGCAGCAACAGCAGCAGCAGCAGCAGCAGCAACAGCAACAGCAGCAGCAGCAGCAGCAGCAGCAGCAGCAGCAGCAGCAACACCAACAGCAGCAGCAACAGCAGCAGCAGCAGCAGCAGCAGCAGCAGCAGCAGCAGCAACACCAACAGCAGCAGCAACAGCAACAGCAGCAGCAGCAGCAGCAACAGCAGCAGCAGCAGCAGCAGCAACAGCAGCAGCAGCAGCAGCAGCAACAGCAACAGCAGCAGCAGCAGCAGCAGCAGCAGCAGCAACAGCAACAGCAGCAGCAGCAGCAGCAGCAGCAGCAGCAGCAGCAACAGCAGCAGCAGCAGCAGCAACAGCAGCAGCAGCAGCAGCAGCAGCAGCAGCAGCAGCAGCAACAGCAACAGCAGCAGCAGCAGCAGCAGCAGCAGCAGCAGCAGCAGCAGCTATCAGCGTGGGCCCCCAACGTCTGCATGCGCGTGTCCGTCTTATTTGCGCGTCGTAGTACACGGTATTTTTAGCTCCACTATCAAGTATCTCTCCGTCCAAATTGGGAAACATCAATATCTGAATCGGGAATCCTAATGGGACCAAAGGCATCCGACTGTTTGTGCGTGTGTCCTTGGTTGACTGTCAAGGTGATGTTTATTTATTTTTTTTTATTTTATATACGTCTAGAAGTAGGCCAGGGATGATAGGGTTAATGTGTTTTCAGTGTAAACCCTTGGAGACGTCTTTGAGGGCGACATCATCACCTTCAACGGTGATCGAAGGAGAACTAGAGTGGGGAGCGGTAGATAGATAAAAAAAAAAAGAGTTATGGTTAGCGTTGTGGGCGGTTATAAAGGTGACAACGTGGAAGCTATAGGTCAGCAGAGTGCAATGTCCTCTTCAAGGTGAATGGTCAGAGCTGCTAATTAGTCAACTTAACTGCTGGGGACTTCAGAGAATAAATGGGTTAGGTATTGAAGCGGGTTGTTAACGGCGGTGGTTGGTTGGTTGGTTGGTTCATTCTTTCTACGCTATAACCTCCACTGGCCTAGTTCCGCTGTTCCGTTTTCATGGACATTTCATACCATTTCCCACTGGGCACAAAGCTATGTTCACATTGGCGCACAAATGTGGCCCAGATTTGAGAGCATGAAGGTTTCACTGTAAATTTTGTCTCCATGTGCAATTATTTTACAGTATATTTGTCATTGATCTGGGTCGTTTACATATATATTTTTTTTTTTTGCGTTAAAATGGATGATTCAGGTGCGCTTCGGTCGTATGCACAAAGAAGATATACTCACTTCACCCAGTTGCAGAGCTGAGTAGGTGTTTTCATTTTGCTGTTGCTGCAGACTTCAAAGATTGTAAATCAAGTGAGTTCCATAAAAAAACGGTGATGTAGTGGCCCCAAAGCGATTAGATATTTGATAGATTAATTTCAATTGCCACAAATTTTGACTTATTGTTGCTGGAAAAGCTTTAGTTATTTATTTATTGTGCACTTATATATGGAGGCTTGATAAACCTGTACACATGGAATGGATTATATTCTTCTAATCACATTATAATGAAAAATATTGTTTTAGATTTTAGCCATGTTGTAATCCGCACATGAAAAAGCAGATTTTCTTTATTTACCGTACCGTACTTGTAGTATTGTAAGTAATTGCATTTGGTCAAAGGCATTGTCTAAATAAACATGCACATTTTTCACAAAACCAATTGAAGCCGCCAAATGCTCATGCAACCTGAAAAAGATCATTGCCGCTCATAATTTATATTTAACATGAATCATCTGTCGGGTGTTAAAAGTTTTTTCCTCGTTGGGCAAATTTTTTAACGTATTAACATCCCAATTGCCAAACCTAATTCTGTGTAGCATTTAAAATGTTTATTTGCAAATAGATTTATAATTACATTGTCTTTTATTAACATGTTTTCAGGGGGATGGACTTGATTTGGTCTCCTTTGTCTTTTCAGCACAAAATTATCAAATACAGTAAATAGTACGAACAAATCTCTGGAAAATAGACCCTCTGGAGGGTCAGGTTTGGCCCATGGACCCCACTTTGGGCCCCCTGTGTTTTACCTGAGTCTTGTTGACAATACATCTTTCCTTCATGTAACTTAATCTGACAAAAACACTTTACAATAATTACACTTTAATAACCTTAATTATTAGTTAAATTAAAAAAAAAAATCTTATTAGTTAAAATCTGTGGGAAAAAAAGATTGATGTAATTAGAAAATTTGTCAGAAAATTTCGTCAATATTAATTAAAATCAGAAAAATGTTTTATTGCCGGTGAACAAAATTCACAAAATAGGAACTTACAACAATGGGTAATAATAATAGCGAAAAAATATATCAAATACGGCATGCTAAAATAAAAAATAAAAAGTCTAAATGCAGAATGTACAGTTTAAAAGTACAGAAACAGTGCAATGAATAGTTAGAATTAAATGACTGTTAAAGTGGCAGGTGTTTTGAAATAACTGCTCTCTTGTTGATGAGCCTTAAAAGTCTTTTGACCTTGAAATTTGCTTGTCACGATCAAATGATAAGCTTTAATCTGCTAAAAGTACTGTCCTGCCCTGCCCTGAAATAAATAGATAAATAAATAAAAAATGAATAAAAAAGCAGCAGCACAAATGTTGAGCCAGCATAAGGTGATGATGAAAATGCACACACCTTGCGTTGAGTCATCAGAACTATAAAGTGCAGTACAAATAGGATCCTATAAATAACGAGCTTGTAAATCATGACCTCTCCCATTGTCCTTGTTCTTCTTTTTTTCCCCAAGCACCTGGTGTGAGCCTCCAGGTGCACAGGCTTATGAAGAGGAGGAAAGAGAACAGAACCCCAAATGTTGTGCTACTGTTTGTGTGAAGGTGTGGTTAGGAAGTTTGTACTCCAAAGAGACCTAAAGAGTTTTAGTTGAAACAGATGTCAGCCCTCAATGACCCTTACTGGAAACACATGGAACAGAAACACGCTAGGATTTGCCAAACTTGGAATGAAAAATGATTCATAATAATAATTTCAGGAACTAGGGGGACTGGAGAAGGAAACGTTGACATTTTTTACGACAATATGTGTTCATGCGAGATTTGAACCAGCTACTCTTGTTGTTGGGTGACTGCTTAACCCACTGTGCCACTGTCACCCCTAAGAAAAGATAAACTAATGTGTTCACTGAAAGAAGAAGGTCAGTGTCAGTAAAGTATCTTCCCCAAGGACACTTTGTAAAATGATGTGCTCAGGCGAGATTTGAACTAGCTACTGTCTTTTTGTCGATTGACTGCTTAACCCACTATGCCACTGTTGTCCTTAAGAAGAGATAAACAAAAGAATTAAATGTTGTTTGAGAACACAACATAGTGCTCTTATTTTTTCCTGGGTTGGTCCTGGTTTTATCCTAGTTTAGTCTAAATGTAGCTTTTGTTCTGTCTTATTCTCGACCTTTATTTAGTCCTTGGTCTGGTTCAGGTTAAGCCCCATGTTTAATCCCAAATTTGTCCCAATTTTGATGTGGTGATTGTTAAAGTGTTAACACACTCTTACTGTCATCCAGACATGTTACATAGTTTGAATAAAAATAATAAAAAACTCCTTTTCAAGCTCTTTTCCACCCCACATACGTTCAATGTGTTGTTCTAATCACGCCATTTCAATTACGTTGTGTTGTTAGAGTAGCTCAATACTTGTACTTCCACATAACTGCATTTAAATGGCAGGTGGATTAGCAAAGTACACTGACGATGTAATGATTGCATCAAGTGACCACGTTCAAACCGTTGGCCTGTCAGAACTTCCGAGCACAGGGAGGCGACGGGACATTTTAAACTGGGCATAATAAGCAACGAGTAACGACACATCCAGACAAAATTTGAGCAAGTCACCACTGCACCACTATACGTCACTTTCGGTCACAATACTCCCCTGTGCGATCCCAGAGAATCCCAAACCACTATCAAACTCTCTAAAGTGATGACTAACGCCTTTTCTCCCAGTTATTGATCGGTCTCCATACCTTAGCGAAGACACTGAAGACGCTCCAAAGACACCTGGTTGTACGCATGTCAATTTCAATCCGTGTTAAGTTTCCCCAACCTCAATTATCTTTGAAGCAACAAGTAACCCTACCTAACCCTTATCAAAATCGGTTAGTTGTTTCATGACAGAAACTAATCACAGCCAGTCATTGCGTGCCGTTGGTACGCGGCGGCGAAGTTATGCTCACCCAGTAACAGTGCCACTGCCAAGCCAGCATGAAGTAGGTCCCCCGATCTCAGCCGACTAGAGACATTCGAACCGGTGCTGTCCGCCGCCGCCATGACACCACCTATCTATCTGGTACTATGTCAATATTTCCTTGTCTTGTCAGTTTTTCCAGTTTGCAGGTTGCGGTCTACGCAGCTCTGAATGTGTTGGGACGCTTAACTGCACTGCTGAAGTCCTCCTCGACCCTCCCTCTCTCCTCCTCTGCACTCTGTCCCAGCAATGAACGGACAGGGATTCTTGAATGGGGCTCTCCCTCCTCTTCTGTCCAGGCTCTGCAGGTCTCTTGGCAAAGAAGAAGAGGCAAGTAAAACCAAAAGCTGCATCCGATTCTGTTGTGTTTCCCCAAGGCTGTCCGATGATCATCCGGTAAGGCAAAAATTAAGCAGGGTATAGCAGCAGTTGCAAACGAGCAGGAAGGAAAGAAGGCAGGCTGGTTTAGGCTGGGGGCTGTTGCGGTTGCCCCCCAGACTGGGACACACTGTCAAATAGAGGCACGTAATAAGATGCTATAAAACCCGGCTGCAACAGCAGCAACAGCAGCAGCAGCAGCAGCAGCAGCAGCGGAGAGGCACGGAAGCCGAAGTCTCTAGCCGGCACGGGGAGAAGCGAGCTACTGCAGAGGTAGAGTGGGAGAAGAGAGGGAGCGGAGCAGGGAGGGGGGGAGAGAGAGAGGCTGGTGGTGGGGGGTGATAGAAGTGCTGCCACACACATACAGTAGAGCTGAGTCAGCCTTACTGGAGACAGCCTCATGGTCAGACATGGGGTTATTGCATTCTACATATCACAGCAGCACCGGTCCAAACCAGAGCAACATTTACCTCCCCCCTCTGTAAACGGACACTTTGGTTCAAGTCATTATTTTGGTCTGAGTTTGTTGACATCATCAGAAAGACACCAAGCTGTAATTGTTTTGGTGTGTGCGTTTTAGGGATTATGAGATTCAAATATCGATTGCGTTAATGTGCGTCAAAGCTACGGTGTTAAGAACTATTCCAACAAGGCGAAGACATGAGATACCAAACAAATATGCATGAAATATACCTGACAGCTAATACACTTTTTGTTCATGGAAAGTAACATATACCTGTATTGCATCTCCTTGGATACATATTAGATATAGTAGCAGTTTTGAGAAATTCAAATTTAAAGCGCTGAAACTAATTGAGCACAAATAGTTTTTTGCTCATACAGAATAAACCTAAAGCTGTACAATATCTGTATGAAGTGAACAGGAGAGACCCAGGAGCAAGAATATATGAATCACTTCTGATAAAAAAGGAAATTCTAAGGAAATTACTGGTTCTATGTGTCACCAACAAATTTTACATTTTAAAGATGGAGCCTGTTGTTTTCTGGTGGAGGGTTTGAGACCAGTTTGTCTACATAGATAAGCAATATCTTTGTCTGGAATACTCCACAGTATGGCATTAAATATGGCATCTATAGAACTGGACTTGTAATTGAGATATATATATATATATATATATATATATATATATATATATATATATATATATATATATATATATATATATATATATATAGCTTTTACTGTCTTGATTTAAGGGGAACTTTGGCCTCAAATTCCAAGCCAAAGTCAGTGGCCCACAAGTCTGAATCAAGTCCCAAGTCCTTTGCAGAGCGTTTAAACCGAATTATGAAATATGGTCCAAAAAAATAAATAAAAAAGTCCATATCATAAATAGAGAGTAGGTAGGGTCTGTTTGTTCCTGTAAATTCAATCAAGTACTGGTACGTCAACTGTAAGATGAATGAATGAGAGTTAAAATTATATAACAAAAAACACACACACACACACACACACACAGAACATGACACAGAGAGAAAATAAATCTACATCTAAAAAATAATGAAAAGAAAATCTCAAATTATCCAATGTGCCTTTCCCATTTGGTCCAAAGTCTGTTAAATAAAGAAAAACGTTTCCATTTTGTGAACATTCAGTTATAATTTGTGTCCAGCCCTTGACTGCTGTTGTTTTCTAAGCATATTTATTTTTGGGGGGTCGAACTGTGAAGTCGCCTCAAGTCACGGCGCTCCAAGTCTAACTCACGTCCCATGTCACTGGCATTTAAGTCCAAGTTGTAGTACATTTGATCAAGTCGAGTGTCACCTCTGCCGGCTTCTATTGACCTTTGCATTGGAACGTCATCTTTAATACACTTTTTTAGAACAACAAGGTGTCAAAAGGTGTGACACGCGCTCATAAACCCATCACAGTGAAGAATTAGGACGCTAAGAATGAAGAACGAGGAACACGTTTGAACCGCTGCAAACTAAATGAACTAGCCCTGTTTTTACATGTTTTTAAGACTGTATTTGTCACTCTTTATTTTACCAAACAGGTTCTTGATCCCTTTTTGCTTCCCTTGTACGTCTTCATTGTATCTTACGGCAACATAATATCCCAGCACCCACTCTATGAACTATATCCCGGCAAGCGTGCAGACAGAATCCTAAGCATCCTCTGGACACAGTGTGATAACATGTCCTTCACACCTCGGAGAAAAATGCCTTAGCCTCTGCACTTTAGCCAAGCACGACGGACATTTTATGGTCCATCCCGGCCTTCAACACGGGGCCCGGCGCTGAGGGATTGATAAAGTTCACAAACTCAATGCGCAGACTGACCCTCACGAGATTCATGCGTTCCTCCACAGTCTTCTGCTGTCACCGCCACGTCACCTCGCACGTCTTGAGTCCTGAGAAGACGACCTCAAACTGGCTTCTAATAATCTTGTTAGTGTATAAGAAATGTTGGCTGTATGTGATTTGAAAAACACAAAACTAATCTGTCGTTTCTGGTAATAGGCTTCACGATGTCTATGGGCACATTTAGCTCTGTATCCGATTCAACGAATGCAGGACGTTCTCCCAGCTTCGACAGTTTGTTGAATGTCTCTCCCCACTCTTCACTCTCAATTCTCACTACACCTGTCCATTCGTGTAAGAATTGCTGGAGAGTTGCTAGTTCAAACCTTGGTGTTGGTTACCAGATTAGATCGTCCAATGATTTCATATTATGACAATACAAAAGGGACACTACACTACCCCCATACAATTATAATTATAATACTGGTCAATGCTTATTTATCAAAAGCGATTATTTTATCAATTTATTTTTAGGGTATTTCAGAATAAGAATGACTTTTATTGACCCCAAAGGGAAATGACTTTAGTTTTACAGACATGCCCCATGCCGTCAACTGAAAGAAACAGACCCTAAACACTACTTCTGAACACTACATTAAAATTGTTTGGAGTTTTTTTTTTTGGCAGAACAGTTTAGCGGAAAATGGGTATGAGAGAAGGGAAGACATGCAGCAAACTGTCAGAGCTGGGATTAGAACCCATGCTGCTGCTGCTGCTGGTACAGTATAATGAACTAAATATTGGTATTGAATAATAATAATAATTTAAAAAATCCTTCTATCTATGAATGCAGAGCAAAGGTTTGGACAGTCTGATTTGATACTTTATCGCTAAATGGCCTACATGATAAACTTAAAGTCTTACTTTAAATTGTCTCTATCTTCAAACATCTATAGAACCCTTTAACAAGATGAGATTTCAAATGATGTTTTATTTTGAAAGGGACAGATCAATACTAACTGTACCAACTGTTTGCAGCATTATTGCAATATTTCAGGATTTGACACGCATTTACATTCTATAAATAACTATAATAATTTGTTGGTCCTACACACAGATATGACCGCTTTATGTTAATGATTAATTGACATCACACTTTCTTTTGACAACTTGGCAAACAGTAGCTTTTCTGGCACCAGCCGGCTCCCGGGGGCTTTGGCACATTCTGCATGGCATCACTTCTAGACATCTTCATCGGGCCCCAGCTATTACACCTGAAGGAAAACTACACCTCAAGCACATCCTTTATTTTCATAATTAGTATCATCCCATTTTCCCCCCTCACAGCGATGATGATGGATGTGTGACCTGATCAACATTCACGCTAAAACCCGTCGCAGCCACATGCGTGCACGGCTCCACGTGTTGTCAGGCGATCTGTCTCCCGCTACTGGATGTCATTTCAAGGTTCAACTCGTAGGTGTGTTGGGGCCACGGACCGGAGAGTGCGCCACATATGGTGAAGGCAAAACGGGCCAAATTAGAAACGGGACATGTACGCATAGTTATCGCCATAATGAGGCTATTAAAGGAGGCGGACCCGCAGAGGTAAATGTTTAGCGTGCGACTGCGGTGTTAGGATATGCATACCAAACA
Source organism: Eucyclogobius newberryi (assembly GCF_026437365.1). Lineage (NCBI taxonomy): Eukaryota > Metazoa > Chordata > Actinopteri > Gobiiformes > Gobiidae > Eucyclogobius > Eucyclogobius newberryi. The sequence goes on along the minus strand of NW_027315724.1, from coordinate 14,320,437 downwards.
AGCCACCATACCTGCCCTTCAGTGGTGACCTTGGGTGAAATGTGTGTGTAGGTGTGAGGGAGGCGGGCGGAGCTTAAGAGGACATAACACTGATGAGAGGAGGATGTTAGGTAAGGGTGAAGTGGGAGGGAAGGTCAAGAGAAGGAAAGATGTGATAGGGATAGGGTGAGTACGATAGAGGTATCGACTTGAGTGAAGGGACTCATGATATGATATAATGTTGTACAAGAGATAGTGCACTTAAGAGCTTCTGAGGATAGTTAATGGTTTACGTTTACAGGCATGAATATTGGAATAAATTGAGTGGATCGAAATGTTGAAGATATGATTTCATACTAACCTACAAATTCAGCTTTATTGAAAATATTATTTAAAATGTGGATTTTAGCCATGTTCTGTGGTAACACTTTATATGCATTATTTACAGCCTTAATGAAGCAAAAAATAAACCTGAATTAATAATGAGCACACAGTTTATTCATAATGATTCAGGCTTAGTAACTACTTATTTAATGGGTTAAATAAATTTATTATCTACAATAAGTAGATAATAAATATTTCGTCATTGTGAATTACACCTTTCCTTTTGCTTTATTATATTAAGGCTAATTAATGGTAATATTTATATATCCTAAAGTGTTATCTATTCCTATTTCACATGACAGCACCATTAATCAGAAAATAAGTTAAGTTGGCACTACCAAAACATGTAAAATACTACTACTTCTACTATTACTTGAGATTTGTTATTATATTGCAATATTGTATAAGCTACTGTGCCATAATAATCTCCCTTGTTGCTCAGTAAAGTTTGGCAAAGGATGCGTTCTCACTTGCACATTCTCCACATCAAAATTCGGACTAAACCAAGACTAGAACAGGACTAATCCAAATCTACATTAGGACTCAAACTGGGCCCAAACTACAGGGCAATACATCCGCATACATATGAAAAATAAAATATATTATGTCGGACAGCCCTTTTTATTTATATAATGCGCTCTACATGATAACCAAAAACACATTTAATGGAGTTATCCTTGTAATGGCGTTAATGATACGTCTCTTGAGATGATTTACTTCTCGTATCTTTATATGATAAACCTTGGCCTTCAAGTGCCCCCAAAGATAGAAATCAAGAGGGAAGAGATCTGAAGTTCTGGGACGCCACTCCACGGGCCCACGCCGACCAATCCTATGTATGGAAACGTATGGTCCACCCTGTAGAACAATGCATCTTAAGTCTACTACTACTACTACTACTACTACTACTACTACTATGTTACATTTTTTGCAAGCTGCAGGGATGATTATGTCTGCAGTTACGAGTCCACGACAGAAACAATGTTGACCTGTCTATAACACACTGTTTCAAATGGTATTCTTTTTTTAAACCGTTAGTCTTTCTTTTCTGCATTTGGAAACACTAAACTGGAAGTCTTAGTTAATCCAAAACACTGTTAGTGACAGTTCATCCTGTTCTGTTTTTGAGGTGTGTTAGGTGGAATTAACAGGTGAATAGTCCTTATTTACATTTACTCAATCAATCTTTTTTTTCATCCATAAAATGCTACACCAAGTGATTTACAGTGTATTAAATCCCACCACACACCCTCATACGCACACACACACACACGCACACGCGCACGCGCACACGCACACGCACACGCACACGCACACGCACACACACACACACACACTTGTTCATATATAAAGCGCATTAAGCGAAACAAAACAGACAGATAAGTCAGTCACTTGATCTTTATTAAACGCGTTCAACTCATTCAGATCAACATTGTTCAGACGTTAATGAGCGTATTTACAACAACTCTGACTTGTTCAGTAATAACACGTAAAATACAACACAGTATACTCACTTTTTCAGTTCATTCCTCGTCCACAAATTCAAATTGTTCATCTTCAGTGTCCGAGTTTAACAGTTGTGCTGGATGCCCCGTACATCCCACATCCCAGGATCCATCTTGTCATTATCCGAGTCAGTGTCGCTGTAACATTCTGATCATTCCGGCCTTCGTGAAAGCTCTGACCACAGTTAGGACTGATACTTTAGCCCAGAGTTTAAAGTCTGCGTCGTAAGCGTGTCTCTTGCCATAATATAATAGATCCATGGTCTCTTGGCAGGAGCCATATTGGGGTCTTAATTCTGGGTCCTTTATTTAGGTGTTCGCGTTGTTCTTGACGTATAATGTAGTTTATAATTTGACAGAGCGCCGCGAGCACCGTGTGTAGCGGTAGACTACTGTTCCCAGAATGCTTTGCATACATGTTGTTGGGGCTTCTAGAGTAAACATGCTTCTAGACGTGCATCTGAGTCTCTCGTGTCCCGAGTCTTCTTTATACACCGTGAACAACACAAAATCGCTTCGAGGTCAGTAAAGCACAAGCAGAAATAATCCATACATGTAGTGCACCGGATTATAAAGCGCACTGACCGTTTTTGAGGAAATTAAAGGCTTTTAAGTGTGCCTTATAGTGCGGAAAGTACGGTACTCTTACTTTTGTCATCTATAAGTGACAAAATCTTTATGTTTATTATTAAATAATTTGAATATTTTAGTTTTTCCACTGCTCCTCCAGATATTAGTTTGTATTTTTGTGTCCTTATGTTACTCTTATTTCAGTAATAGCTTCCCCTTAATATGTTTTACTCTTAATTAAATAATTTCTTGGACCACTACTTTGTACATCTACTTTATTAATATTATTTTGAAGTAACTTTACTCTTACTTCTGTACATTTGATTGATACTCTAACTCTACCCACCTCTGGGAATTATGCTCTGTAGCCTCTAGAGAAAGTGTAACGAAAAAGTGTTGCCAGTATTTCCACGCCGTTCCTTTATAAATGTACGGTAAAAAAAAAAAGCCCAGCAGTCCAAAATGCCTTGGGAGGAGTGAAGGCGGGGGACATGCAGGGAGGGAGGGAGGCAGCGACCCATTTGTGGGACAGTCAAAGATGCTCCTCTCAGCTGGTGCAGCGAAGCCCTTTACATTACACTATCCTGAAACGGGACCAACACCTGCCTCTTCTCCTCTCTCTCCTCCTCCCACGCAGCAGCAGCACTTTCACCCCCCTCTCCTGTTAACCTTTGTGTCCCACCACCACCACCACCACCACACTCCCACCTGCTCTCTCTCTCCTCCCTGCTCACCCTCCCCCCTCCATCCCGCTCCCTCTCTCTCTCTCTCTCTCGCTCTCTGCAGCAGCCTGTGAGTGAGCACATTTCAGAGAGCATCCCGGCCGGTGTGGGACAAGCACGTGCCGGGGCCTTTTGTTCTGCCCTGGCTCGGGTTTAGAATGACATTTGGTTTATTCGGCCTCTATTTTACTTAAACTGTCATTGAGTCAGTCCAGTTATGTCATTTCTTCTTTTTTATTTGTGTTTGTATCCATGTCGTCTGGTTCCAGTCTGTCCCGTCCCAAGTTGGGTTTGTCCTTTTTTCCTTTTTTTCTTTTTTTGCTATTGCATTTGCCCTTCTTTTTTTGCATTTTTTGCCATCCGTGAAGCTGCAGTTGATAGATTCGGATCCTCCAAAAGGTAAGCCATTTTTAAAGTTAAGTCTGAATGTTACTGTACTCGTGCTGCAGATTACGTAGTTGTGCGCATGACAAGTGATGGTCAGGATTAGAAAGAAGTTATCAGTGTATTTTTATTTTATTGTGTCTGCCGTTTTGCTTATTTTTGATTACATTAGTCCCTGTACACACACAGAATCATATTTATATTTTTAGTTCAACCTACATTTAACTGAAGGTAAAGCCAGTTCAATTATCATTCGAAACGCTTCCAGTCACAATCGTGTGCCGTGTTGAACTTGTGAAAGGAAGGGCATCCAGCACATAGTATGTGTGGAATAATTAATTAAGAATAAAACAATTAAAAAATAAATAAAACTGGTTAACAAAAAATCATATAAACATTTTTTCAGCATTTTTTACTTTGGATATCATCCGGACAACCATTTCCATTTGCCCGTTCTTGGTGTTCATTGTCCTAACGATGTGTTGAGTAATTGTTTGACGAAATGGGACTTAATACATTTTGTGCAATGCAATGCTAAGTCAGGGGTTCCCAAACCGCGGTCCGGGTGCTTTGAGAGGTATGCAGTATGACCCAGGGAGTTAAAGACAAAAATGTATCTTCTATCTTCATTTTATTTTTATATGATGAGACTTGTATTTATTTGAATCCCCCAGGCTAGCCCACAGTACATGCATAATTCTTCAATATAATACAATAATACATTAAAACAGTTTTTTGCATTGGTAAACCACTGGCCAAAGTGATGTCCAGATGCTGATTTTCCAGTTTTCGTTGCAGTGAATACTCATTACCTCATAACCTCCTGCTTTTTTTTATTTTTTTATCCAATATTTTACAAACATTACGCAAAATGATGCTTATACAATGGTCAAATGAACCATCCATTCATTTACACTGGTACTTGTGTAATGATTGTGCTCCTTTACTTCAGAGCATGTACAGTGGCACCTTGACCAAATTAGAATGAAGTCTGAAATACATCGGAGCACAAAGTCACCTCTGCTGGGCCTCAGTGCGGCGCCTGCAGGTGGAGATCGTAGTAGCTTTATTCTCTGGTGGCTGTGGTTATATTCTGGATCTCTTTTAATATATTTAAATATTTGCTGGGCATGTTGGGTTTTGTCTTTTGGATTGTGTACGATATGCAGCAATTTTCTGTTAGCAAAGTAACAGGAAATTGATAGAAAGCGTGGAATGTGATACCATCTGCTGCACTGCCCCCTCTCCATCCTAAATGAGTCTGTATGTTGGAAATATGATGCTGCAATCATTGATTATGAAATTGTGTCAAATGTAAACATAATATTATTAACTAGTTGTGCTGTAGAATAAAACTTTTATGATGTATAGGCGGTATAACAATAAGAAAAAGTCTACTCATTATGGCTGGGTTCTATCTTTTATCTATCAAATGAAGAAATAAAATATAAAAGAATAAACATAAATACTAGCTGTGATGCCGATGGTGGGACTTTACAGGAACTCACAGTGAGCCATCTCCTCGCCAAAGAACAGTGCTCGGACCAACACGGCTGGAGTGAGTGTGAAGCTTGTATGGACCGTTTAGACAACATAGGACCTCCACTGACCGTTGACACTGGGGAAACTGAAAGTGAGGACCCTTCTTCAAGCTGTGTAGAGACGCCTTCCAAAGACGATGCAGGACGCCCCGCAAGAGCCGCTTCTCATTTAAACAACACACAGTCCAGCAAAACTTGGCCACAGACATAACATTCAAACCAATTCCAACTGGCACATGTTTCAAGTCTCAAACTGTGGAGACAGAGGCAACAGACCCGACAAAATGAATGAATAGGACCCAGGTCCGTAAACATACAAACAGGCCTCTGCCAAGCATTGACACAAAACCAGAGCTAATGAATGGTTGATTAGAATTACCTTCAACTGTTCTCTTTTAACAGAGAGCAAGAATGTGTGTGACACATCCAGCCCCATGCACATGAGGAACAGTGGCCGTAGATTTAGACGGGCATTCTGCTTTCCAGTGACCACGTTTACGTACATTGTCAGCTTCACAAGGGCTGGCGCTAATGCGGAGAGACTCTTCCCGCTCATAACTCACCTCAGAGATGAATGAAGCCCTGTGTATAAGGACGTAACCATCAGAGAAAGACGCAGCAGCAGAGACTGAAAATTCCTCCTTTCACATATATACAGTACATCGTAACAAAGTCTTAAAAATGTTTTAAAGCCAGTAATGCTGACAAGCACCAGTATCGCTTTGGCCCATGGCCTTTGTCGATAAGCCTCTGGCACGAGCTCATATGCCTTAAGGACAACCGATTTGACATGATCAGAGTCCTTTCTCTCAGACGTGGAGACAAAGTCTCCTGTGCACGACCCACAAAACACACTGAAGGAGCAATGTACGCTGAGCTGCTCCAACCATGTGCCTCGGCCAAATGCTATAAGAAAAAAACAAATATGGATCATTTTTGAGAATTTGCATATTTCCAGTTACATCCAACGTGTTTTCAGAATTATCCGAAGAAGCAGAGACGGGCCGGAGCTTGTCACATTGTCGGCCCTTTTTAATCTGCTATAATTTCAGCATTTCTATCTCAAACTGTAACTCGGACTTGTTTATTGAAAAGTTAAGAACCACAGGCATTTGCAGCGGACCCAAACCCATGTGGTCTCCCCTACCAACACTCCAACCTCAATAAAACTGCAACCAATATGACTTTCACATTTTCCTTCAGTCGTTCCCTTTCAATATCCAGTTTGAAGTGTTTGCAAATTTCAAGCAGCTGCTCCTTGGTACACCAAAACCCTCAGAGACGTGCACAGTTTTCTCTGAACACATCCAAGTCAGAAACCAATGTGAGGTTAACCCTGACATCTGCATACGACACATGCACGTATCTAAACTAGAAGTGCAGTGCTGGTTGTGCTAGATTTAACACAACTTGTATTGTTTTTATTATTGTAGGAAAGTGTGCGGTCTTGTTTCGTCTTTGCTCCCGGGGTCATACGGATGTTATAAGACTCTCTTCATTATATGTCTCACGTTATAAATGTCCTCTAAACTCGTGTTGTGCGCTGCATGTTTTCGGAGGACACAGCGGTGTTCTGTCCCCTGCTGCTGCTGCATGAACATTACACTTTTACCCAATCAGTCTGACACTCTGTGGACGTCACGTTTAGTCCCCGCTTGGCTCGACTTGGCCCGAGGGGGAAGAGGGGACTAAAAAAGTACCTGGTCTGAAGAGTTAGCACCAAATGGAGATGCGCTAAAGCAGGGCTGAGTCCAGTCGGTTCTAATGGAAAAGGTCTGTTTGAGTGCTGCCCAGGCTCCTAGTACAGCCGGCCGCAGTGTCGTGAGTTCGAATCCCGACTCTGGCAATTTACTGCATGTCCTCCCTTTTCTCTCATCCCCATTTCCTACAGGCAAGAAGTAAAGGCCCTGTGTGTCCCCCTCACATGATAGTGACACATCAACTACAAGAACACACTCAGTCTCATGTTCATTCTAGATCATCTTTATTTAAAATAGACAATGTTATGATTGCTGCTTCGGAAGGGGCAGCACAGTGCAACCATTGGTGGAACAAGTGGAACAAGAGTGACCATTCAGGGCAAACTTAGGATCGCTTTCATGTATTATTGAAATTTAATATTACTCTTGCCTCAGTATTCAACATAGTACATTTGTTCACAGTATTACATTATTCAAACTGTTACATTTGCCCTGAAATGGTCTAACTCGTCTACCACACAAACCCTGCAATAGCAACGTGCATGCTCACAGACAGGAAAACAACAAGATTTGTCTTTATAATTTACGTGCACAGCAAAATTGCCAATATTAAATAATAATCCATGTTAAAATAATAGTTTTTCTTAATGTATTCTGTATGTAACACCTGACCCCTCAATTAAATAGTGACTAAGCCTGAATCATGCTGAATAAACTGTTAGTTCATCAAGTCTTTGTTCATGCTTTTTAAGGCTAATTAAGGTGGTTATTATAAAGTTTTACAGAGATTTGATTCGATTCCCCATCGCTGGACCGATCACAGTCAGGGGAGGGGTATGTATATATATGTATATATATATATATATATATATATATATATATATATATACATATATATATATATACATATATATATACATACATACATATATATATATATATATATATATATATATATATATATACATACATACATACATATATATATATATATATATATATATATATATATATATATATATATATATATATATATATATATATATATACAGCAGTGTTGATATACTGCAACACAGTATATTGAGTGCCGAAGGTTGAATTGTCTTGCCCAGATTCTTTTTACCTAATGTCATCATCATTGCCTGGGTGCTGAGGCTAACTGGAGGCACTGCTCTGTCTAAAGCTCTGTTAATCAAGTTAGACTTTAATCAAGTTACACACTCTAACCAGAAAGAATGGACTCAAACAAACGCTCGTATTGCTCACAGGCTTCTGTTAGAATCCATTTAGTATCTTTTCTGTTTTTACTTCTACTTTTCAGCCCATCTAAAGAAACCTTTTGGATGATGGGTGAACACTCAACCCACAATGCCACCTCTAACACAACATAAATAAAGTAATTCAGACCGTTAAACCCACTTAACAGAATGTAGGCCTATTTAACTGAATATTTTGCTGTGCACGTTTGATACTTATCACTTTGTAACATGGCAGTTCACTTGGCAGTACGATTGTAAGAAAGGATCGCTAACATAAAGCACGGAGCTACACATACAAAATTGAATGTATAGCAAATCTATTTATTACCAAACGTGTGCTTTTGGAAATTTAGGAAAACAGTTGGACATTTTCCCTTAACATTTTGTAAACCAGAAACAGTAAAAACACATAAACAAGTAAAGACTGTTGTAGGTAGTAGGCCTCAAAACAGACCTTTACACCGCTTTTCAGAGCAAGTTTCAAACCCTGACGTTCAGTTGAAAGGAGAGATATTATGCAAGTTAGCCTTTTTGAGATTTTAACTATGATATCAAGTTGCTTACATTGGAAAAGTATAGAAGTTGTTTTATTTCGCTAAAGGGACTGTATCATATTTTGATCCATGGGTGAAAAATATTGTTTCAAAATGAACTGTTAGCCCCACACACTTAAGCTACATTTGGGCATTCTGGCCCACAGACTGGTTCATTAGGAGCAATTTAGCAATGTTGACTTTAAGAATAAAATCACAATTGTACCTGAAATATATGTTTAGATCATGAGAATATCTCAGCAATTCACAAAAAGACGTTCCCTTTGTGATGCTGTGAAGCATAGCTAAAGCTAGCGTTAGCAAGAGACAGCTTCCACTTTATTGTCAGATTTCTTCTGCATTTATTTAACTTCTCTGCACCTCTACATTGCATTTTAATGTCTCTTTATGTAATGAATTTGGTTTGGCTAATGTTAGAGAAATTATGATATACAAGCAACAGCTGATGCTTTGTTTTGCTAAGTCTGTCGGCTCAACATATTAAGTTACCATCACGGGAAATACCCAAGATATCACAAGATTAAGCTGAGAAATGATGATTTTCTGTTTACATCTGTTTTTTGCCATCTTGTTTTCACCTGAGCCTGCGATCTTTCTTATCCCATCATCTCGCTCAAGAGCGTTCCGGGAGCCAAAAGGAGCCAGACCGCAGTGGAAACTGAACAGGCTGCTACAGTTCACTTAAGAGAGTGGACAGAATCAGTTCAAACTAGCCTTTAGTTCCATTTCTTACATTGCTGTCAAACCCTGAAAGAGAAACAACTATCTGGGATAATAACAGGCAATGTTTCTGTTTGAATCTCATGCAACGTTGTCTCTGATTGGACTAAAATATGGATGCCTTTTAATATGTACAGACCATATCATTTAGTCTTACTCTTTTTGTCCAAAATAGCTGCTTTTACAATATACTGTATGGCATATAGGACATTTTCAGACAGTAATACGATAATATATCTGTTAATGTGTCATATTGACATTAGCCATGCTGCTCATTTTTCATTTCAGTGCGCTTCACTTCTGTATGTTAAAGCATTCAATTGAAATAAAACAGACAAGCTCGTGAGCAAGAAAAAAATCTCCTCAAATTTTCACATATTCACATCATTAAATGTGAAACGACAACGCAAAAATGAACCCAAAAGTCAGAATTTAAAGCATGATATTTCTCCTTTAACATAACCACCAAAATGAGGCAAGATTCTTAAAAGACATCAAGTGGTGACAGCGCACAGTAACATCACAGTACATTCAGATTAACAAAGCTTTAAACATGCTAGTGTCGAATGAACTAATGTGGTCAATATAACATTCAAAAGGTGCTTGGAATGTTATAAAATAAATACAGAATCATACATGTCCCATTTGAACAGGCCCATGCCACACATTCAACTCACCATTTGGACGGCATGCTCTCTGTTTGATTATAAATGTGTCGTTTTGTGAATGTGCAAAATAATGTAGCTTTTAAATGTCTATGTTGAGGTAAAGGCATGACTTTGAAGAAAGAGCAAATATATATATTTTGTACCATAATATTTTACACTGATCTAAGTTAAAACACACTAGTTACAGGAGTCAAGGTGCAACGTGATGTTCTCAACGAGCGATGATTAAATATGAAAATACATTAAAAACTTCACTGACAAAACAAGAAAATATACAACTTTGCCAAAGTAAATAAATACATAAATTCCTCTCCTGTCATGATATTTTGAAGTGATTGTTTTGCGGTGGAATAATATGCATGTATTGTAACATAATCAGTGCCATGCATTAATCCCAAAAAGGCAGGCTTTCCAAGATTTGAAGCATAAAAAATAACGTCATAAGACACCTGACCCTTTTTGTTTCATAATGATAGGTAGGAGTGTTCAATTCTAGTAATATGTGTATATAATATATATGTAAATAAATAAATCAGAATATTGTGGAAAATAATGCAATGTTTCATGAAGTATTTTAAAGGAGCTTTACCAGATTTTTATTGTCTTAAAAATGCTAAAAACAGACTTCCATTTTAAACTATTTGCTGTAGTTCACATGTATTGCTCACTCAATATATTTGTCATATTTAGGAGAGGATTTGGGGTGAGTTTATGTTTAGGAATTGTTTATTTGGTTGAAATTAGGGTTAAAATTAGGGCTTTGGGACATGGAAAATGTTTATTTGAATACGAAAATGTTGTCTAAATGTCACATTCAGGCTAAAATTGTGTTAGGATTAGGAAACTGATCTTTGGGACATGAAATGCTAGTGCCGAACATTTAATTGACTACTGAATTTATGACATAAATAGAATCAGGTACAATCCCTTTGTTCAAAATATTTGAACTGTGGTGCATAATTAACACCAAATAGCTGCTTATACATTAAAAGTACACTTAAATTATCTGGTGGAGGGTGTTTCACCTCCATGCTTGTTTCCATGGAGATGTTATTGCTTTGCTTGGAATGTTCCAGAATATCACATTAACTTTATCTGTCCACGGAGACATTCATGTGACTCCACCAGGCCAGATCTGGTACATTAGTGATACGAAATACATCCAATTTAATCAAATCAAAGTTGATTGGATTATTGCCTTACTGTGGAGCATTTCAGACAAAGTGATAACATCTCCATTGAAACATGCGGGTGGCAGAAACCCTTTCGACCAGTTACTTAGTGCACCATTAAGCTTAGAAATAAATGCACTTTTTCCACAATATGCTAATTTCTTCCTGAAGTACATGTATGAAGAACACTGTATTATTTATAGCTGCAACTTCTTGTTTGGAGTAATAGCTGTCAACTCGTTCATACCACGAGTAACTCAAGATGATTGACAGAAGCAGATTTCTGAAGAAAAAAAAAAAATACTAATAAACATTGTGGATGCCTTCAATTTCACAACCTGTTAAGACTATGAACATTATATCAAAACTAGAAACTGGCTCTGTCTGGTGCACCTAAACTAACGGTGAACTTATTTGCACAAGTGGTCCCTGGCCTGTTATAAAAGACATTAAGACTTGTTAGATAGAAATGCACAGTTGAGTTTCCCACACACACTTATGGAAGCACACTGGTGATGGACAGACATGCTAATGGCTCTATGCTCGCCGATAGAAGGATCAAGCGGTGGTTACTAAACAGCTTCAGGGAGAGGATCTGGAAAAGAAGAGAAACAAAATGAAACTATTAACTCAGGGTTGTTCATCAGGCAGGTTTATTAGCGATTACCGATTATCAATGTGATAATGTTGATGTCATTCTGGAAGAGGAGGGACTTTAACAGGAGTTTCAGCCAATCTTAGCATCAAATTGATATACTTTCATATCAGGACTAAAACAGGACCAAACCAGGACTATAACAGGACTAAACCTGGACTATAACAGGACCAAACTTGGACTATAACAGGACTAAACCTGGAGTATAACAGGACTAAACCAGGACTATAACAGGACTAAACCAGGACTATAACAGAACCAAACCTGGACTATAACAGGACCAAACCTGGACTATAACAGGACTAAACATGGACTATAACAGGACTAAACCTGGACTGTAACAGGACCAAACCTGGACTATAACAGGACTAAACATGGACTATAACAGGACTAAACCTGGACTATAACAGGACTATACCTGGACTATAACAGGACTAAACCTGGACTATAACAGGACTAAACTTGGACTATAACAGGACTAAACCTGGAGTATAACAGGACTAAACCAGGACTATAACAGGACTAAACCAGGACTATAACAGAACCAAACCTGGACTATAACAGGACCAAACCTGGACAATAACAGGACTAAACATGGACTATAACAGGACTATACCTGGACTATAACAGGACCAAACCTGGACTATAACAGGACTAAACTTGGACTATAACAGGACTAAACCTGGAGTATAACAGGACCAAACCAGGACTATGACAGGACTATACCTGGACTATAACAGGACTAAACCTGGACTATAACAGGACCAAACCTGGACTATAACAGGACTAAACATGGACTATAACAGGATTAAACCTGGACTATAACAGGACCAAACCTGGACTATAACAGGACTAAACCTGGACTATAACAGGACTATACCTGGACTATAACAGGACCAAACCTGGACTATAACAGGACCAAACCTGGACTATAACAGGACTATACCTGGACTATAACAGGACCAAACCAGGACTATGACAGGACTAAACCTGGACTATGACAGGACTATAACAGGACCAAACCTGGACTATAACAGGACCAAACCAGGACTATGACAGGACTATACCTGGACTATGACAGGACTATAACAGGACCAAACCTGGACTATAACAGGACCAAACCAGGACTATGACAGGACTATACCTGGACTATGACAGGACTATAACAGGACCAAACCTGGACTATAACAGGACCAAACCTGGACTATAACAGGACTAAACCTGGACTATAACAGGACTAAACCTGGACTATAACAGGACTAAACTTGGACTATAACAGGACCAAACCTGGACTATAACAGGACCAAACCTGGACTATAACAGGACTAAACCTGGACTATAACAGGACCAAACCTGGACTATAACAGGACTATACCTGGACTATAACAGGACCAAACCTGGACTATAACAGGACCAAACCTGGACTATAACAGGACCAAACTAGGACTATGACAGGACTATACCTGGACTATAACAGGACCAAACCTGGACTATAACAGGACCAAACCTGGACTATAACAGGTCCAAAATCAGGACAATAACAGGACTAAACCTGGACTATAACAGGACTAAACCTGGACTATAACAGGTCCAAAATCAGGACAATAACAGGACTAAACCTGGACTATAACAGGACTAAACCTGGACTATAACAGGTCCAAAATCAGGACAATAACAGGACTAAACCTGGACTATAACAGGACTAAACCAGGACTATGACAGGACTAAACCTGGACTATAACAGGTCCAAAATCAGGACAATAACAGGACTAAACCTGGACTATAACAGGACTAAACCTGGACTATAACAGGTCCAAAATCAGGACAATAACAGGACTAAACCTGGACTATAACAGGACTAAACCAGGACTATGACAGGACTAAACCTGGACTATAACAGGTCCAAAATCAGGACAATAACAGGACTAAACCTGGACTATAACAGGACCAAACCTGGACCATAACAGGACCAAACTAGGACTATGACAGGACTATACCTGGACTATAACAGGACCAAACCTGGACTATAACAGGTCCAAAATCAGGACAATAACAGGACTAAACCTGGACTATAACAGGACTAAACCTGGACTATAACAGGTCCAAAATCAGGACAATAACAGGACTAAACCTGGACTATAACAGGTCCAAAATCAGGACAATAACAGGACTAAACCTGGACTATAACAGGACTAGACCAGGACTATGACAGGACTAAACCTGGACTATAACAGGTCCAAAATCAGGACAATAACAGGACTAAACCTGGACTATAACAGGACTAAACCTGGACTATAACAGGTCCAAAATCAGGACAATAACAGTACTAAACCTGGACTATAACAGGTCCAAAATCAGGACAATAACAGGACTAAACCTGGACTATAACAGGACTAAACCAGGACTATGACAGGACTAAACCTGGACTATAACAGGTCCAAAATCAGGACAATAACAGGACTAAACCTGGACTATAACAGGACTAAACCTGGACTATAACAGGTCCAAAATCAGGACAATAACAGGACTAAACCTGGACTATAACAGGACTAAACCAGGACTATGACAGGACTAAACCTGGACTATAACAGGTCCAAAATCAGGACAATAACAGGACTAAACCTGGACTATAACAGGACTAAACCTGGACTATAACAGGTCCAAAATCAGGACAATAACAGGACTAAACCTGGACTATAACAGGTCCAAAATCAGGACAATAACAGGACTAAACCTGGACTATAACAGGACTAAACCTGGATTACAACAGGACCTACAATAATAGCAGAGCCAGGCGTGGAAGACAAGACACAGATAAATCAGCTCACACAGAGAAATCAAGGGCAAAGGATGTTTCAAAATGCTGCATGTTTTATTATAATCTGACTCATATTCACTGAGAAATTAGTCTAATGTGGAACTGAATTTATGCCTAAATGCAAAGATAAAGATGAAGCAGCATTTAAACCTGCCCCACAATGAAATGAGAGTTTCTTGTCCCGCCCCAACCCGACCCCAGGACCCTATCACTACCGTGCACCATCTTTCAGTGTAAATATGTGTGTATACTTGAGGCTTATAGACAGGTGTGGCCTATATATGTAAAAAAAAAAAAATATATATATATATATATATATATATATATATCTTTATACATTTAGTTGGTGCAGCTTTTCAGCTTTTCGTTTACGGTGAATTACTCCGTAGCATCATACCTGCCGTTTCTTATGCTTGGTACTTTGTTAGCAAGTATTGATACACATTTTTGTCATCAAATATGCTCCTCCCCAATCCAGTTTGCAGCACATGTGTTCAAATGGCTTCTATCCAATTTTGAACCACAAGGGAAGAACATGAACCATCAGTTCTTCCCTTTCTGTCACAACTCTCATTGTGAACCGTGACAGTTGTTTCCACATGGTTCTGTTCCAACAACGTCTCTGATTGGATACAATTGCCTGTCCCTGGCAGCTGCTTTCTTAAGGTTCTCATCCAACTAAATGCCTTTTAGGAGGTGTAGACAAAATCCTTCACTACCTGGGCCAAAGCGAGACCTCATCAGGACTAAACCAGGATCAAACCAAAGGAAAGTGTAAATGCAACCAGTTTAAAATGAGGTTAATTTAACAGACTAAATAAAATGATATTGTGCAAATGTATTAAATAAAAACAGTGTTACGTACCAGGTTTTGTGGTTTGGTCATAGGCCATTGGCTCAGCCTGGTACTGTTAAGGCTGCCTACGCATGACAGAAACAACAATCGATGAGTTTCAGAAATGTTATATAACGTTACATTTTGGTCCAACTCAAGATCAAATAAACATCTAACAAGCTAGTGCATTCTGTAGTGTAAGTACATCTTTATATATATACATTTTTTGACTAATTTTGTCAACAATTCATCCTGAGAATTGTGGAGCTTAATTACAGTTAGTGACAATCTGTAGTCCTCCTTACTTGGTCTCCTCCTCTGCCACTCCTTCTGCTTCTAGTTTGCCCTCCTCCTCCATCTTCTCCTCCGATATCAGTTCTTGTTTGCGGTGCCGGCGCAGGCATTTCACCACCACCATCGACAGTATGAGCAGCGCTAATGCCCCGCCCACCGACGCTCCTATGGCCACGGCTATGGTCGAGTCTCTGGGCGGGGGAACTGGTCAAAGTAGAAGAAAAGTATTCAGGACAGGAGTGAAGCGCACACGGAGGCTGCGTTTGGAGTGACGTGGCGTAATGGAAGTGGAGCTGAGCAAGTCCAACGCCGTCAGAGATCTGCTGAGACTAAGTTTGACCTTTAGATGGCCATTAATAAGTAAAGAGCTAACTCATCATCTGTGAGTCTGAATGCTGCATGGGGAAACACATCTACACATCTGCAGAATATTGTGTAGGGTCTTAATGCATACGAGACATTTTCAAAGTCAATTGGAGCTTGAAAGATCGGTTTTATTCAAGGATGGAAAGGAACTGATTCAAAATCTCGTTACTGCAATAGCGTGCGATGACTTTTATGGCTGGGCAAGCAGACTCGGGGTGTTTCATCAATATTTAGTGGATAACACTTGCGCATAAAGGTGAAAAAAAAACACGCAAAAGTAAGCTTGGAACCCCTGGGTGAAGGGCGAATAACAAGCTAAAGGAATTAGCGCTTTGCCTGTACTTCAGAATCACAAAAGGTTTATTGCCATTGTCAATGAACAGAATTCACAAACATAGGAACTTACTTTAGTAAATCGGTGCAACATAAAAAAATGAACATCGATAAAACAACCTATTGAAAAACTAACTGACATCTAATTATTCGAAACATGAACAGAGCGTTAGCTACAAAAAAGACTTGTCTCTAAAAGATAATTTTTAAGTCTGTTTATTGAAACTTGGCGCTGCTGTTGCTTCGCTTCTCCTCTGCACATGCTCAGTCAGGGCAAAACCTTCAAACGTCCTTGATTCTCACACAGGTTTATTCAGCGTGGTTTGAGCTCAGATCCATGGGTTTGAGGCTGTGTGGTCCTCAGAGCATGTGCTGAGCTCTAAAAGAAGCTGCTGTCTGCTCGGGCTCTAAAAGCTCATGTTAGAGAGCGGAGCATGAACGGGCCTCTGAACAAGGCCACAGTCTGAGCTGCTGCGGGAAAAGAAGAACCAAGCTTCCCGTAGTACTGCCCAGCGGCCTGTAGAGGGCAGTAAAAGACACCGTGACCTCAGCCAAGCTTCAGTAGCAGAAGTGACGGGAAAACGGGCTTATTTGGGATTGAAATATAGGTTTGACACATGGTAATTTTAGATCCTATTGGTCAATCACTGCTTGCCTTGATTGCCCTGAACCCACACCACTGCATTACTGTTATTGAGTACTTGTTTTGCTTTTTTGATCAGCAGTACTTGTAACTTAGTACATTTGTTGCCATGTTACTGTAGTTGAGTACACTTTCCACCACTGGCTGTATTTAATGTAAGTTTACCCGCAAATATCAAAAGTAACAGACTATGTTTTGAGTGGTTCTTTAGATAGTGAGTAAATGCATTGTTCTGTAAAATTACTTAGTAGTTATTTATTTATTTAATTGAAATTGAATTGCTGAGTTGAGTTTTGTCTAGCGAGTGAATACTGCAAACTACTGCAAAGCAACCCGGGACATTTAGATATATTTATTTTTTCTTGTTTAGCCACTCATCGATGTAGCTTCTTCAGTTCATCCGACAAATTAGAGAAGCCCTGAGCCCACGATCATTTTAAAGTACAAAATTGTTGCCCTCTGGTTTAAAGAAAAAAACCCAATCTTACGTTCAGTGACTACAGTGAGCTTGATGACGCCCTGGCCCTGGATGCGGTCGGGAGGGTTGCGGACGTAGCAGTTGTAGATGCCCTCGTCCTCTATCTGCACGTCTGACAGTGTGATGGACAAGTCGTTCTTATCCAGGTTCCCCGCAAACATCACCCGGTCCCCAAAGCGGTCCGAGCGCAGCGCCACCATCCCCCTTTTCCTGTAGAACGTCATGAACTACACAGACAGAGGACAGGAAAGATGAAATTGGAAAAAGGGTTGATTTCGATTTTTGCTAGGATACTGTAACACGAATTGCCAATGTTTCATAATAATAAATCTACATTAAGGCCCTAAAATGTTAGTTAAGTTGCTGTTAAATTATTTGGTGTAACCTTTTACCGTATTTTCCGGACTATATGTTGCACCTTTTTTCATAGTTTTGGCCGGGGTACGACTTATACTTATATTTATACTTATATACTTATACTCCGGAGCGTCTTATATGTGATATTATTTGTTATTTTCTCACTTGCAACCGCATTTCATACTCCAGTGCGACTTATATATGTTTTTTCTTCTCTATTATACATTTTTTGGCTGATGCGACTTATACTCCGGAGCGATTTATAATCCGAAAAATACTGTATTTGCCCAGGATTTTCTCTGGAATATAAATTGCCATTAAAAAAAAAAAAGAAGATGGTTGTTACTTTTATCTTCTATTTTAATTTAAATTCCAATTCACAATGCGGTTTAAAAAGACACATCTGATACACTGTGGAAAAATTTGAATAATTAGAAAAGCCAATATGACATTAGCACCGTGGCATTGTAGCAGGCCACAGAGGGTGTATGTATTTATGTGTACTTTTGTTGTAGTTCAGCTTCTTATAATGTGTCCTGTATGTTTTTTATGAATGAAATATGGGGCGGGACCAATTGCACCTGGACGTGAACGCTTATTAATGGTGCTACATGTGCACGGGGAGAATGTTTTTGGGTTTTTTAATAAAACCAAAAATAAAACACAGGCTGCAATCTGGTAATACTGTTAAATAACTACACTTTCAATAAAGCATGAACATAGACATAGAGTTGATCAAAAATGCTTCAGGCTTTGTAACTACCTAACCTTTTAATTAGTAGTTCTCCATCAATTCCATGTTCTTATTTTTTCTGGTTTGATTGCATTTAAAAAAAAAAGAAAAAAAATGTCTGATGGGAACAATGAATACAAAGACAGTAATATGTGTATCTAATGTGTTTAACTTTAAAAAATAAATGCAAACAGAAACCAAACGATGTAGAACAATCTTACGTTCGGTGACTATAGTGATCTTACCCTTTAATGAAGTAGTTACAGAATCATTCTTTAAACACTATTTGTTCATTATGAATTAAGTCTTTGTTCATGCTTTATTAAGGTAAAAGTGTCGTTATTATACAGTAATTAGTCATCTTAGTTTTGGTTGAATAATCTTCTCTCCTCAGTAAAGATCAGTCTATAAGGATTCTACCACCAACGAGAGAGTAGCCGGTTCAAATAGTAACAAAGGAGATAAAGAAGTCCTCAGTACCATCTCCTCTGTGTCATTGACCGTCTCCTGGTAGGTCCAGTTCATGGCAAACTTGGTGATGTCCATTTTGTAGCAGGAGGTGAATGCGCAGGGGATTTTGATGGTGGTCCCGTTGAGTGCATTGATGTTACCGGGCACCAGCACGTCCATACTGGAGCAACCTAGAAAACACAATGGAACCTTCGGATAAAAGTGAGAAATGGCAATAATACGTCACGTCATATGTTACAGTAGATTTATTTTTGTGACATCATTCTTTTGAAATGGCTTCTTGTCTTTCTGCTGTGTTTTAGTGTTACGTAGATGGTTAGAGGCGGTTGAAAAGGTCATAGGCGCGGACACAGAAGTGAACTCTGAACAGTACTATTGTGTCCTTTAGCTAGACATGGTCATATAAATCTGTTTTAGAACTCAAACCATCCAAACGTCATTTTGAAAGGATGAAAATGGTTTGAGCTGCTAGTCTCCTGAGCTAAAAATGAGTCCTGCCCCCAAGCGGAGGTGTTACAACTGGAACATGCCCTGCCCTTATGTCTATCCATTTCATTATTACAGCTATTGAGGTCTGGTAACCTCCTCTTCAGAGCAGTAAAGTACCTCAATAGCATTTTACTGGTTGCATTTCTGAAAGGTCTTATGAAGCTGTTGTAGATTTAAGGGAGGTTGTATGTATAGACCACAATTCCTTTTTAAAAGAGGCTACATTCCTAACACAAAAAGAACTGCTCTTCTCCCGCCTACATTTCTTATCCCACTGTCTTCAAATGTGTAGTTTGTGGCCTTTCGATGAAGATGTCCGGTCAATTGTAAACCACAATTTGAGTATCTTCTGTGTTGAATGAGTCGTTCCTTGAGCCGTGCATTGAGCAGGGCAAGTTTCAGTTATAACTCGTTGGGCAGGACCAATCTTTGCTCCGGCGAGTATCAACCCTCGCGGCTAAAATCATTTCCTTCAGACTGAACATTGATTTTTGGATGTAAGTTAAAATTTCTGAAACAGTGTCCAGATGACTATTTTGAATAGGATGAATTGGATGAATGAGAAATTACACCGACTTGGGCAAAACACTCCACCAATGCCTATGTATGACTGTGATGAGAGATGGTGGTGGTCTCAGGGGCTGATGGCACAGATTGGCAGCCTCACAGGGCAGACAGGCCCTTTAGATTTAGAGGGTCAAGAAAGTTGTTTCTGTCATGTAAATTATGACTTTTCTCAACAAATAAAACTATAATTTATTTATTATTTAGAAACAAATAAAGTAATAGAAAATCATAAAAACACATGCATTAAAAAGCACTTTAAGTACAAGGAAGAATGGGGAGCTTGTAATTTAGGGCTGCACGATTTGGGAAAAATATCTAATTACAATTTTCCTGAACAGTATTGCAATTGTAATCAAAGTTCACATTTTAATCGCGAGCAGGAGGTTTAAAAAAAAACACGGAAATAAGCCTTTGAACTGACAAGCTATAAAAGAATCATGTATTTCAGAACATGTCTGTACAGACCTAAACTACAGATTTGGCCGTTTTTATGCAGAATAAGACAGGAAATGATGGTACTTCAAGTATTGCAGCCTTTGTGATTTGCTAATTGCATCCATTCCAATTGTGATTCTGATTCGATTCCGATTAATTGTGCTGCCCAAGCTTGTAAAGCACAAAACAAGTTAGAGTACAGCTCATTTCCCCCCCCAATTAACAGCTCACACAAAATGCAAGGAATCCATGTCTCCCCTTCTCCCGCTCTCCCGCTCTCCCTCCCTCGCTCTCCCTCTCCCCAGACACAATCTTTGCTGCTCCGTGCTGGGACTCTGCCGTAGTCTCCTCTGCAGTCCGCTCTTTTCCTGGCTCCGTTCCCACCGCCCCTGCACCAACCCCAGCAGCAGCAGCAGCAGCAGCAGCAGCAGCACAGACGGGCCTCCCAATGCAGCACCATCGCCTCTGCATGCACCACCACCACCGCTTCTCCTCCACCCTCCCAACATTCACATCTATACTTAACACAAACGTACAACTCACAGCCAGGACCTATATGAATGGACGGGTCGGGGGTCCGTTCCGCACCTCTTTTATTTCTCCTTTTTTTTGTGAGCGGTGTGCAGAGTCAGCAGCGAGCTAATGCGGCTGGTGGTGTTACGTCAATGTCGCCGATCGCGCTGACCTGTCTGTTTGCATGGTTAGCGGCGCAGCGACACTCGAGGCGGCTCGTAAAGGCGCGTAGGACGTATTGATTAGCTTGATATTCCTTTGGGTAATGCAAATCAGGCAAGAAGGCACGTTTGCAGTCGGAAATGAGTGCAAGAAAGCCATGTTTAAGATGACAGAGAAACTGTACTCGCTGTTATTTACTGCAGTTTGTTGTAAAAATTGGATTTGTCCAAGCTATACCCAGAACATGGTGTTTAAAAATTGTATGAAAGGTATAAAAGGTATAAAAATGGAAGTTAGTGCAAGACTTTCAAAGCAATTGTTGGCAATATCAATACTGACATAAACAAGGAGTATTTATTGTCAAAGTGTTTGGATAAAGAAATGAAAAAATACTGAGGTTTACACATTTTATTTTAGGTTTGGAGAAGGAGACAGAATAAATAAGCTGCACATTTTTACTAGTTTAGTTGATTAGACTAAATATAAAAAGGTTGAATATAAACAAGACAGACTTTAAATCATTGCCGTAAAAAAAAAAGTTAAAAAAGTCTGAACCCTCCATTCTAATGTAAAAGTTCATTTGTTAACACAATATTAGACTTTTAAGAAGTTGTGCAAAAATCAAACTGAACAAGACAGTACAAAACAGTTTTCTTCTGTGATGTTCGGTCTCTAAACAAAGACAATATCCACACATCGTCCCCCTCGATACGACTACGTTTCACAACATCACGTGTACGTCGAGACTGTGAGAGACGGAGTGACGCTGTCTCGTGCTGAGTCAGCGAGAGAGAGAGAGAAACTGAAGGAAACAAAATGCTGGGACGGTCACAGAGGAGGTACTGCAGAGAACACGGCCCCTCCCTGTGTCCCACCGTCCCACCGTCCCACCGTCCCACCGTCCCACCGTCCCACCGTCCCACAGCCACTCAGCGACACAACACCTCGGAGCACGGGCCACGAGATCAACGCCAATTCAGTCTACGTTTGTTTGTTTTCTCCCAACGACAAAATCTCTAAAGGGTTTGATTTTATACAAAAACTCTCTCTTAATCAGACAAATCTGTGCATTCAAGTCGTGACACTGCAGCTGAATAAAGAAATAAAGATTAGAGAGAATTAGAGACATTGATTTGAAGCTTTCTCAGTGTTTTCATGTGAGAATAAGACATCTTGTGTACAAACTTGGCCAAAACTAAATATTTGGGACACAATTCATTTATTTATTTCTAATTTAGTTGAAATATTAGATACTGAAAAAATCTTATTTAGTATTTGAGTTAACCAGATCTTACTATGAATTGGCAAAAAATATAATAAAAATTGGCATACAATTTGAAATGTTGCCTACATTTTTGGAGATAAAATCAGAATTAGATAAATCCTTCAGCGTGATCCATCCAAAGGCTTGTCAAGTTCAATATTTTAAAGTTCCGGGTGCTACTTTAAGAGACAATTTTTAAGAAAGAGTTTAAATACATTGTTAGAAAAAGGACTGTACATTTACAATATCCAATACAAAAATATTGATGCAGGTTAATGTGAATAATAAAACATCTTTACGTGCAGATTGGACAAGTCTGTTGTTAGATTCTCACCTTATTCTTTCTTTTATCATTATTGTTTTTTAAATTAATATAACACATTTCTCTTGTTCAGCTCTACATGGCAGTTTTGTTTTTTTACTTACTTACTTTCTTATGATAACTTACAGACTTGCAGGAACAGGTACAAAATGACTGAATTGTCTAAAAACATAATCCAGACCACAACATCTAACATTATAAACACATTTGAATTGCTGGTGTAGTAGTATAGTTTTGAACTTACTTCTATTTTATTTTTTTTATTATGACTAGCATTTAAAGTCGTACTTTCTTAAACCTTAATTTAAGTCTTACTACAATGAAAGCAGGTATTGTTGCTTTAAAAAATGGTTATGGACATCGTAAAATGCTTAAGATTCTATTGTTTCTCCGGCCGGCATTGAAAATCAGCTGTAGATTGTGCATCAAATAGATGCTGGAAATGAAACAAATAAGGTATTGCAAAATTATTATTGGTGTCCAAAATTTGAATATGGAGTATAAAACGTATCCAGCTATTTTATTTCATTGACCTTTATTTAACCAGGTAAGAAGAGATCGCGACCTCACTTTTTCAAGATATAAATAAAACGCTGCAAATTGATCTAAAATAAATCAGAAAAGGTTAATTGTCAGCGTAGTAATTTGCTTTAACGATATGGCCCAACATAAAACAAAGAATAATAAGAGTAAAATAATGATGAGACCAGAACCTTGCAGCGTGATCTTCCAAACAAGTTTAAAAGTGACATTTATGACCCTCAACCACGTCATTTATAGATATTTATGAACACAATGTTGATGTCTTGCCACAGTCTTGTCTGGAGAGTTTATTTTGAAATTGCTCACTCCCACTTCTACTTTTCCAAATGAAATGGAATTCTTACAATATTTCCTTTTCTTTCTTTTGTTAGCATGATTTATATTGTGTGCGCGTTTGAGTTAATATTGTTAAATGTAGAGTTAGACCTGTATAATGGGTCAGCAATAGCAAATACTTGAATATATCTGCATTACCGTCAGTTTGAGCTTGTAATCCTTTAGTCGTTTAGTCGATTAATCGGTCGATGGTGTTGTAGCCGACCCGCGACTTCATCAGTCGATATTTCTCTCATTCAGATTCAAATGATTTACACGGGACGGCAGCAAAAAGGAGACGATACGGAGGGAATTAACCGTCATTTTTTTTGAATGACTCGTGAGCTTAATCCGTCTATACATGTCATATTTTCTTATGTTTTTTACGTGCAAACAGTTGCAGTTGTGGTCTTTTGAGTGCAGTTTGGGTCAGATACGTGGAGATACTTCGTAGTTTTGAGAGCTTTTGCCAGACCCCCTTTTAGTCCACGAAACGAGCGGTCGATGAGGCGTGTCTTTAGTCGACTTTAGTGCTAGTTTGAACCATTTTAATCACATCTTTAAGAGCTTCAAGACAATGCGGTTTGGAAGAATATATTGGGCTATTTCTTTAGTAGAAAGGCACTGATTAATAGTTCTGTTTATGTTCATGAAATGTATATTGCGAGCCAACAAGCAATTAAGGCCATATTCATGTGCATACAACTGATGTAAATAAGAGTGTTTTGTTTAATTACCATTAGTATTAGTATTATTTAGTCTCATGCTAGCTATTTTTTTACTTTATTTTATTATTATTTTATCTTTATCATTTTATTTTATTTATTTATTTTCCTCCATTCCCTATTAAGATATGAGTTTAGTTAATAAGAGTTTTTTTGTTTTGTTTATAAGAGTTCTTCTATTAAGAGTGTTTTTTTGAAACTTCCTATAAGTTATCTGTCCTTTTCCTCTGTATCTACTGCGTTGTAACACCGAAATTTCCCCATGTGTGGACAATAAAGGATCATTTTATCTTATCTTATCTTAACTTTATGTGATGGATCAATGTAAAGTAGAAAATAAATTAATTAAAAAGAAGGGAAACTAAATCAACAATAGCTTTTTAGCTTTATCTGTCAGCACTTAGTTTGATCTCAATGCTAATAATATAAATGTATCTTCTAGTGCTGCGGATGTGGTGGATTGGGGGTCTTCACTTCACATTCTGAATTCCCAGAGGAGGTGTGCTGCATACTGTATCCTCTGGGGGCGCCACTGTCCCGCCCACACGGAGCACTGCAGGCTCAGGTAAGCTCTGCAGTCCGGACACGTTTGGATCGCACTAGGCTCTCGACGTGAATACAATAAATCAGAACGTATCATGAGCTTGTTGGTATTCAGATCGTGGAGGTGGGTTATGTGTCCGAAATGTCGTAAACCACAGGCCTCATTTATAAAACTCAACATGGATTTACGACAAAAAATGTACGGAGGAAACACAAGCATCAAACAAATGAAATTGCAATCTAATCAACATTTGTATGGAAACAATTAGCAAATCATAAAAGTACCATAATTTCTTTGACAAACAAAAAAAAATATCCTGTTTTATTCTGCATAAAACCGCTATTTTTGTAGTTTAGATCTGTTCAAACGTGTTTTGAAATGTGTTGTGATTCTTTTACTAGTTATATGACTGTTTGGCTATTTCAGACTTTGTCAATTCTCCTTTAAAATGGGTTTAAAATGTGAAATTTGAATTATTCTTTCAATTCAAGTCAATAATTTATTGTAATTGTCATAAAAAAAGTGCATGTTTTTTATGTAAAGTACAATATAAATACAAAGGTGTAATGTCCCATTCAATAAATGTTTTCATGTAAGGCATTTTGTGTGCAAACAAGGGCAAAACTGCATATCTGGACCTGTAAATTTGAAAAATCCAGGTTTAATCTCTTGGGTTAGCAACTCATTTAGTTGAAATATTAAATGGGCAAAATCAAAATCAAAAAACAATTAGAATAAAATCAAGAATTGGCAAAACATTTCAAATATTGCCTCAAGATTTATTGTCATTGTTATAAAAAAAAAAACTGTGCATAGTTTTTATATAAAGTGCAATAAAACAAACCCCAATAAATAACCACTGCGTAAACATTAGCACAGTAACAGCACGTGTTAGAGACAATAACAGTTTTAGCAGCAGCATAAACAGTCAGATAATAAAACATGAATCCCAAATGTAATACTTGACACAATTAATTACATATTTTTCCCAAATCGTGCAGCTCTACTGGTTATTTCTGCTTATGGTAAAAGAAAGAATCCACATTAAGGACTGTGACTGAGCAAACGTCACTGTAACAGAGGGAAAGCAGCATTTCCACTGGATGAATCACGTTGTTGCTCACGTCCGTCCACATCCAAAGCCGTGCGGTGCATAACGGCCTGTCTCTGACGCCCTCTGCTTACGGGACGATCTGTTTAATGCTACCGCAGCGCACACGAGCAGGCCCAGCCACTGCGGCACGCTGTGAGATATCAGGTGGTGTTTCCCGGAATCCCTC
Organism: Eucyclogobius newberryi; assembly: GCF_026437365.1. Lineage (NCBI taxonomy): Eukaryota > Metazoa > Chordata > Actinopteri > Gobiiformes > Gobiidae > Eucyclogobius > Eucyclogobius newberryi. The sequence continues at coordinate 14,294,137 of NW_027315724.1, read as the reverse complement.
ACTCTCCCGGATACCACATAACTCAATCTCCGATCACTCTCTGTAAGTGAAGACCGGTGTCAAATCGGATCAAAAAAGATTATTTGGCAGAGTTTTATTTTATTTAGATCATTTTGTTCACATTTTGTTCATTTTTTCACATTCGAATGGAGTTGTAATTTGAGCTGGTGCAAAATTATCAAATCGCAAAGGCTGTCATTTTATAGAACAATATTGTACTTTTAGTTGAGAGCTTTACAAAACGGGATTCATGTTTTAGTTTTATCAGTTCAGATTTTAGTCAATATTCTTTTTTACGGAACAGAATCCTACTTTTCAAATTTATATCACAATACTTCTAAAAATACTATACAGTCGTGCAGCCCTATTGTATTATATGCATTTGTTTTGTACCTGGTTGTACTTGAACAGTGTTATTTTGTCATATTAATTACTAAAAAGTGCTCTATGTGACTTTCCTGGGCGTCCGCTACCTGCTTATTTCCAATGAGATGCAATTGTTTTGTCTGGAATGTTCCACAGTTTGGCAGTAAATCTATCAATCTTGCAATTGTCTTATTTGTATTGCCCAAAAAAAACAATGAAAAACATACTTTAGCTTTTATTTTAAAAACGGTTGGCTCTACACAGATTGTTCATCTCTCTGAGTCCAGATCACCTTCTGCCTCTTCTCTTAAAGCCCCGATTTGACAAAGTTCAGCAATTATGGCACTGAACCGCTCATTTTAGGTCAATTTGCCTTTTTATAAAGCCCAAACTTTGCATGGGAAGAGACGTACGCACTTGGCTTTATAAATGAGACCCCAGACCAGTAGCTCTGCTTGGTGGGTCATGGACATAACTGTAAAGCCATATTGTGGAGTATTTAAGGTATTCATTGAAACAAGCAGGTGGCACACCCTAAACTGACTTACACCAGATACATGTGTCTGGAGTTTAAAAAGTGGAACAGACTTATTCTGTTCTCTCTGGTTTTGTCCTGTTTGTTTTTGTTGATTTATGTTTTATATATTGAAAAATGAAAATTATATAATACATATAAATTAGAAGAAAAATAAATAAAGTATAAAAAATAAATACATAATAAATACATAAATAGATGAATAAATAATAATACAAAAATATATTTTAAAAAGTTTCGATGTACCATAGAAATAATCATTTGACTAGTTAATTAATAAAATAATAGTTAGTTGCAGGACAAGGAACTACTTGAGGCTTTGGTTATGTTCCACCTTTTTTGTTTTTTATGTCCACAGTTAAAGGTAAAATCCCTTATGACACTGTATGTGACCAGATTAAGACCCTCCTTCACAAAAAGGCACTGCTGGGATTCGAACCCAGGATCTCCTGTTTACTAGACAGGCGCTTTGACCAACTAAGCCACAGCGCCGCTGAGCGCAGCCTCAAAGTTTCTACAGTGTTACAGATGCAGAGTGAATCCGATACATGTCACTTTACTGTAGTCTGACTTTGCTCTTCCAGATGGAGCCTGCGCCCAGAGCTGTGGTTCTTTTGGATGATGCTGCCCTCTGCTGGACACGTGCCGTAAGTGTAACAGAAGGGAACAGCTCAAAAAACACAAAACTTTATGATTTAGTTTAGAAAAGCTGCAACAACGAATCAACTAATCCTGACTAGTTAAGTATGACGAATAAAAATAGTTGTATTTTGATCATTAATCCTAATTTGGACTATTTTTTTTAACAAAGACAGTGGCAAAAATATATATATAAAAAAGAACTATTTCAGATTTTTATGAATAATACACTTTGTTGATAATTGAAAAAAATGTATATAATATGGTTAGTTGCAGTTCTATTAAAGCTTCTTGATTCATAACCAGCGTCCTGTCGAACACAAGAGCCTTAAAAAAAAAGTTTGATTCATATATGGATTAAATGATACATGGACAATTCATTTATTGTCCTGAGCAAACTTCTGATCCCCAAAAAAAAGCAAACCCAACACAGACACAGTGGCGTTTATGATATTTGCTACATTACACGTTTGTCTTCTTCTTAACAGTTTGATTTGGGGAAATTTGAACAGGTGATATTTTCAACCCAAGCGTGCTGTGACTAAAAACACTGCGAAATCAACAAGGTCCTTTCTCTTGCTCGGTAGATATATTATTGTATTTATTTGACTCCATATAAATTACATATAGACCTTTAAAATATTGATAAAACAATTAACAGTGTATGTTTACATGGTCAGTACAAATCAGATAACAAGAATAATCAGATAACCAAATAAATAGATAATTTATTTTTATTTGTTTTTAGTCAATGGATTTTAAAATAACTCCAGACGCAGAGACTAACTCTGGGGACATGGAATGTCACCTCGCTGGGGAGGAAAGAGCCTGAGCTTGTGCGGGAGGTTGAGCGATACCGACTAGATATAGTCGGCCTCACCTCCACGCACAGTTTGGGCTCTGGAACCCATCTCCTCGAGAGGGGCTGGACGCTCCACTTCTCTGGTGTTGCCCGCGGGGAGAGGCGGCGGGCTGGTGTGGGCTTGCTGATAGCCCCTCAGCTCAGCCGCCACGTGTTGGAGTTTACCCCAGTGAACGAGAGGGTCGCGTCCCTCCGCCTTCGGGTGGGGGACAGGTCTCTCACTGTTGTGGCGGCCTACGGGCCGAACAGCAGTGCAGAGTACCCGGCCTTCTTGAAGCCTTTGTGAGGGGTACTGGACAGTGCACCGACCGGGGACTCCGTTGTTCTACTGGGGGACTTCAACGCCCACGTGGGCAATGACAGTGACACCTGGAGAGGGGTGATCGGGAAGAACGGCTTCCCCGATCTGAACCCGAGCGGTGTTCAGTTATTGGACTTCTGTGCTAGCCACAGTTTGTCCATAACGAACACCATGTTCAAGCACAAGGGTGTTCATCAGTGCACATGGCACCAGGAAACCCTAGGCCGGAGGTCAATGATCGACTTTGTTGTCGTGTCATCTGACCTCCGGCCGCGTGTCTTGGACACTCGGGTGAAGAGAGGGGCAGAGTTGTCAACCAATCACCACCTGGTGGTGAGTTGGATCCGCTGGCGGAGGAGGAAGCCGGACAGACTTGGCAGACCCAAGCGCATTGTGAGGGTCTGTTGGGAACATCTAGTGGAGACCTCTGTCAGTAGGGTATTCAACTCTCACCTCCGGGAGAGCTTCTCCCATATCCTGAGGGAGGCTGGGGACATTGAGTCCGAGTGGACCATGTTCTCCGCCTCCATTGTTGATGCGGCTGTTCGGAGTTGTGGTCGCAAGGTCTCCAGTGCCTGTCGTGGCGGCAACCCCCGAACCCGGTGGTGGACACCGGAAGTAAGGGATGCCGTCAGACTGAAGGAGGAGGCCTATCAGGCCACTCTGGCTTGTAGGTCTCTGGAGGTCATCGACAGGTATCGGCAGGCCAAGCTCGTGCTGTCGCAGAGGTAAAAACCCGGGCCTGGGAGGAGTTCGGGGAGGCCATGGAGGAGGACTATCGGTCGGCACCAAAGAAATTCTGGCAAACCGTCCGGCGCCTCAGGAAGGGGAAGCAGTGCCTCACCAACACCGTTTACGGTGCGGGTGGAGGCCTGCTGACCTCGACTGGGGATGTCGTCGGACGGTGGAAGGAATACTTTGAGGATCTCCTTAATCCCTCAGTCACGTCTTCCGAAGAGGAAGTAGAGACCGGGGACTCGGAGGCTGGCTCATCCATCACCCAAGCTGAAGTCACTGAGGTTGTTCGCAAACTCCTCGGTGGCAGGGCTCCGGGGGTGGATGAGATCCGCCCTGGGTACCTAAAGTATCTGGATGTTGTAGGACTGTCTTGGTTGACACGTCTCTGCAACATCGCGTGGCGGTCGGGGACCGTGCCTCCGGACTGGCAGACCGGGGTGGTGGTCCCTCTGTTCAAGAAGGGGGACCGGAGGGTGTGTTCCAACTACAGAGGGATCACACTCCTCAGCCTCCCGGGTAAGGTCTATTCCAAGGTACTGGAGAGGAGAATCCGACCGATAGTCGAACCTCGGATTCAGGAGGAGCAGAGTGTTTTTTGTCCCGGTCGTGGAACACTGGACCAGCTCTATACCCTCCATCGGGTGCTCGAGGGTTCATGGGAGTTTGCCCAACCAGTCCACATGTGCTTTGTGGCTCTGGAGAAGGCTTTCGACCGTGTCCCTCGGGGTGTCCTTTGGGGGGTGCTCCGGGAGTATGGGGTCCGGGGCCCTTTGCTCAGGGCTGTCCGGTCCCTGTATGACCGGAGCAGGAGCTGTGTTTGCATTGCCGGCAGTAAGTCAGACCTGTTCCCAGTGCATGTTGGACTCCGCCAGGGCTGCCCTGTGTCACCGGTTCTGTTCATAGTTTTTATGGACAGAATTTCTAGGCACAGTCAGGGGTCGGAGGGTGTCCGGTTTGGGGACCACAGGATTCCATCTCTGCTGTTTGCAGACGATGTTGTCCTGATGGTTCCATTAAACCCGGACCTGCAACATGCACTGGGACGGTTTGAAGCCCAATGTGAAGCGGCTGGGATGAGAATCAGCACCTCCAAATCCGAGACCATGGTTCTCGACCGGAAAAGGGTGGCTTGCCCTCTTCAGGTGGGTGGGGAGTCCTTGCCCCAAGTGGAGGAGTTCAAGTATCTCGGGGTCTTGTTCACGAGTGAGGGAAGGATGGAACGTGAGTGAACACATCGACCGCATCACTGCATCGGACCGTTGTGGTAAAGAAGGAGCTGAGCCGAAAGGCAAAGCTCTCAATTTACCGGTCGGTCTACGTTCCTACCCTCACCTATGGTCATGAGCTTTGGGTAGTGACCGAAAGAACAAGATCGCGGATACAAGCGGTCGAAATGAGTTTCCTCCGCCGTGTGGCTGGGCGCTCCCTTAGAGATAAGGTGAGCAGCTCGGCTACACGGGGGAGCTCGGAGTAGAGCCGCTGCTCCTCCACGTCGAGAGGAGCCAGCTGAGGTGGCTCGGGCATCTGTTCCGGATGCCTCCTGGGCGCCTCCCTCGGGAGGTGTTTCAGGCATGTCCCACCGGGAAGAGGCCCCGGGGAAGACCCAGGACACGCTGGAGAGACTATGTCTCTCGGCTGGCCTGGGAACGCCTCGGGATCCCCCCGGAGGAGTTAGAGGAAGTCTCTGGGGAGAAAGAGGTCTGGGAGTCCCTGCTCAGACTGCTGCCCCCGCGACCCGGCCCCGGATAAAGCGGAAGAAAATGGATGGATGGATATTTGAATTGTTAACAATTTGTCTTTTTTAATCTTTGCCTTGTTTGTTGGTCCCTGACAAAACCTGTACAAGAATGAACTATCAGAAATAAATCAAACATTTTAGAATACTAATGATCAGATTTCTGGAGTTATCAGATCATCCAAACATTACATCCGATGTGAGTAATCTGATTTCTCTCTGATTGTTCACACTGTGCAGGTATTGACAGGGAAAATGGTGAAAAAAGGGCAAACTAATGTGGCAAAGACTAAAATAAAACAGAACATTAAAGTTATTAAGAGTGATTTTCTTTTGAAATGAATTGCACAAGTGTTTTTGATGATCAGATTTATCTTACACAACAAAAATCTGATCTAATCATTGGGTCATCTGATTTTTCTAGTAATCAGAATTATTTTTTGACCATGTAAATGCACCCTACCTAGATATATTTATATTTATTTATTCAACCTGAACTTAACCGGGTGGAGCTCAAGACCTCTTTTTCAAAGGTGACCTGGGCCAAAGTAAAGACATAACAGCGCATCCATTTTAAAACATTTTGCATTTAAAAGACATATAAGAAAAGAAAGCAAAATAACAGACATTTCTATTCTTTTAAAATTGAATAATAAGCCCTAACTGAGACATTTCACGCAATCTCAACTGCGACTGAAGGGAGTTTTATAGCTTTTATACATATTTGTATGCAGAAATTTAATCACAATTATTAAAACATGTCTATAATCCAAAGCAGCGGCGTCCACACTTTTGACACACGAACAAAGCCGAGTGCAACACAAAGGCCGTAAAGTGGTCAACACAATGAATAATTCAAAAGTATGAGCGTAAGTACCTCAATGACGGACTGAATGTTTGCTTTTATAATTATATACTGTATTTTTTTTTATAATTCAGTAAAAAAGTGCTGCTTTAGATCAAGAGGCCCAATTTACCAGGAAGTCTGTTGTCAAAAGTATCAAAACTAGATGCACATGTGAGCAATTTGTATCAATACTAAAAAAGTCCTATCAACAGGACAAAGTGTGACAGTTTTTAAACACTCTTGAGCTTTATCAGAACTAGTCTTCACCTTATTCCCAACACTATCCTCTTTCCGCTACGGATTTGCACTTCCGATTGAGCGGGAAATTCGTTCTCGCCGGTAAAAAATATATTGATTTGTGTAAAATGTTCAATATTCATGTCAAAATGTGTTTGTCATCTGTTTAGAATGTATTTATACGTCCAGATCGGCAGAAAGAGGGATACAGTTCAATCCAGAATAAGATGAATAAGACCACACGACATCTTAAAAAAAAAGAAAGAAAAAAATCTATTATTCTGTGTCAAAAATCACAGTCCATTGTCTAAAACGTTTCAAAAACATCAAAAATCGGCGTCGAGTATCGAGCAAATTCCCTCCAATCGTTAGTATCGCGACAGACGTTTTCTCTCTAGCCACAGCTGCATGTCACGTGACCGGCGAAACCCGCGTCTGATTGGCGCACGCGTCCACGACACATCCATTCACGGCCACGCATCATCAATCAAACGCAAACGAGCGTGACACTCTTAACAAGGCCGATCGATGACGCGTCACTACCGTCGCTGACAATTACGCGCAGAGTCGGGATTATTAGACATTTGTGAAGCAATTTGAACCCTTTGATGACATTTAACGTTGTCCGATCAACGCAAGACTTGAATTAAAAAAAAAAAAAACATACACATGAGATGGGCAGTAATAGTATTTTGGACACGTTATAATGAGCCAATTACGCGCCGCGGGGCCCTCTGCACACAGCGGGACCGCACACACCGCAACAAATGTTTGATGTGGTGTAAAGCATCATAATTGAGCATCACGAGCTGAATGGAGAGCCAAAAGAGCCATAACAAATATCATAAAAGCAATTGTGGCCAACAGCAAACCGCGATCATGCAAATCTAACGGAGGGCCTTTTTTTAAAAACAAGGGGGAGCAGCGCGCGGCTTTTGCCCCGTTACGCGCACGGGAAACACACATTGCGGGTTGTTGTTTTTTTGGAGAGTTGGCAAATGTCGTCGTGCTGCGTGTCATTCTAATAATAGTAATAACTGTTGATCGGGCGAATCAAAGCCATCGGGATGTGTTGTGGCTCTTACCGGAGAGCGAGAGCAGCAGCAGCAGGAGCCCGCCGCCGCCGCCGCCGCATCTTCTGTCCGCGATCACCGCCGGAGAGGACGAGCCCATGTTGACGTGTGTGTGTGTGTCCCGGGATGAGAGGGATGAGTCGGCGTGGGAAGGTTTGGCGATGCCCTTTGTATGTGCGTTAAAAAATGCGATTAAAAACAGTGATAATTTAGAGGCAGGACGTGGCTGCAGTGTCTGTAGCCGTGCGGTGGTTGGTCTGGTGGTTGAGGGTGGGAACGGATGCGGTGGGCGGGTGGAGGAAGGATGGCAGTGCAATTGTATGTCAGGTGCAGAGTTGTGTATCTGTGTAGCAAAAAATAGGCAAGGTGTTAGGAATAATGCTGTTTATTATGTTATTTGTTGGTTTAGGAAAGGCTGCAGCTACAGTTACTTTCCTAAAATCGAATTAAAAGGCTACGTTGTTGATTTTGATCACACAATTTCTAGACTTTAAGAACTGCACTGAATTGGTAGGAACAGTTCTTATAAATAATGACGTGTGTGCATTTTTTCCTTCTCTAATTAGTGATACATAGTCGGACATGTGCAATTTATTTTATTCACAACTTTTTTTTAACTGAATGTGTGACTAATTGTATGTGCATCTCTCTGCATTTTCAAAATAAACTAAATAAATAGAATACGTAAAATAAAACTAAAATAAATACAATAAAATAGAATGGAATAATGCTGTTTTAATCCCAGTTTAGTTTCAGTTTAGTCCCAAATATGTTCAACTTTCTGAACATTCTGATCGGATCATGTGACGGAATATATTACAAAACACTCTGTAACTAACTGAATATATTACAAAACACTCTGTAACTAACTGAATATATTACAAAACACAGTTTTGAGGGATGTTTGTGCATTGGCCTTAACCCTTCTGACTTACAACAGCCTAATTACTGCAAATGTAAAATCAATGTAATCAAATAAAGTGTTTTTGAACAACAATCTCTGTGTATGTGCTACTTTTACAACAGGCGTAACTCCGTTTTGCATCAGAAATGGCTAAAATGAAACCTCAGCATTACAAACTTGCACCAGCTCCGCTCCAACCGCAGTGTGCGAAGATCACGCTCAGATTTGCACCGCTTCACTTCACGTGTGTAATACAGTTCCACTCCGATACCGTTGGAAAACAGGACTGCAGGTCAGACAATTTGATAAAATGCCCCCGGTCCGCGCCATAATCGATGCACATGTACTTTTCTGATACACAAAGACAGTTAAGAATTATTCAGGCACACTTAACAAAGGGGATAGGAGTTATAAGTCTTATTTACGTAGTACCAAACCTGAATCATGCTTAACTTTTTATGAATTAAGTCTTTGTTCATGCTTCGTTAAGGTCATTAAACTGTATTTATTATATCGTGTCACTAAGTGTTATTGTAATACTACTACTACAACTTACACAAGAATCAAAATTAAAAGGTTTTCTTTAGTTTTTTGAAATATTTCATTAATTAAAATGTAAATCAATGCATGTATTGCATGGATGAAAACGTAATTATTGATGGTGACAGCTCTGCCTCTATCAATAGATAAAAAATCAATTTAAAAAATCAAGCATAAACACTCTGAGTTGGTGGGTGAAGGCCTCAGCTGCTGCTATGACTCTATAAAACAACATTATTGATAACCATAATGTATACAGAAGCCAATGTGTTCCATACAGCCTTACATGAAACGCTATTATTAATAAAATCCTCAACGTGGACAGCAACCCAAAAATTAAAAGTGCTCCTCCAGCCTCCTCCTTCCTTCTCCACATTTTTTCCCGGTGAGAAGCAGCAGAAAAGCATACTGGGAAATCAACCCTGCTTGTGTCATTAAAAGGATGAGCATTTCTTTCTTTATTTATAAGGAACATACTCATACATACTGGGCATGGAGGAAGAATTGTGGAGTGAAGATGAGGCACTGGGGACGCGTGGAAGTGGTTTAGGAACATTACAGGAAGTCATCAAGATACAAGGGAGTGGAAACTGACCATGAACAGACGATGGATATGTTCAGCTCATGACTGAACGGTGAAGATCTTCCTAAAATGCACTTTAATTCTTTCATTTATTCTTATATAATAACTATTTAAATGCATTTTTTCCCCTTTTTGATACATGTCCACAGATCTGACCTGTAACTCGACCTGGTTGTATCTATGGAAGTTTAATGCCACGCTTTGCAACATTCCAGGCAGAGACAAGGCTTTTTTTTTTAATTTTTATTTTTTTTATTTAGTGCTGTCCAACTGTGCAGCAGGTGAAGCTTAAAGTAGTGCACTCAAAATCTCCCACAATGCACCTTGAAAAGTACTGGCCAATATAGACCACAATGCATTGGGAGAGTTGGAAAAACAACATCAAACAGCGACACTGGACACAACACGACTGAATAAAAGCAGAAACGAGAGCTATATTTAAGGTTATTTCACATCTTTTCTGTCTTTGCTACATAATTCCAAACATCTTGCTTCATATTATTGATGTTTGTATTATGTCAAAAGTAATAAACATTAAGATAAAAGTATCCATGATTCTGACTAGAATTGTATGTACAGTGGCTTATAGTGGCTTATACAGTGGCTTACACAGTGGCTTACACAGTGGCTTACACAGTGGCTTATACAGTGGCTTACACAGTGGCTTACACAGTGGCTTACACTGTGGCTTACACAGTGGCTTATACAGTGGCTTATACAGTGGTTTACACAGTGGCTTATACAGTGGCTTACACAGTGGCTTACACTGTGGCTTACACAGTGGCTTATACAGTGGCTTATACAGTGGTTTACACAGTGGCTTATACAGTGGCTTACACAGTGGCTTACACAGTGGCTTACACTGTGGCTTACACAGTGGCTTATACAGTGGTTTACACATTGGTTTACACAGTGGCTTATACAGTGGCTTATACAGTGGCTTACACAGTGGCTTATACAGTGGTTTACACAGTGGCTTACACAGTGGCTTATACAGTGGTTTACACATTGGTTTACACTGTGGCTTACACAGTGGCTTATACAGTGGTTTACACATTGGTTTACACTGTGGCTTACACAGTGGCTTATACAGTGGTTTACACATTGGTTTACACAGTGGCTTACACAGTGGCTTACACAGTGGCTTATACAGTGGTTTACACATTGGTTTACACAGTGGCTTACACAGTGGCTTATAAAGTGGTTTACACAGTGGCTTACACTGTGGCTTACACAGTGGCTTATACAGTGGCTTATACAGTGGTTTACACAGTGGCTTATACAGTGGCTTACACAGTGGCTTACACAGTGGCTTACACTGTGGCTTACACAGTGGCTTATACAGTGGTTTACACATTGGTTTACACAGTGGCTTACACAGTGGCGTATACAGTGGTTTACACAGTGGCTTACACAGTGGCTTATACAGTGGTTTACACATTGGTTTACACTGTGGCTTACACAGTGGCTTATACAGTGGTTTACACATTGGTTTACACAGTGGCTTACACAGTGGCTTACACAGTGGCTTATACAGTGGTTTACACATTGGTTTACACAGTGGCTTACACAGTGGCTTATAAAGTGGTTTACACAGTGGCTTACACAGTGGCTTATACAGTGGTTTATACAGTGGCTTACACAGTGGCTTACACAGTGGCTTACACAGTGGCTTACACAGTGGCTTATACAGTGGTTTACACAGTGGCTTACACAGTGGCTTATACAGTGGCTTATACAGTGGCTTACACAGTGGTTTATACAGTGGTTTACACAGTGGCTTACACAGTGGCTTATACAGTGGTTTATACAGTGGTTTATACAGTGGCTTATACAGTGGCTTACACAGTGGTTTATACAGTGGTTTACACAGTGGCTTACACAGTGGCTTATACAGTGGTTTATACAGTGGTTTATACAGTGGTTTATACAGTGGCTTACACAGTGGTTTATACAGTGGTTTACACAGTGGCTTACACAGTGGCTTATACAGTGGTTTATACAGTGGTTTATACAGTGGTTTATACAGTGGCTTATACAGTGGTTTATACAGTGGTTTACACAGTGGCTTACACAGTGGCTTATACAGTGGCTTATACAGTGGCTTACACAGTGGTTTATACAGTGGTTTACACAGTGGCTTACACAGTGGCTTATACAGTGGTTTATACAGTGGTTTATACAGTGGTTTATACAGTGGCTTACACAGTGGTTTATACAGTGGTTTACACAGTGGCTTACACAGTGGCTTATACAGTGGTTTATACAGTGGTTTATACAGTGGCTTACACAGTGGTTTATACAGTGGCAAGTATTCATAGCCCTGGAACTTTTCAATATTTTGGCTCATGAAGACATGACCGCGACAATTATACATGTATACATTAAAACTGAAAAGTGCAATATGCAAATATATTCAGGCCCCAGAGTCAATACTTTGTGGAAGTGCATTTCTCTGTAACTCTGTCATCAGCCCATGCCACAGATTCTCGGTTGGGTTCTGAATGAATATGTTTTGTTTTAAGCCATTCCACTGGAGCCTGCCTTTATGTTTAGGGTCGCAGCCCCTGCCTTTATGTTTAGGGTCGCAGCCCCTGCCTTTATGTTTAGGGTCGCAGCCCCTGCCTTTATGTTTAGGGTCGCAGCCCCTGCCTTTATGTTTAGGGTCGCAGCCCCTGCCTTTATGTTTAGGGTCGCAGCCCTCGGACTCAAACTTTTTTTTTCCCCCAAATGAGCTTGTATTTGGTTCTTCTGGCTCCCTGTCCCTGCATCATGCTGCACCACCATGTTTGACAGAGGAGGTGGTGTTCAGAGTCATGTGCTGTGTTAGTTTTACACCACACAGAGTTTTACTTTTAGGCCAAACATTTCAATTTAGGTCTGATCAGAGCAGAGCACCTCCTTCCACTTGTTTGCTGTGTCCTCCACGTGGCTTCAGGAAAACTGCAAACAGGACTTCTTATGGCTGTTTTTCAACAATGGCTTCTTCTTGCCCTCCTCCTTGAACCGACACCTTAACGTGGTGGAGGGGTTTATGATCTCAGGAGCTATGTTGTCAGGAGGCTTCAAGCCCCTAGTAGGGTCTCCCAAGGCAAACAGGTCCAAGGTGATGGACCAGACCAAAAGCAGTTCAGAAGGCCATGGTTCACAATAGGAAAAAGGTGTCTTGCCCTCTCCGGGTGGGCAGGGAGTCCTTGCCCCAAGTGGAAGAGTTCAAGTATCTCGGGGTCTTGTTCACGAGTGAGGGAAGGATGGAACGTGAGTGAACACATCGACCGCATCACTGCATCGGACTGTTGTGGTGAAGAAGGAGCTGAGTCGAAAGGCAAAGCTCTCTATTTACCGGTCGGTCCACGTTCCTGCCCTCACCTATGGTCATGAGCTTTGGATAATGACCGAAAGGACGAGATCGCGGTACAAGCCGTTGGGTGGCTGGGCGCCCCCTTAGAGATAGGGTGAGAAGCTCAGTCACACAGGAGGAGCTCAGAGTAGAGTCAGTACACTTTGTGCTTCTCATTAACACAAAATGCCATTACAATTTGTTTAAATTTGTGGTTGTGACGGGACAAAATGTGGTAAAGTTCCACGGGGTACGAACAGTAATCGACCTCCTGTGATGAAAGGAAACATGTGCCTGATGGTTTTAAAGAGGTGTTAACATTGATACCATTTTAAAAAGGCAACATGCACGGGCACGGGTAAGGATGGGATAGTTCTGCTGCCGGGTTCAGACGGGGCACAGCTTTAGGACAATGTAAGAAAAACAACTTTGATTCGATCAAATCCATACCTGGGGTTTCAGTGTTTCCCCTTTGTGTTTAGTCTGTCTTCCATCTTTTTATTTCTGAAGTCACATATATTATTCTAATTCAATGAAGGTCAGTTCCTAAAAGCCAGACTTATGCAGACAAGTTTGCTATGTTCACACTGCGCCGCAGGTTTATTAGAAATAAAATGTGACACAAATCAGTTTTCATCAGCGCTGCAGTGACCTAATGTGCAGAAGAGGGCAGCAAAAAACAGGTTACGTTATGAGCCATTTGTTCAATACGCAATACAAAATTATGAATCTTTATCTTTCACCTTGGGCAAAAGTAGGTATTATCCAATTATTTTTCCTCACTTTTCTAAACACAGTTGTTGTTTAGAAAGTGTTTCATTGTTTAATTTCCCATTAGCACCTGTGTGTTCAGACTGGAGTCACTTATAAAGATCAGATGCCACGCATGAAAGAGGCCTCATTCAACAAATCCAATTAGTGCTGTTCACACTGTTATATAAAAAAAAAAAAAAAATTAAGATCAAGATTACAGTGTGAACATAATTTTATGTATTCCTTGGTGTCTAATCATGTCTATAGCCTTTAGTCTCAGAACACGTTACTGTAGCAGTACAAGCACCAAAAAATTATCATGTTTTTTCATCCAATTTATTGATGTACCGTGTCATGCTTAAAATAAACTTATGACAGTTCAATATTTTAAGTGATTTATAGTCAGTTTATCATTATTTATTATTACTATTATTATTATAATAAATTATATTATTACTATGATTTTTTGTATTATTAGTAGTAGTAATAGTAGTAGTAGTATTGATATAAAAACTTCAAACATAGAACAAGAAAAACAAGAAACAGAACAAATCCAGAGAAAATTGATTAAAAAAAAAAGAAAAGAAAGAAAGAAATTCAACAAGAAAATAAGGAAAGTCCAAAACAAACTATTTAGTCCAAAGTCAAATAGTGCATCCAGAAAGGTTCAGGCACACCAGGTCCAAGATTTGAGTCCCATTTAGTCTAGTTTATGTCAAATGTGTCAATTTTTACAAATGGGAATTTATATTCATTTTCTCATGTTCCGTATTTTTGATGAATAATTTGATTTTATGTATTCAGCGTTCCAAGTTGACAAGAGCAGTTTTTCTCTTTGACCACAAAATGGTGCTGTGACTCCACTCTTACACCTTCCACTCACTAAACCTTTTCTTCCTCTCCCTCTGTACAGCCTCTTCACTGGATGCTATTAGGCGTTAGTATTAGCATTCAATCCAGACAGAATGGTCTCTTAAAAAGTTTCCACAGAGTTGTACTGGATTTCATTTACTGTCGCTCCCAGGCATTTAATTAATACATGCACTTCCACTAAACTCCTTTTCAAATATTTTGCTGTGAACCTGTAAGAATAAAAACATGAAACACTTGTTAGGGAATTTTATATAACCACTCATAACAGCATCCATCTCAAAGCCTTTGAAGATGAAACTGTCAGAATTTTAAAACTAGCTTAATTACCACTTTTTTATATTCGTCATACTTCTCAAAAAACAATTATAAATCAAAATTTAGTTTGTTCTAACTCTGGGTCGGTGGTGCATGTTCTCCCTGTCTGTTTATTTATTCATATTTACACATTACACATTTGCTCTGGAATGAAAACATTACAAGAAATTAAAACAAGATTACATTTAAAAGTTATTTTTCTTTTTTTATCGTTTTTGTTTAATAGAGCAAAAACACCTCAAGGAAGCCAGCTCACAAAATGTCAGTTCAGTTTGAAAAATGTGCCAAGCTGAAGGAGCAGCTTTACAGAATACTTGTATCACTCACAAATAGTCTTATAAATTAAAAGTCAATAGTCTCTCAGTTCTAAATCTTTAAAAAGAAAAATATGCTCCATTCAATTCCAATTATTCATGTTAACAGGGTCAAAATAGTTATTGTTACAGTTATTATATAGTATTTTTCTTGTCTACCCAAGGCAGACTAAGCAGCTACTTAGGACCGCAAAGCCACCAGAGGGCCCCCAAGAGCAGCTAAAATTGTATTTGAAATTGAGAAAAATCTTACATCGCGCTCAAGCCAACTGGATAACATTGTAATTCATCAGAAAAGAGGGGGAAAAAATGATATAAAGAACAAATTTCTATCTGATGTACTTAGCCCCTACAATATATATATATTTTTCACCTTATTAGTATTTTTGATGTCGGTAATAAAACAGATAGTGGATGCAAATCACAGCTGTGTGCTAATATTTAAACCAGAGCGGCTGTGAAGTGACAAAGACAAATTGGGTCCTTCATTTCACATACATTGGGGTGACGTTTCTTCGTGCCTGTTTGTGTCTGTTCTTCAGGTACTCAGGAGCCCCCACAGGTACCGACCGAGATCCCGGAGACGAGTCCACTGCTGCTGAGCATCATTTACAGTTATTTAAGATTTCGGAGCCTCGTCTGGACTGTACGTTGTATTGTACACCTGAACATGCTTTACATTATCTGTAACAATTCAAATTTTCACAATCAGACAATAGGGGGCCTTCTTCAGCTGACATTGGCCCTCCTCACATCTTCCACACATGAACACATTTCTGCAGCTCTATGTTTTTGTTTGAGTAAGACCAGATTAACCAAGACAAAGAGAAAACAGCCTGCCACTTGTTTCAATTCTGAACGGCGTTTCATCATGTGGGACTGAAGATCCGTGAGGATTGTGGATCTCTATTTTAAGTGCGTCAGTGCATAAGTCAGCCAACTGTCAATATGACGTGTCAGAAGGCATTTTACTTCGTATCTTTAGAAATAAACATGGATTGAGACTCAGGATTCATTCTTTTTCTTTGTCAATAGTTTGCTGTGCTGAGTCCTGCCAACATGGAGTAGAGATCTGCCAAGGATCCTGGAGTAGCTTTGATTTGATTTCTGAGAATTTTCAGTCGACTTTCTCAGAACAGCTCTGTAGATTGAAAATGACTTTAGTCGGAAGTCGAAAAGTCTTGATTTTGAAAACATTGTGCCTTAAACAAATGTTGTATGATGGATCCCTCCTGGACGAATGAGGGATTACAGCAGCTAACAAAAGAGAACATTCACTGTTTTACAAATACTTTTGGAAAAACAATTACTTAATGCGTGTACAACTCACTTTAGGACAGCTTTATATTATATTCTTGCAGTTTTTCAAAAATAAGCTTCTCTGATTAGCTTTTAGAACTCCTGGTCCTGGCTAATGTAAAGTAAATAATATAAGTAAACTAGAAAGGAACTCACTGATTGGTTAGAGAAACTTGTAAACCAACTTGTATAATTACTCAACCGAATGTACTTGATAAACTGCAACAAATATTTTCTTTTTAAGACAAGTACGCACTTCTGCAAGAGAGATGGCATTGGAACAACACAAAAGGGGCACAAAAGAAAGAATTAACGGTTGCCCTTGCCGACATGAGAAAGGTTGAAAAACGTAGACAACTGAAAAGATCTTAAAAAGCACGGATGCATTCCGTGAAGATTCTTTTGGAGTGGAGTCGGTTCCAATGACACAGCAGTTTGTAAAGCCTGGTAATAAAGGGGAGGCCGCTCTAGAATCACGATAAACAAACAGGAAACCCGGAGGAGGAGCGGTGGGCAAGGATTCTGATGATGAAAAGTATGGTCTTGCCTGTTGATAGTCACAAAAACACCATATACTTGCTGCAGTTTGTCAGAAAGATGCTAAAATGTGCCTGTAAATGCAGGTGGAGGTCGAAGCGTCACACACAAAATGGGCTCAAATGTTACACAGAACGGTGTTATATTGAGACGAAAGGCCTGGAACGAAATAAAAGCAAGATAATTACTAAAAACATTCCAGAAAAAGTATTAACCCATCATCACACGAAAAGAACATCATTTTAATCTGTTCAACTGAAATAGTTTTGTTCTTTAACCTTGAACGCACCTTATTTACTTTCATATTCAAAGATTAAACTCCCGTTAATAACACATCCTATCACAGATCTTAAGGTTATCTTTTATGTGTCATCTTTTATGAGACTTTGGTGATTGACCTCCTGTGTTGTTATGAGATGGTTTTAAGATATTATCCAGATACACTGATAGGACCTTTGCATTTCCTGTTTTGATGCTACACTCTTATCCTCCCACAGCACTTCCATCAGATAGCCTTCCCTAACTCATTAGACAGGCTCCCGGCTGATAATCCATCCCAAAGTCGTGATAAAAAATGTAATACAGAGTCCATTTTTGGCTGACAAACTTCAAAAACGTTGCGTCCTTCCGCCTTAAAATTAACTCTTTTTTTTTGCAAAGGTCATGCCATGTATTGTATCGAGGGAAAAAAGAGTTAGAGTAGTTTTTAATCATCTTTATACTTTAATGTGAGTGTCATTTGGTATACTTTTTGTGAAGAACACATTTTTCAAGTGATAGGTTTTGCGTTATAGCTCCCTCTACTGTCCAAAAAGAAGTGGCAAAGCGAAAGTAAATTTTGTTTTGACGGATAAAGAACGGGAACATAGATATAGTTCAAATCACATGTTTGGAATGAATTCTATTGTAAAAACGTATCACGGTATTTTAAAACATCCATGTAAGCAAAAGACACTATGCACGGGTGAAATACTGGTTGCTGGAGAAAGCGTGGTTGCCAGGGGCCCCATCGTGTGTTTTGGGACTGTACTATTGTACTATTGTTCTGAGATGAATGAAGCAATGCAGATGGTTTTCAGCATTGATTGAACTATAAACTATTCTATATCAACTATACTTTGGGCCTCAAAACTCCTGCCATGGACATAATAAATGGATACCTTCGGAGCATAATTTTGCCAGCAAGAAAGAAAGACATCTCAAAGAACATCAAGGACTGGACTGAAATAATAACTGAAAAAAAAAGCCTGACTAAATATCACGGCTAATAATAATAAATATATAAATAAATATAAATAATTCTAAAGAAGCTGTGTTTGTAGCAGTCTAAATTTTACACTTTATGGGGAAGAGGGGATTAAATTAATTGACTAGCTTTTAAGACTAACGTTGGGTAATGACGCTTTAATGATATATACATGTATTTTTTGTTTTGTTTCTTCTTCGTTTTTACTCGACAATTTCAAAATCCTTGGCTTCAGATCCATCAAACCTTCCGCTTGTAGCTTCACTGAGGTGAGGGTTAAGGATGGACGCTGAGTTAAAAGAGACAAACTACTTAAAAAAAAAGTTTTTCTAATGTTTGGTGCCAGAAGTGACAGCATGGAGTTGTTGTTATGGAGGCTTATTTATTCAGAGTTATTTATATGTTCCTACACGAGAAGATGCCATATGCTCCTCTGTACTGCGAGCACATTTCACTGTTCCTATCTGCATGGTCTGATAAGCACCCGGGCCAAATGACGGGAGAGAATCAACAGATTTCTTTAGAAGCTTATGTTCAACATTGCCCGAATGTAAATATTGCTGTCTTGCATGAATAAATAAAATGGCTAATATTTACTTCAGAACCATTTTGATTCCAGTGTTATTTTTGATTGGAAACAAGTTATTTGACAATGCACAAACCTCTTTTGTATGCTAAACTGTTTTTTCTTCTTGATGTTTTCTTGTGTACTCAATTTGTTGCGGGTATTAAGAAAGAGTTAAAAAAAAAAAAGCAACTACAGTAATTCAAACACAAACAAAGGAAGTAAAAAGTGTAAATTCAGCAAGTTCAATTACCTTTGCACGGCAGCAACAACTTCTAAAAGGTTTTGAGTTGATTTGATCATGTAGTAACCATTGTTTGCAACCAGCATGCAATTCGTTCTGTGTCATCATACGTTCAATGTGTGTGGACTAACGCTCAGAATAAGTCTGCCAAAGGGGAATAATGCACTCTGAAATACTAGAACACAAGTTGAAATGTGCTGCATTCTTTAATAATTCGTCTAGTGTTTTCAGCTGCAGAAGGAGACAACCTCAGGCCAAGTTACATGTTACATGTTTTTCAAGGTATTTTTGAGCAATAAAATTCTTTTTAACTTTGCCTTCAGTGTCCATGTATGCTGGTGCATGAATCAGAGCTTGTGAGAGTGAATGTGGAACAACGGATGCAAATTAGCCCATAGCTACAGTGTTTACAGCATGTGTTTCATGTACGTTCATTAAGATTCACTGTCCCAACCGAATTATAATAATGAACAACCACAATATCACAGTAAAGTGGGAATACCATAGTATTCATGTGCCATATTTTTAGCTGAAAGTTGATGTCATTTTAAAGGCGTAATGGAAGATTTTGTGCGAAGTGCGGCTGCAGGTGAGCAGTAGGTGCGTTTTACGATTGATACGTGGCAGGACTAATCGGCAGTCCACGCCACGAGGAAATAAGACTCAGATTTGGGCCAAAAAAATCGTCCATTCAACCTTTAAATCTGCTATGTGCCATTTTTGTTATGCATTTCACTGGCTTTTTGTCGATTCTTCCTTGACAAACTTTATGTCTCCCTTGGACACTGTGCAGTGTCTGAGGGAGACATAAAGTTTGCAGTCCATTTTACACCCTGTTGTTCGTGTTTTCCCCTGAGCCCGGACAAGCCCAGACTAAAACATTAAGATACATTCTCTATGATCACAAGTTATGAACTAGATTCTGTCCAATGACTGAGGTCGAGGGACTGTTCATTGTAACGAGTTCAAAGTGTCGGAGTGAGGTCTTTTTCTAGTCAGTTCAACTGGTGTGAGCAGTGAAGAACATAGCATTCTGGGTAAAAAAAAACAATCAAAGCATGTTCCAAGCAGGAGTCAAACCTCCGTCTTCAGTGTACAAGTCCATCTATTACACCCGTAGAACTAGAATAAGATCTGGAAGATGAATCCAAGATGGCGGTGCCTTGGTCTCAATGGCGATGCTCAGTGGTGCACATCACTTCTTTAATAGTGCCATGATTACTTCCTGAATAGGGGCTTCGACCACGTGACGACGTCGACAAGAGCGAGTAGTGCAGGCTGAGAGTGAAGCTCGGCTAAACCTAAATTTGAGCATTTAGAAAAATGTAAATGTTGTGAAAATAGAGAGCCGAGCAGGAGCAATTTGATTACTCTGAAAATGCACTGATTTCTTCTTGGGCCCTGATGCTGCAGTACCATGGAGCGCCCACTAATCAATCCGGCTCGTGGACAGAGGGGGAGTGTCTTATCCAGAGAATATAATAGATCCATGGTTACACCATCTGAGCGAGGAGGAGATTTACCTTTGACAGAAAAACATTAAACCCGTGACTTGCAGTTTGGTGACACCTGCTGATCTCTTAAAACTGTATATCTGCTCTTATAATCAGTTGTGTCAGCTGTGAAAAAGGCCGACAGTGAATGTTGTGGTTAAAAAATAAAAAATATATGCTATACTACACATTTAAGACAGGAGTGTAATATAGCAAAAGTTTAAATAGCTTTGTAAAGCCACTCTATCTGCTGGTTATGTGTGTGCACTGCAGATTAAGGTGTCCCACAGTGCTACTGCATAAAACGCTTTGGTAAAAAACAATATTTAAATTCATTTAGTTAGATTGAAAGCAATAGCAATTGCATAATCAGTTCAAACACAAAGAAGATTGAACGGTAATTCAGTCAAACTTCAAGGTTTTTCCAAATACAAGAGCAGCTGCTCGCACAGAACAGAGACACCGCCAACACATGTGTAAGTTAATGAACGTATATATGTGAGTGAGCGGGCGAGCGAGGAGAGAGAGCGAGCGGGAGAAAGCAGAACAAAGCCTGATCAGGATTAATGAGTTATGATAATGGCCAATGAACAAACAATGCAGTGAGAGTGGAAGAGGAAGCCCCAAAGATATTTTCACTGGTGAGAGAGCAGAGGAAAAGTGTGCTCTGTACTTTTTTTGCTCCAAGCCATTTTTTTTCACACTTCAGTTGTGTGTTTGAGTTCCAAGCACTTATTGTTTGTAAAAGAAAATTCTAGTCGCCTGCAAATTTAGCTGAACAAACAGAAATTTGTATTAGAACTTGTTTTATGCAAGTAACTAAGTCCCTGGAATCCTTGAAACTATTTAGAATTCTTACTTGTAAGCACTTTCCTCTCCTCATACATACAGATTGTGTTATAGCTTCATGTATAATAAGGTTAAGGTATGCTTTATTAATCCCTCAGAAGGGAAATTCACACAGAGAAGAGGAGAAAGATGCAAACACTGCACAGAAAAAGAGTCGATAACTTTTTTTTCCTGCGAAGTGTTGGTGTGATGTTAAACCATAGACATTTTAAAAGGTAAATATTATAGTTAGTGTTTAACCACAAATATTGTTATTAATAAGACTATTGAAGGCCATGTGCACAAAGAGGAGCATTTTAGAGTTGAGCCACGATTGCCTGTTTTCAACAAAGATTTGATCAAAAACGTTTGATTAATGAGTCAGTTGTGAAGAGGACCCAAGTTAAGTTGAAAAGCATGTGCAGATTCTACTCAGTGGTTCCACCTAACCAGGTCCTGAACCATCAATTATACTGGGGAATGATCCTTTCTTGTATCGGATTTATGAAGCCAGATATATAAATATTAACAGTTTTTTTTTTTTTTTCATTTAGGCCGCGGTTATTTTATTACTTGGTTTACGGATCTGCCTTTTGAAACTGAAATTATATTTATATTTCGTCCGCCCGTTCAATATAGTTCATTTAAATCAAATCAAATCAATTTATTTTTGTAAGGCCCAAAATCACAACAACAGTTGCCTCTGAGGGCCACAGGGAGAAATGAATCAACAATGTCTGTGGTGGCGATGAAGTCAGACAATGTCTGTGGTGGCGAGGGACGATGTCCCAGGGTCCTCTGTCCTTAGACTCTCCTTCTCGGCCAGGAAAAACTACAAAAAAAACCTCTTTGGGAAAAAAGCGTAGAAACCTGGAGGAGTTCCAGTGAAGGAGAGATCCGACTCTCACAGACGGACAGACGAACACAAGGAGACTGGAGCTGGACCCACTCTTCAGGCAGAAGAGGGACCGTCTGAGTCGAGCTGGACCCACTCTTCAGGCAGAAGAGGGACCGTCTGAGTCGAGCTGGACCCACTCTTCAGGCAGAAGAGGGACCGTCGGAGGCGAGCTGGACCCACTCTTCAGGCAGATGAGGGACCGACTGAGGCGAGCTGGACCCACTCCTCAGGCAGATGAGGGACCGTCCACACAGGGCAGGGACCACTTCACCAGGGGAGGGGCATCTGGGTCCACAGGTCCTCAGGAGTGAGAGAAAGAAAAGAAGGCGGTGAACAGTTTGCAAGTGGAATCAAAAAATAAATATTGTTTGATAGAATAAGTAGTCAGAAGAAGAAGAGGATAGTGCTCAAGCTGTCATACTTCCCCCAGCATAGTTACTCCTAGGGCAGCGTAGCTGAAGCTGTGGGTTTATCTTTCTGTTCCTAACTAGTCTGACCATAAGCGATTTCGAAGAGGAACGTTTTAAGCCTGGACTTAAATGAAGAGACTGTGTCAGCATATTTAACATGGGTCGGGAGCTGATTCCATAACACATGAGCTTGGTAGCTAAACGCTCGACCTCCTACAGTACTTTTAGAGACTCTTGGCACCACCAGAAGGCCAGCATTCTGAGAGCGAAGAGCTCTGTTTGGATGATATGGTTCTATAGCATCTTTGAGGTAGGATGGGGCCATGTCATTTATGGCTTTGTAGGTCAAGAGTAGAATTTTGAATTTGATTCTGGACTCGACGGGGAGCCAGTGAAGAGACTTCAGCACCGGCGTAATGTGCTCTCTTCTTTTTGTTCCTGTTAGTAATCTTGCTGCTGCATTTTGAACCAGTTGAAAGCTTTTTATGGAGCTTTTAGGACACGCTGCAAGCAGGGAGTTACAGTAGTCTAATCTAGTCGTTACAAATGCATGGATACGTTTTTCGGCATCACTTTTAGGCAGGATTCTTCTGATTTTGGCGATGTTGCGCAAATGGAAATAGGCTGTTTTACAAGCTTGATTTATATGAGCTTTAAATGAGAGCTCCTGGTCAAATAAGACTCCGAGGTTTCTTACAGTAGAACTGGAGGCTACACTGACATTGTCCAGTGTGACTATCTGCTCAGATAGAGCGTCTCGTAGATGCTTAGGGCCAAGCACAATGACCTCGGTTTTTTCAGGGTTAAGAAGCAGGTAGTTTAGTGTCATCCAGGTTTTTATCTCCTTCACACAAGTACTAAGTCTGTCTACTTGATCGCTCTGATCAGGTTTCATTGATAAATACAGCTGAGTGTCGTCTGCATAGCAGTGGAAGTTAATGTCATGCTTTCTGATAATGTTGCCTAATGGCAGCATATAAAGAGTAAACAGAATTGGACCGAGTACCGAACCCTGTGGCACACCGTAAATTACTTTAGAGCTTGGTGAGGAGCTCTGGTTTACATTAACAAATTGGAACCTATCAGATAGATAGGATTTAAACCAGCTGAGGGCTGTTCCTCCAACACCTACATCACATTCTAACCTCTGCAGTAGAATGTTGTGGTCAATGGTGTCAAACGCTGCGCTGAGGTCCAACAGAACCAGGATTGAGACCAGTCCATCATCAGCGGCTAATAACAAATCATTTGTGACTTTAACTAGTGCAGTTTCAGTGCTGTGGTGGGCTCTGAACCCTGACTGGAAAACTTCAATTAAGTTATTGTCCTGCAGGTGGCGACAAAGCTGTTTTACTACAACTTTTTCAAGGATTTTAGAGACGAAGGGAAGATTTGAAATTTAAAAAAAACGTTAACCAAGTAATAAAATAACTGCGGCCTTACTTTTTTAAAGAATAAACATAGAACACATAACAGATCACAGTATGACCAGAGAGCTAAAAAAAATGACGGCATATTCAAAATAAAATAGAAGTCGAATTCGTCCCTTTCCAAATTGAAGTCTGCGCTCGTCTGATGTCAGTCCAGTCCTTGATCATATAAACCGAAATTTCATATCATATTTCTGATTGCTTGTTAACAACATCTAGTCCAGCCCAGTAGCATACCGTTGGTTCTCCTCACTTCGAAGCTGGCCGGTCGTCGCGGTCGTAACAGCGTGTCCATGTCGTGTTTCGTGAATGACCCTTTGAAGCCAGTGGTGTTTCGCGAGTCCTTTCTTCTCATCAGCGCTACACTTAATGAGCGAGCGCGTGCTTACCCTTTGAATCCCCGTGCCCACCTGCTATTGAGCCAAGGCCCGTCTCCTCCCGCGCATCTGGATGGCCACCTGGTCCAGACGCACCGACGGCGTGATGAGTGTGCAGCGTTATCAGCGGCGCTGCTCGCTCAGAAGAGGGACCGGCCGACTGTCTGTTCAACCTTCAGGAGCGCTGTTGTTGCCTCGTCCTTTCTTTTGTCTCTGTCGGCTGTTGTTTTCCATCCACGATATACTGCAAGGGTTTCTGTACAAAGTGATAAGAAATGTAGAGTTCTGAGGGTCTCATTCGTAAAACAATTCCACGTCAAGTTGTCTTTTTATAGATCACAAAAAAGTCCCATACGAAACAGTTTTGAACCTACACGTGCTTTATAAATGAGACCCCTGGACTCATTTACTAAAAAGATACTTCCACTTTCTGGTTGTATTTTGGGCAATACTGGTGATAATTGTTTTGATCCTTAACCATAGCTTTTATTGCTTGTATTCCTGCTCATAATGTTTTATTACGTTCAATTTCAATTCAACAGCAGAGCGACCAATTGGACCAACCTTCCACACTGTAAGTTTTTCAGCTTCTGAGCATTCTTCTTGTTGAGACTTTCTCCCCAATACCACAGAACAATGGACAAGGACAAACATCGAGAGAGATGTTTTGCACGTTTGCACAAGATGCGCCGAGAGTAAGTAACTGCCCGGTATGGATAACGTTACTAACTGACCACTGATTGTGTGCTTTGACTGCAAAAAGACTTTTTCATTATCCGTTGTCAAGCCTCAGCATGTCAACTGTCATGATCAACTTGTCAACTTTTTACTGGATTAAGAGCATCTTTCATGTGGGTCCAAACATAGAATTGTAAAGGGTTGTATCCTAAAAGTAATGATATACATATACCAATGTTTTCTAAGGTTATTTTCATATCACAGCGAGATCAGTGGTTCCAAAACTGCGTTCCCTACATTTTCAAATCAAGTCTTTTCCTAGAGCTAGTTTGGACCTGAAATGGACCTTATCCGATTTTGTCTAGACCAAATTAAGCCCTGTATTGAATAGATCAGGACAACCCAAGTCCACATCACCACTAAAATTTGCAACATTTTAAACCAAATAACGCCCCATAAGAAAGTTCAAAATAGTAATGAAAGAGTAATATTAGGCCCTCATGAGTGAAACATTTCTCAAGCCTTTTTTCAAGGAAAACCAAGTAACACTTTATTAAATCTCTTTGCAAGTCCCTGTGATGGTTAAATATGTATTTCTGGTGCGTTTGAAGTGTCTGTTGTCTCCCCCTGCTGTTCCTCGGCGGGAAACCAGCCTTGCAACATTTTCTGACATTGACCCGAAACACAACTGTCCTGAGAAACACTAGCTCTTTTTTTTTTGGCAATGTTTTAGCCAAATAATTGTGTGTGATCATACTGTCTTATTTCAATAAAGAAATAAAGAAAACATGGGGAATTCTTTCAAGTTTCAACATGAGCTGCCAAAGGAAATGTACTCAAGAGCCTGTTTAAAGGCCAATAACAATACAAACAATGCACAATATTTGTCCTTTAAGGAAAAGCCATGACGATTTGTGATGAGAGCTGATTGGCTGTGCAAGGGTGATCCATCCTGCTTTACTTTTCCATCTGAAAAAGCTGTTCTAAAACTGTATTAATGGTCAGAAAAGTATGCATGTATCGGATACTAGTGATGAGCCATAGCATTTGTGAGCACTTAAAAGTTTTAAGACAGATGTATTGACTTCCTTCTTTCACAGTTTTAAAATAAACCACCTCTAAGTTATATAATATGAATAACAAATGCCTGTAAGAAAATACAACTATTGTTTTAGTAAAGCAGAAGTGCAGAGTATCTTAAAAGTCGTAACTGTTGTCATGTTTTCAAAGGAAACAATCTTACTGAAGCCTCTTTGCGTTGTCAAGCTGACAGCTAAACTCACACTCACCATTCTCATTTCAAACTATATAATGCCTCTAGCGTTTGAGCATCTGCACAGCATCAAACAAACCACAGATAACCTTTTTGGAGTATAATAATAACACCTGCATCAATCATGTCTGGTATGCTTACAGAGGCGTGTGTCGTATACTTTAAACAACTGTTATTGATATACTGCCAACGTTTTAAAACCAAGAATAAGGCGCAAAAAGTTAGTCTGTTGGCAGCATCAGTCTGCTAAAAGCTCCAATTAAACAACTTCTTTATGAGGTGAAAATCGAAAGAGAAGGGAAAATAAAACAGCAAGGCAAATGTCACGCGGCGTCTGTGAAAATCAACGGAAAGCTGCAGATGTGCCGTAATAAACCTCAAAAAGATACCCAAATACTGCGCTCTAATTATGATACTGCATATGCCTCCGACTTCAAAGTGAGATTTTCATTAAGAAGTCACAATCCTGCCCTTTTGCCCGTCGTCTTCAAGAGCAGACCAATCAAATAAGTTTTCCATTGGCGCGGAAAGGGGAGGTTTACTCCACTTGGGTGCATGGGTGGATTGGTGGAGTAGTTAAAATGGTCCTCGAGTTAAAACGTTGTTACCGAGCGGGTGAGAGTGAATTAACGTTTCAGACTCACAGTAAAAAGGTGCAGCATTGACCTCCTGGGCAGCACAGGGAATTGCTGTGTGGAGTTTGCATGTTCTGCACGTTCTCCGGTTTTCCTTACCACTAAAAACATGTACAATAGGTTCCACATTGTGACTATTAATCTCAGTGCGACTAATTATGTTAATTTAAGGTAAATAAAGTAGTAACTCTTAATATTCGATATAATAAGTAGTGCTCACTCAGGTGGAATCACTGCGGAAACTATTACTCAAGAAAGAGTCAAGAAAAAAGAGTTAAAACGGTCTGGACGTGACAAAGGACAAAACATGTGATAAAGCACAAAATCAGTTTTTTCATAGATTTTAACACAAAAATGAGGTAAAATATAAGCTGAATGGTTCTAATAATTAAACATTGTCAACATAATACTTTTGTCACTGACTTTCTCACAGTGGGAAGATTACTCGAGTAGTTAAAGTGTCTGAAAACTACATGGTATGGGCTAGTGGGAAGTCCTGAGGAGAAAGGATCATCGTATTTTGAAGATGTTCAATATTTTTTAAAAGATCGATTTCGAGCTCTATAGAGTGGTCCAAAGACATTCAGTGTAAATCCTACAGTAATAGCAGATGTGAATCATCACTAGAGCAGTGAAGGTGAACGTCAGGCAGCTGACTTTGAACCATGGAGTTCTCGAAGGACTGCTCGCTTTCCAAAGGGTAAAAGAGTCAGAGTTGACTGGCTCTTCTTATGTTGATCCTGAAAGCACGATTTTAGACAATTAATTAACAATTCCATTAGTGAAATGTATTGTCTTGTACAACAAAGTAGAGTCATTATAAGTAAAGCTAATATCTCTCACCATGTCTTTATTTACACATAAATACACTTATCCATCATCATTGAACTCATTATGCAAACTTTTTAATGGGCTGTAACAAGATTGTCTCTCAGATTAATTTGATGCACTTGCTGGCACATGAGGAATGGGATTTTTTGGGGTGATGATTATGATTTTTAGAAATGATATTCTACAGTGAGACTTTGTTTTTTGTTCCGTTTTCTTTCTAACATAAACTCTTTCACCTGAAATCTACAATAGCGTCCAATCTAAATATATTGTGTTATTTCATCCAATCCACTCCATAGATGGGACCTTTTGGCTTTTTGTATCTTCAAAAGGCCATGTTCAAAAATTACATTTATTTACAGTATTTATTTTCCTTCCATAGGGACGTAAAGAGCAGAACGTTTTATTGAAATCTAATTCTAAGCCTGGTTTAATCAAGTTTTAACTCCAAAAAATGACCTGAAATGTAAATGTTTGCCTAAATCTTCAGTCAAATCTAGTTCACTCCAATACTAAATCGTGTATTGTATCTAAAATGTCAACCAAATGAACCAAGACATTTAACTCCGGCTCTATCCATTTTTCAGATGACTATACCTCTAAATTTAAGAGGTTTTTCCTGCTCATTTAAAGTGTCTTTCCTTACAATTAGAACTTGTTTAATTGTTTGCATGTAGATTAGCTTGTTCCCCTCCCAAAAAATCTCACAATCATTCCAGATGCGCTATAACCTGATTGTCTCTCCTCTCTGCAGTAAGAACAGTGCCGCTGGTATCCTCTAGAGGGCCCCATTGCTCTGTGACACGAGGGGCCCGTATGCTGGGGGCAGTGTGGGCAGGTGCGGCGCTCCTGTGTCTGACTGTTGTGGATAAAGGTCACATTCCAAGATACGACTCCTGCAGAGCTTTTTCAAACAAACCATTGAACAGTGTCCACACACAGAGATAACAAAGTGTGATTTCTGAATGAAAAGAATCTACGTTTTTGTTAGATTTGTGAGTTTGGGCAATCTGGAGTGCGAAAGGAGTGTTTTGGACGGCATAATTTTACTCCTACTTAGTATTTAGTTTAAAATAACAGTCCAGTTTACTTTGGAAATTTTTGTCTAGCTTTATGTTGACAATATGAAATGGATTTGTTTGTTATTTGCTTGCCAGATTTTGTGATTGTCCTTCCAATTACATTATTTCCACTCAAAATGATTAATCGTTCCTGTAGTTACTCTTACAGTTACTCTAGTCTTGAGTAATAGTTTCACCAAATACTTTTTACAGGCATCATTTCTTTCACCACTACTTTATACTTGAATATTATCACCGTGAGTACAATTTTTTTTAGCAATTCTACCCTCCTCTAATCAAGGAACTGTGCTTATTTATCTATATGTTTTAATATGCTGCATCCCCAAGTAACCCCCTTAACTTACACTGTCAGTTTGTTTTGGTTGTTTTCGGTTGCAAGAAAAATCCTCTTCCATTGACCAGGTATTTGAAAAGCGACAGTAGCAATGTTCTAGATGTGGCGAGATGTGACTTGAAGAATAATGGTAAATGTAAATATGAACTGTAGTAGGCTATCGGAACCTTTTGGATATGCACGCTGCCAATGTCCACCCGGAAAGCCATGCATAGCGCTCTCCGTACCATATCGAGACCCTTAGCCTCTGACCATGCCCGGCTGAGCAGCAGCTGGACCGACACGTGCAAAGCTAAACAATGATTATGATGCAGCCAAACAGCGACGCAAAAAACAAATTATGGATCGGGATTACTAGCAAAACATTAACGTTGTGCTCCATCCTAGTTGCCGCCGTAAAGCAAAACAACTTCGCCCGGGTACAATTCAGCGGATGTGACGCTTTTTTAGTGTGTCCTCTACTTCCTGTTTGCTACATCGAGTAATACTGACTGTGATGATACCAATCACATAAAGATAGACATTTGATTGAGTTTCCAGTTCAGCTGCAGAAACGTTGTCACTGAGCTTCCCAGTCACATTTTTGTCGCAGTCAAAGCAAAGATCTCATTGCAATTTAGCTGGAGAATTTGTCAGTTAGCTTCAGCGATTTGAGTGTCAGGGCAGTTTGGGGAGAGTAACAGCCCTCAGGAGGGAAGACACAACAGGAGAACTCTTTAACCCTCGCTCTTACTTCGCTCTGTTGTTTCGGTTTGTGATGTATTTGAAGTATTTCCTCTGGAAGGTTTTCTGCTGTAATTAGTGTAAAAAGTCTCAGAAGTCCGTGCACAATGTCCAGTTAATAATGTATCATAAATGTCAATAAATCAATTCAACAACAGGCCAATGCCACCTCTATACATCCCTCCCTAATCCCTGCTCTATCACATCCTTGTGCATATGTCCATATTTGGGACTAGCAGCAGTGATGGGAGAAACAGTATCAAAGTATTGATACCGACTCAATAGAAATGTGGGTATCAATACTGTATGCACATAGTTGTAATCTGTCTTTTGTCCACGATTAATCCATTGTTGAAAATGATGTTGAAAGGTCTTGAAAACATAGTCCAAAATAGATGACTACTTTTGAAAACCTTTCTACACTTTTATGCATAGATACTATATTAACACATGTACGTTTTAAGGCCAGGCATCAATCTTAGGCATGTTACAGACAGGCCTTCATTGTTTTGAGTGATTCGTGTCAGGTTTTCTCTTTGTACTGTATTTCAGAGTTGAAACCTTTTCTGTATACGCATATTTACTGACTTCATTCATGGTTAGCGTTAGACCATTACTGACTATGGACATTGAAAAGACTCACAAAAGTACTTGCATCGATATAAAACATTATGGTTGTGGAGATTTCAAATACCTAAATACAGACATGTTTTTATTCCATGTTGGTACCCATATAGGTGAAAAAAATTAAATACATGATCATAACAAATTCATACAGCAAGGTCTGAAATCGAACCACTAATCTTCAAGTTATGAGGCCGAACATCTCAACCAACTGAGCTACTCCCAGCCCCCACCCCTCTCTGATCACGATGAATGAATAACTCCCACCCAAAAAACTGAATTTATGCCATGATAAAAAATAGCAATCATTTTAGCTAATGTGTCAAGGTGGAATGGATTATTAAATGAAAAGAATTCCCAGCTTTTATTTTTGACATGTAGGCACCGGCCTCATCGCTCCCTCAGAAGAAACCGCCGGCTCAGCGCAGCAGGGAGCCCAAAATATATCATAATAGTCTGTGGAGAGGGAACATAAGGACAAAACAGCATCGGCAAATGTGATAGACGGGTCAAAACACACGGATAAAGCACACCAAAACTTTCCAAAAAGTCTCTAGTAGGTATCTGCAGTCAAATCCAAGTGTCGCGCAGTGGCCGTTCTCTGGTGTATTGAGTAACGTGAATGGTTAAATGCACTGTACGTAGCATATTATTTCCCAAAGGATTCTAAAGGTGGCAAGGAAAGAAATGAAGAAGCAAGAATGAGCGAGCATCCGGGTCATTCCAAGCACGTCATCCGGTCGGACCTTTTAATCTTTCGAACGGCAGTGTCGTCCTCTGGGAACGCTACGGCACAAAGAATATGGTGGAGCCTTCGACAATATAGCAATTATGTGTTAAAGCAACGAGTTTGTCCATCATCATGTTCCGGGAGGCGTCGCTATACTTCCAATGGATGACGTGGATGTTTTGTTTGACCTTACTTTAGCACTATGCCCACGCCACGTTAAACTAATGTCGCTTTCACGGTCAGCAGTAGAACAGGACTCTTTTATTGTCCGTTCGTGGCAGTGGAATCTCTCCTGCTCTTGTTTGTCCTCAAGGTTTCTGATTTTCTCACAGATTTGTTTGCCAAGAAGGAGGATATGAGAACAGGGGACGCTCTGGGACAGTTATACATAAGCTTATTTCCCGTGGATGTTGATTCATCTGCATCAATTACTGTTTCATTGTTCATTTTCTAACTTTCTGTTTTTAAAATCATCAATTTTGAGAAGCCCTGTGAAACTGCTGTCACAATTTTGGCCTTTGCAAATGTATAAACTGAAACAATCCTTCTGGCACAAATACCGTATTTTCCGGATTATAGATCGCACCAGCCAAAAAATGCATAATAGAGAAGAAAAAACATATATAAGTTGCACTGGAGTATGAAATGCGGTTGCAAGTGTGAAAATAACAAATAATATCACATAAAAGTGTATAAGTATAAATGTAAGTATAAGTCGCACCCAAAACTATGAAAAAATGTGCGACTTATAGTCCGGAAAATACGGTAAGTGTTTCAACAAGACTATACCTTGAAAAACATACATTCCACATGTACTGTCACCTCTCCACAGATCTGAACTGTAACTTGGCCTGGTGGCATCACATGCTTGATTCATGCATGGGATTCATTCATACCAGCACAGTACAAAACAACAACAACAAAACCACCTATATATATATATATATATATATATATATATATATATATATATATATATATATATATATATATATATATATATATGCGTTTTGGTTATTTGGCAGTGTTGGAACCAAATTGTAAGTTTGGATTGATTTGGACCATTTCAGTCAATTCACTAATAATTGTAATAGAGTTAAAGGAAAATTTATGCTAACTTCTGATGAAAATGCCAATAAACAGAACTGCTATGTCTTCTTTTCCATAAACTTCATTTTTCGTTCTGCCTGTATTCTCTTCGGGAAAAACTTGACTCTGGCCAGATTTTTGGAAATACCTACAAGCTACAGTTGGATTTGGCTCATGTATAATTGAATAGAGAAACAATACGACTGGGGGCTCCTGACCCAAGCGGCAGTCTGATGTGAGGATCTGAGCACAATCTAGGTCAGTACTTTTAAAGGAGGCAGCAGACACAGGAAGCTCACCCATGGCTTTGAGCTCAGTATTTTGACTATAGTTCAAAAAGATCTCCAAAGCTGAACAATAACCTCTCAGCAGAAGTCTGTCCCCGCTGTACGGAGCCAGGACCCAGCCATCTGTGAAGGCTGGCTGTCTGTGGACGGGCAAAACTATTACCGGTACTTCCTCCCTGCAAATGCTCATCAACTAGCAACAAGTTCAGAAAAGGGAAATAGGGAACACAAATACCCCATTACAAATACTTGGGCATCTGGATTGATGATAAACTCTTCTTCAACAAACACATACAAGAGCTGACAAATAATCTAAAATTCATTCTTCATTAGAAATAAAACATGTTTTCCTCTTAATGGTAGAAAACAGTTAATCCAGGCAACATTTCTTTTAATTCTAGATTATGGTGATATTATATATGTGCATTCTATAGCAACAGTGTTAAAGCCTCTGAACTCTGTCTATCATTCAGCTCTAAGGTTCAGCTCTAAGGTTCTGCTCTAAGGTTCTGCTCTAAGGTTCAGCTCTAAGGTTCTGCTCTAAGGTTCAGCTCTAAGGTTCAGCTCTAAGGTTTAGCTCTAAGGTTCAGCTCTAAGGTTCTGCTCTAAGGTTCAGCTCTAAGGTTTAGCTCTAAGGTTCAGCTCTAAGGTTCTGCTCTAAGGTTCAGCTCTAAGGTTTAGCTCTAAGGTTCAGCTCTAAGGTTCTGCTCTAAGGTTCAGCTCTAAGGTTCTGCTCTAAGGTTCTGCTCTAAGGTTCAGCTCTAAGGTTCAGCTCTAAGGTTTAGCTCTAAGGTTCAGCTCTAAGGTTCTGCTCTAGGGTTCTGCTCTAAGGTTCAGCTCTAAGGTTTAGCTCTAAGGTTCAGCTCTAAGGTTCTGCTCTAAGGTTCAGCTCTAAGGTTCTGCTCTAAGGTTCTGCTCTAAGGTTCAGCTCTAAGGTTCAGCTCTAAGGTTCAGCTCTAAGGTTCTGCTCTAAGGTTCAGCTCTAAGGTTCAGCTCTAAGGTTCTGCTCTAAGGTTCAGCTCTAAGGTTCAGCTCTAAGGTTCAGCTCTAAGGTTCTGCTCTAAGGTTCAGCTCTAAGGTTCTGCTCTAAGGTTCAGCTCTAGGGTTCTGCTCTAAGGTTCAGCTCTAAGGTTTAGCTCTAAGGTTCAGCTCTAAGGTTCTGCTCTAAGGTTCAGCTCTAAGGTTCTGCTCTAAGGTTCTGCTCTAAGGTTCAGCTCTAAGGTTCAGCTCTAAGGTTCAGCTCTAAGGTTCTGCTCTAAGGTTCAGCTCTAAGGTTCTGCTCTAAGGTTCAGCTCTAAGGTTCTGCTCTAAGGTTCAGCTCTAAGGTTCAGCTCTAAGGTTCAGCTCTAAGGTTCTGCTCTAAGGTTCAGCTCTAAGGTTCAGCTCTAAGGTTCTGCTCTAAGGTTCAGCTCTAAGGTTCAGCTCTAAGGTTCAGCTCTAAGGTTCTGCTCTAAGGTTCAGCTCTAAGGTTCTGCTCTAAGGTTCAGCTCTAAGGTTCTGCTCTAAGGTTCAGCTCTAAGGTTCAGCTCTAAGGTTCATTAAAGGAGAAGGAGACAGAACTCACCACTGTCAGTTATATTGTAAAGTAGAATAGCAATCATTAGATGCAAGATGAGAACAGCACTGCCTTTTGTTTGTGTATAAGGCTCTTGTTGGCATTTTGCTTGATTATTTATCAGGTTTATTGCACATGAGTTCAGGTATTCACTGTTTGAGGTCCAGGACAGTTTTATCTTAAAATCCCATCGTATCAACACAGAGACAGGAAAAAAGGCTTTCAACAACTTTTTCAACAACTACCCTCAGTGCTGATGCACCTGTTTTATATATTTGTATCTCATATTGTGTATGTATACATGTGTTTTTATGTATTGGTTCATTTTATTGAATGTTTTATTTAAATTTTAGTACCCTGTGTTTGTTTGTTGTTTATTTTGTGTTCTGACAGGGTACCTATGAAAAAGAGACACTTTCTCATTGGGTTTTCCCTGTATAAATAAATAAAATGAATGAATGAATAATGTCTAAAATGTATTCCCGGTGACTACAGCTGCTGTTCAATCCCTGAAATTTAAAGGGAAGCTGCTTGATGATGCGGGATGGGGATTGAGTGGCAGAGAGATTGTGGCAGATTAGACTGGGGAATATATGCTGTAAAACGGTCCATGATGGAACGTGAGAGCGCAGACACGCAAGGGAGAGATGGAAGTGACGGATAAGAGACGCGGCTCGGGAAGGTGGAAACATCTATCCAGCGACGTGTGCATTAACATGTTGGCCGAGAGCACCGTGACATTGAGTGGAGGTGACACTGAGAGATGTGTGCTAGTCTGCTAAAGCACAATCACATCCTCCCCAGTCTCCAAGCCCTCCATCTATCTGGTCCGCGCTGTCACTCTTCCTCTGCTCATGACGGCCAGCCTTCCCATGTGTCGGCCCCGCTTCTGTTTTACTTATCTGTCCTGCAGGGATAAGCTCCAGTCCATTAGTTGTGTGCGTGACCTCTTGTAAACATAACTCGTGCTGGGGTCTTCCAAAGCAAATTCACACTCTCTGAACACGTCCAAGTGCAGGTAGGTTTTGGCAGTCCTCCCCATGAAACGCACAAAAAACACACAGAAATCTGTTTTTTCGTCACACAATTGGGTTTATTAACTATACAGATTCCATTGTCCAACGGTAATATTAGGTACATTTTGGACCTTAGGTAGAATAGAATGTAATCATTGTAATGAGGCTCCAATAAATAAATAAAGCTGTATTGGTGAAAATAGACAGAACAACAGAACAGTAAACCAGGATGAGGGGGTGTATCATACTTTGTCATACCTATAATTAACTATAGTCAGTTATAAATTGAACTTAGTTATAAGCTAAGCTAACAGAATTTTAATGAAACGCATGATTTGTAAAACAATTTTAAAAAATCATTAGTATTGGATTGTTTGTTTATTCAAATCAAGAACTCTTTATTTATATTACAGTTAAAAACATGTTGACCGCACATGGCTGACACCCAGCTGGGTTTGAACGTCGTGCGGTGGCAAACTGATGACCACACTCGTGAAGAGCATGAACATGACGTACGCGTGACAGAATAGAGCAACCTATAGTGTAGTCTCAGGGTCAATCGTGCAGGTTTCTATCCGTGGCTCAATAGGACTGTAGGCAGGCAGACGAGATAATACGTCCCAAAATGCATCAGTCATACAATTACTTCTATTATAGTTTAAAGGAATAATAGAGGATTTTTCGCCGATTTGAGAACTCAAGCGACTGTTGGCCCCTTTTGTAAAAATGTGCGTGCATGCGCAGCCAGGGAAACGTCCTGCTATCCTGGGAACGAGGCTGCAGGTGTGCTGTAGCACGCAGGGAATGATTGACATGTGGGAGAACTACTCGGCTGTCCATGCCACGAGAAAATGAGACTCAGATTGCTCGCCAAAAATCCTCTATTATTCCTTTAATTAGTTTGGGGAAGAAAAAAAAATGGAATGATACTTTGCATAGCCCATTTTTCTTTCCAACCATTACTATAGCATGTCTTTGTGTACCACTCGAAGGTAAATGCCAACCTTTTACCGATACCATTAGTTGCATCTTGAGGTTAGAAGTTCTCCTAAACTCACACTACCTCTTTTGTGTCCAGTCCATGACCATTCATAGCAAGAAATTGAAAACAAGAAGCAATTCTGTTTTTTATGCTAACTCCAAACCCACTTGTTGTTAGACTAAATCAATCAGCACTGTGGACCCCAGTCACTGTAGTGTAGTCCCATGGGCCGTCCTCTGAGGCAGCAGCCAAAACCATTGGAGTATGGCTCCCGCTGCTCAACAACCCTCCGACACACTGTTAATCAGACAGGCTGGAGCCACTCACATCTCGCTCACTGGGCTGGTAATCACCGCACGGAGCTGTGCTGATGTCAAACTAGGGCCGGCTGGGGAATAAGAAGCTGATTTGTTTTAGTCAAAGAGAGGAGAGAGGAGACTGCATGCAAATTGGGGCTGACCATACAAAATAATTTGTTTCTTGAAAACATCTTTCACCACAGCAGCAGAACCATCAGCCACCTCAGCCTCTAGAATTCATCTTCAAAAACATTGATCCAAGTTGGAGATATTTTCCACCACATTTTACATTCACTCCCTAATGATTTGTGGATTCTCTAGCCTAAAGTCTGTTTATCACACCATTGTACCTCACTATCATTTTGGTGAAATAAATAAAACCATTGCCTGGCTAACAGTTGGTTCTGCTAACCACATTACACTGCTCATCAAAGGCTCAAAATTGCAACCACCAAGTTTTGTCTTCAAAAATACTAAATTCACAAGTTCCCAGTGTTGTTTTGATGCTTGTGCTGCTCTGTCTGAGTCATAAAACCTATTTTCTGAGCATGTGTTATGGAGTCTGCTTATATTCTAGATAACGATTAGTAATATTATTATTTTAATATGATTAGTTGCGATTGAAGTGCGTATGACAGGTTTTTACGATTTTCCAATTTTGGCTTTATTTGGTGTATTTATACCTGTTGTACATATAAACTATAGTATAACACCAATCGAGTAGGTATTTGTGGAGAAACCGTTGAAAAAGCTGTTGAAAATGAAAGGAAGTGACATCACACTCATTCCAGTCAAAGTTTATGCATAATTAAGGCAAAGAAGGCAACTTTTTTTACTCTCTAAACATTAATCCACAAAATAAAGTTGTTCACATATATTTGTAATTGTCCAATAAAAAAAAAAGTGACATTAGATGAGTTTTTGCCCAGTGTTTGCTGGATAATGTGTGATGTCACCAATTACAAACAGGAAGTGAAATTATAAAAATGTACTATTCTGTGATAATATTTTTATGATTTTAGCTAAATTCAAAATATATTTATTTTAGCTGCATTTTAGTTCAGTGAGTCGTCCAAGCCTGTCATGGGCACTTTAATCTATTAACTTGTTTTAGCCCAATTTCATAAACACCAGTTCGGCAAATGATTTATTCTGGGGTTACACTATATTAACCCACCAACAGACTGTTTAACTGGCCATTCAATTAGTACCGGACTGACTGAAATAAAACAGTTTGGGCATAAAGCTGGTTCACCAGAATGTGGGAGAATATGTGTTGTAATACTTGTATACTGCCCCGTTCTCTGCTCCCCCCTTTCCACAGTTGTTTACTTACTGTGCTTCTCTGACTTCTTCTACGAGTGAGTGTTTGTGGATTTGCGTCGACTTCATTCACACCTACGCTAAAAGCCGAACAGAGACAAGACTCCGCTCGGTTACGAGACATGTTCTCAGAGACGTGTTATGCACATTGTCAGCAAACGAGAGGGGGAGAAAGAGAAATACGTTGGGAGATACAGTATGTTGTGTTCAGGACAATAATTGCGATAAAAGTTTGGTAGTCACTCACAGTATTTAGATTATGACTGTTCTATAACTATAACCTGTTTTAAAAATGTGTCTATTTATGTGGAGAATGTAGCTCATACTTTTTTTTTTGGCTCACAAGCTACTTTTGGATTCAGCAAAGCAAAAAGATCTACCTAAAGATTTGTATTATAATTTAGTCATATTTTTGTCAGTATTATTTAATTTTTTTTTTTTTTTTTTTTTTTACATAATTAGGCTATAGGAATACAATATAGGCCTTCATTAATAGCCTAAGAATATTTTATTATATCCGAAACAGGAGAGAAAATCTGTTTTAAAAAATAAATAAAATATAGTGGCCACAAATAAGCTGAATAATGAGTTTAAGCATCACTACCTGTCTCCTCCTCTTGCCCCTTGACATGACTCTCTCTCCTCTTTCCTTTGACCTCGTGCATTACACAGCCCTAATTTCTTCGCCTCGCGCTGCAGGAAGCCCAGAGCGGCGCCAAAAATAAGAACTGTACTCGTGGTGATTGTAGCTCTCTGTCCACTCGTGCTGCTTTTGAGCCAGACTATAAACTAAAAACAGACAGGGCTCTGAAATCGACCCTCACTGCCTCTGAAATTGACCGGTAGATCGCAATCGACGCAATGGTCACCCCATGATTCAGACCTATGTGCTTCCCTTGTACAGGAGGATGAACTGCAATATTTGCCAGTTCATCTTTAATTGGTCCTTGCTGCTACGCTGTGGTTTGGACAGAAGACACACAAAAAACTGAACCAAAAGAATCATGGCCATTCATGATTATAAAACAATGTATCTGGGACATTAGACCCCAATAATGGAAACAATAGATGGATACCTGTGGACTGTACGTTTGGCTGCAGCAAAAAAAAAAAAAAAAAAAAAAGCAATACATTTAATAACTGTAAAGGACTGGACTGAAATCACAAAATGGGAAAATGTACTTTAAACTTTAAAAGGCACAAAATGGTTTGACAGTGGGACAGACTGGGCCAAGGGGACAATCACTTTCATCTTTGGGCTATTTCTTTTTTCTTTTCACTCTCTGGTCTTGTTCTGTTTTATTTTACTATTTTTTTTTTTACAATATGACGGAACAAAACAAAACATGGCAGCATTCCTTTCAACAGAACAGAACTTTTTTTCATTTTCATGAAAACTTTATTTCGTTTAGCACCCTCAGATCAAAAATAACAAAGCTTCTCGTTTTAGATTCTTTACGATTTTTCTATGCCAGGACTGAGTCGTGCTGAACAAAATGCCGAAAACGTTAGCAAACGGCAGACATCCCCTCAAGTAGGTGAGCTAACGAGACACAGACATGCAAACAGGGGTACAAGAGCTCACATCTTTCTTCTCACAATTAAAAACACACTTTATCCGACTCTCGTACAAGCTCCAGACCCTCTCATATTGCTAGTGGTGTTCTTCAGCAGCTTGTCCCGACGATGGGGTGAAAAGGCAGCTCACTCACTTTGTTGACTGAGTTCTATTTCCATGTCAACGCTTCTTGTTCCTCCTTTTTTTCCTCCTGCTTTGTGTTGTTTTTGTTTTTCCGACACTTACAGATAGGGAACTTTGCCCCCTCCGGATCTGTTCCACTTCCATTCTCCCAGTTTGCTCATCAGCGTGTGAGAGTAATTTACTGTATATTAAGGGAGTAGAGGATAGAGAAGCAGCGCACTCAGGAAATCTCTTAGTTTGGAGTCTGGCGTTAGCGGTTGTGCATTCTAATTTTCTGTGGAATAGATGGGTTAAAGGTGGAATGGACGATTTTTTTCAGCAAATTTTGTATCATATTTCCTCGTGGCGTGGATAAATCATTAGTCCTGCTACGTATCAATCATAAAACGCACCTGCCGCTCACCTGCAGCCGCGTCAGGCTCGTCCCCACGTTTCCGCGTGCCTAAGCGCATGGATCTATTATAATATAGTTCCCTCAGTGTACGGGGCAAAATGAAGACGGAGAAAGACAGTTCGAGCTGACGCAGAAGTGGACAGAAATCTACGGGAGACGAGAGATGTGATGCGCTCCGTTGCGCTAATAAACAAACGCACGTGTGTGTTGTATCAGTCCGCACGGGGGAGTGGCATGCGCACTTCCGCCTGCGTTCTCAAATCGCCGAAAAATCGTCCATTGCGCCTTTAACGTGGAGCCATCTCAGTGTAAATAGGTCTCTGTGTAATTCAATATTTATACGCTTTTATATGTTACATACATGGAGTATTGAATCTTTCATTTCTCTAGAAGGAAATGTGCCAGCACTGACACTTTGTATGAACATGAAAAGGCGTCTTTGGCTCCACACAACCAGGTAAACAAACCAACTGCATGAATCCATAGTGAAACATGTAATGTGGCTTATACAGTGTGGTGTGCATACTTGATTAGCCCTTGTGCATTGTTAAGGTAAGTTTGTGTATCTGAGTGTGCATTTATGGGGATTACGCTTGCTGTGGTGCTTCAATTGGCATGAAATTTCAACCGTTTGTGAGGGTTTTTTTCATTGACAATGGCAATGAACCCCTTTCTGATTCTGATTCTGATTGTGTTGTGAGTTTAGTTCCAATTAACCCAATTTTGACGACATGAGAAATTTTGTGTAGCCATTATAAACTCATGTTTGCCTCCTCCATCTAAAAATCAAGGGGAACATATTTCTAGAATTATTTTCTTTTCTATTTTGTCTGGAGTAAATCCAAAGCATTTTTGCAAAAAATATAACAATACTTATTTTCTAACCCAGTTAACCCTCCTCACTATTGACTCAATATGAACAATAGCTAATAGTTTGTATGTGTTGGTAGTGAGCGCTTCTCCGAGTCTGAGTCAACTTAAGTCTCCCGAGGGCCAAGGTCTCTGTACGAAACACTGTGTGACTTTTCTCTTTTTTTAAATGTCAATTGATTACTCAAAAACTTGTTTTTTTAAATTCGACATATTCCAACTGATGATCCATTGATTGATTGACATGGATTGGCCGGTCACACAGATCACGGTCAGAGTGAAAATGATAATTATAATTGAATTATCAAATTGAATTATCAGGTTGAAACAAGCACTGGCATCTAAGGGGTTCATACATATTGGTAATTTATAACAAATTTTCTATTTTAAAGAAAACTCCTTCACACATATATTTTTTTAAATCTTTATTTTATATTTGATGATTATTAGTTTTTTGTTTTTTTTTTATAATAAATGTGTACGAAACACTCCCAATGCACGCATTAACAAGGCACAAGGGTGAGATGTGTGTTTATAACTGTCCAGAAATCCATAGAGAATGAGGATAGTACTTTTAAAGCTGGTACCTGACTTTCATGTTGTTCTAAATGAGTACAATCTTACATATAGTATTCTGTAAAAGCAGTACTTTGTGACAAAAATTAGAATGCTGAACGCTATTAGCATGTAATAAAGTATGTTTATGTTTCGTCCACTGGCTGACCCTCAAACAGAGAAGATACATGGTGCACTTTTTGGTGTCATAAAAATGTATTCGGTCCTTACCTTTTTTCTTTATGTCTTTAAAAAAACTAAAATATGTGTTGGCCTGTTAGCGTTAGCCTACTGTAGAAGCCAAGGGTCAGGTGTCTGTAACTATGACTGAGAAAAATAAATGTATTGTGTTTTATTTTATTTTATATCTATACTTCTTTTTCTTTTCTTTTTTACGGATCACACAAATAACCCCAAACAGAACAATCCATTGCTGGCTTAGTCCAACTGTATCAGAGCCAACTGTTTTGGCCCTCATGGCTGAAAATCTTCATTGACGGAATCATGTATTATTAATCCACCCTTTCCCACACTGGAGGGACCATGTCTCTCGGCTGGCCTGGGAATGCCTCGAGATCCCCCCGGAGGAGTTGGAAGAAGTGTCTGGGGAGGTTGCCATGTGTGAAGTGTGTCGATAGAAAAGTGATACATCGATACAATTCAAGTGACGAAATGACGAGGAAGTGTCTGGGGAGGGGGAAGTCTGGGAGTCCCCGCTTAGACTGCTGCCCCCACAACCTGGCCCCGGATAAGCAGAAGAAGACAAATGGATGGATGGATGTATAAATTATACTGTTATAGGTTAAAATGATTTCTAAAGTGGGCAAAATGATGGATTCAAAGTAAAAAGTTTGAGAAGTCTGTCTTCCTGTGACCACACGATAGAAGCACTCAAATGAACAACATTCTTTCTTACTTTCCACTGAGTCGCATACTGTAAACTTGATGCCTTTTATAGCACCGTAACCACGGGTTCAATCTCAACACACACAACAGACACAACCACATCTGACAAGAGCGCCATAAGTAGACCTACTATGCTCATTGTTTCTGTACAAACATGGAAAAGCTATTTACTTAAACAAGGCTGTCTTATTCAACTTACACTTTCTTTGATGTTTAAATGTTTTATTTTGTTTCTGTGGCATAGCACATGAGAAAAGCAGAGTACTTTGGGAAAGCAATATAGTTGATATGATAAAGTGATTTAGTTACTGACCCCAAACATTGAAAACACAGCAACAAAAGTGGTCCATGGGGAGTTTTTTTCTTTTTTTTAATTAAAAGCGGCAGTGACTCCAGTGCATGCTTATTGTGTTCAGGCAATACACATCACCCTGCTTTCCTGTATGTATGGATGTGTAGGTCACTACGTTTACATGCATAAAAGGAACTGGGTAACCGCTCTAGTCCAATTTAAAGCAAAATGTAAAGACGATTGAGCTGTCTTGGTTTGTATTTCAAAGATCCCAATGACAATTCTGGAGAAGTCTGTGTGTAGTCGTCTTCCTGTAGTGTGTAACAGTGCAGTCTGAGCAGGTTAGGAGTATTCAGAAGTATTCAGAAGTATTCAACGGCACAAAGTAAGAAGCAGGCAGGAAAATATCAGACAAGTGCTTCAATGTGTTTTAGCTCAGCAGAGATGACAAACTAGTCTCTCCACCGCCAATTGAAAGTAAAAAGTCCGTAGCATGTCTGAAAATCAAATCTTACTTTTCTAAACTTGCCGTGTGCGAAGGGCGTGGATAGAAAAGTGATACATCGATACAATTCAAGTGACGAAATGACGGTGCATCGGTCTTGCTATTGTTTTCTTGGTTGAACTCGATTAATCCAAAGATGACGCGGCTAATGCTATCGCTAATGCTATTGCTAATGCTATCGCTAATGCCCAGAGCAGTTGAAACAAGGACTGAAATGCTCACTGAGGAAGCTCTATGCAGCTAAAAATATTATTATTGACAGACATAGCATTTGTTTTACCTTGTTGTTTTCTTCAAAGCCTGAAAAGTAAAATACAAACTTTGGTCAAATGGACAGCTGAGCAGGACAGATGCTTTTGTTTACATGCATGTTCAGTCATTTACTTGTATATTAAGTAGTTTATGTGCATATTAGGTAGTTTACATGTACATTAAGTAGTTTACATGCATAATAAGTAGTTGACATGCATAATAAGTAGTTGACGTGCATAATAAGTAGTTTACATGCACATTCAGTAATTTACATGCCTTTTAAGTAGTTTACATGCACATTCAGTAGTTTACATGCCTTTTAAGTAGTTTACATGCATAATAAGTAGTTTACATACACATTCAGTAATATACATGCATTTTAAGTAGTTTACATGCACTTTAAGTAGTTTACATGCATGCTAAGTAGTTTACATGCATAATAAGTAGTTACATGCATAATAAGTAGTTTACATACACATTCAGTAATATACATGCATTTTAAGTAGTTTACAAGCACATTCAGTAATTTACATGCACTTTAAGTAGTTTACATGCACATTCAGTAATTTACATGCACTTTAAGTAGTTTACATGCATATTAAGTTAAAAACATTGCCTTTATAAACAGAGAGCTGAAAC
The DNA here is from genome assembly GCF_026437365.1 of Eucyclogobius newberryi. Taxonomy (NCBI): domain Eukaryota; kingdom Metazoa; phylum Chordata; class Actinopteri; order Gobiiformes; family Gobiidae; genus Eucyclogobius; species Eucyclogobius newberryi. Next base: position 14,250,279 of record NW_027315724.1, on the reverse strand, counting down.
AACACCTACTGTGATGCTCTGTACTATGGAGGAGTATTATTGTACATGAACATTATAACAAATAATTGGGTTATTTTAAGTAGACCTATATTATACAGGTAATGAAAATGGAGCCTAATTCAGCATTTCCCACGCACTGCATCAGACTAAACTGTGTTAATAAAAAAATGCTTCCTGTCGGATTGAGATGGGAATCGGATCGTATCAACAAACTATAAAAAATCAGGAGCCAAAAAAACGATGTTGTGTGACCTGTGATGCATCGTGATTTAAGGTTCGTTCAAATCGAATCGCATCGCTGGTTGTAAGAAATGCATTAAATGGGACAGAGATCTGAGATTCGATCACTAGTTCAGACCTAATCGGTTCTTGAACCTGCTGTAGACTGTGACATGAGTGGTCTGACAGGGTTTGAGGCAAAGACCATTTGAGTTTAGTTATTTAGCACACTCCAACTTCTCTGTGCAGGTAAATGATATATTTACACGCGTACTCATTTGAAGTACACGCGTGCCACTACTAATCCTTGGATGTAAGAACATTTTAAAGAGCTCTTTCTGAACAAGGACAACAAACAGCGCTTGTCCTTAAACTCCTCACTGCACAATCTCAATTACTCGCACTGGTGGGCACTATACCAACAAGGTTCCCTCACCATACCCAACATTGACGTGCAGTCTTGTTGCTTGGTTGCTTGGGCGAAAGTTTGAGCGAACTGTTCCGCACGTGCATCGAGGCTGAATTACAATGAGATTCGAGCCTGCGGGGGGGCAAAGAAATGTTCCGGAACACGTCTTGACGTGCAGCTGAGCAGACCACTGAACCTTCTGAGGAAATGTTCAATGTCACAGGCGCTCAAATGCTACAAGATGGCCGACGTCAGCGCGAATAAGAACCCAGAAGGAATGGACGCAATGAGATGAAAATGTGTTGATAGTATTTATTCCAACTCAGTGGGTAAAAGAGTCTAGAGGGATTTGTCACTGCATGGTTAATGAAATGCAACAAGGCAAGATTAAACTAACTTTATTTACCAATCCTTCACTACCGCTCAGAAAATCCATCGTATGAATGATACATGAAGAACTTAAGCCTCCTTTTAAAATGCCATGTTTAGTCCTGAGATTAAACTTGTGTGTTGTTTTTACACTATATCTGTAATTGTGAAATTAGTGTGAATTTACAGAGCAAACTATTATTTTTAATTACAGTGACATATTATTCTTACTGTTTCAACTTTCCCAGACAATTTTAATACCACAATAGGTTTTAGACAATAAGACATTTTCAACAAAAATACTTTCTTTATTAAACCCTGTGGTCACATACTAATTCTGAGAACGCTCAAGATCCTTCTTATATTGTTTTGTCCTGTAAATGTGATTTTTTTGGGGGGGGGTATCGATACTTGCTCAAATGGGTATTAAGTTTTTATCCTAGTTTTAGTATTAATTAGTATCTTTTGTTGCTTGACAACCGTACGCTATAGAATCTGACTAAACTTGCAAAGCGCTTGCAAATTCATCGCATCAAAACTGTAACTAAAACGAAACGAAACTTGGACTAAGCCAGGACTAACAAAGGTATGGAACAGGAATAAACTATGTCCACAGCAGGACTAAAACGGGCTCAGATTAAGGCAAAATAACAAACATTAAGTGTGAACTAAACCGTACACTCAAAATTTTGACTCTGACACTTTTGACAACTTAATATTTAAACTTTAGCTCTAACACCTGACCAAAAAAATAGGGCTTCTCTCCGAGCTCCAAAGGGTTTTCAACTCTGTCACCTGAAACAAGAGACATCTGAGTGACAACCCTCTCACCGTCTGTTGAAAAATGCGTTAAGACGACCGTCAAAAGATGGCACTAGCATCACACCTCCAATTATTTTTGCATGTTCCACAGACAGCGGTGCAAGGTGACGGTGGCATAAGCAAAAGTAAAAGCTCGCGCAAGGTAGACGGCGCTGTGTGAGGTTTGCGTAAGCACCTGTTTTAAAAGCTACTGTAATTGATTTAGAATAGCAGAGTGAGCTAAACCTGCTCATTGCCCAGGCGGGGGGTAGGAACTAATCTTCTACCGCCGGTGGGAAGAGAGGGATCATTTTACTCCGCCGTTCCCGCTGGCCTGCTTACTCAAAATGTGATGTGACTCATAGTCCTCTTGTGGAGAAGTCAAAGCGGACTGACTCCTACTGGGCACAAGGGCTGTCTCCATCGTTCAGTTCAACAGTGGCCGGTGGAGGACAGTGAGAGGAGGTGGAGACGCTAGTTCTGACAGATGGAGATCATGATTGGTTTACACTGTCCAAAGCGTTTTGCTTCTCTTTATTAGTGGTGTAGGATATGCAGATGTCCTACCCCGGTTGCCATGGTGACAGGAATGCGGGCTAGGTGTTATCTACTGCCCGTGTGGAGTTTTACACCCCTCAGAAGGAAGAGGATGTAATAGTGACAACAGAGACGCTCTGAACTTTGAAAATAACTTTTCATAAAGTAACGATCTCTCCAAGACAAACGCTAAAACGCTGAAAGACTATGCGGTTTTAGTGGTTTTAATAGACAATCATCAGATTGCAAAAATGTGTCCACCAGATGACTTTACATGTACCTATTGTGATATCGTGTTTAACATGTCATTTTAACTGTTTCATAACTTGTTTTGAGGACAATTTTACCTTTTGTGTAACTCTTGTGGCCTAAAGCCAGATTTCGTCTCCTTATCAGCTCTGACCCCAGCGTGCATGCTGATTCACTGAAGCCACGGCGCCAAAACCCCCGCGGGGTAAGACAAAAGGAAAGAGCAGGGAGTTACAGACGAGTACCATCCGAGCTCCAGAGCGAGTTCCATCCGAGTTTCTTTCGAAGCTCGACCCTCCATCCAGGGTCCCACCAGCAAGGTCCATGAGGCCTTGGGAGCAGGCCTCGGGCCTAGTTAGCGTGAGCGATGCTACAAAGACTTTTCCAAGAGAAGCTAATGTTCCCTCCTGGAACTAAGAAACCTGTGCACGTTTTTAAAAACGTGATTGATGCTGCATCACGCAAAATCAAGCAAGGACCTTTTGCAACTTTTTCAAGTCCACAGCCTTTTAGATCAGCCACATCGGTGGAGCAGCACGACGGCCTTTTCATTCGGGAACGCCTCAGAGCCAAGGAGAACGCCTCAGAGCCAAGGAGAACGCAGATCGCAGAACCGATCCAGTCCTTCTTTGGCCAGACAACGTCAGAGCCGAACTCCAGAGCAGGCCCTTGGACCCCACGCAGGCCCTTGGACCCCACGCAGGCCCTTGGACCCCAAGCAGGCCCGTCTCCTCAGGATCACGGCTTCTGGTTCCGTTCGTATGAATGCACCTCACAGGCTGGCTGAATTTCATCTTAGAGTTAACTCTTGCACACACCTAGATAGATCTAGAACCATCATGTCTAGTGTTTTCCATCTGTTATCGACTCATTTGCATATTCCTGATTCATATTTATCTGTTTAATTCTTTGGTCATTAAATCTTCATAACCCACATTTGGTTAAGTGTTCCTTCATTTCCAGAAAAGGGGTCAATGTCACGGTTAAGTTCTCAAACCTTTAGATCAACGAGCAAATTAATTTCTTATTAATTAATCTAGATATCTGATTTTAGAGTTGTTAAATTGCCGATTATCCGGCTGGTGCCCCATTCTTCTCTTAAAAATACGATTCAAACTTACCCACACTTAGGCAGTGTGTCATGTTTGAATTCTTGAGCAATTCTTTAATCAATATCAAACCTGAATGCCCCGCCCCCTTCACAGGTGGGTGGACATTCATAACCTTACAGTACTTGTACTAGTATGTTACCCTACAGTGGTGACTGTTGTGTCGTGAAATACACTGTAAAATACTCTATAATATTTATTCTGGGTTCATTTCCAAATAAACTGTGAATGCAATTTTTTTCCTTTTTATAAATGTCCATTAATCCCTGAGCCCAGTCCTTGATAGTTGGCTCATTCTGTGTCTTCCATATCTGTGTCATAGCTTTTTTTGCTGCTGCCAAAATTAGATTCCAAAGGTATCCATCTACTGTTTCTATAGCAGTAGATTTATTAGTTTATTTTAAGGTGCACTGTGTCACTTTTGAACTATGTCTCTCGGCTGGCCAGGGAACGCCACGGGATCCCCCCGGAGGAGTTGGAGGAAGTGTCTGAAATCTGGGAGTCCTGCTTAGACTGCTGCCCCGCAACCGGGCCCCGGATGAGTGGAAGAAAATGGATGGATGGATGATGATGGATGGATGATTTTATGATGAAGGTTATAATAAGTAATTGCATGGCCTGGAATGTTTAGTATTAAATCTATTTGTCTTGCTTTTTTCTAACTTACAAATGTTTTCACATCTTGCCTGTGAGCAGGGTCTCCTCTTGAGACTGAGTTTAATGTCATACTGTGAAATATTCCAGACAAAGCACTTTTTATTGGCTCTTTTACTGGTTTGCCGTTTCATATTTTAAAAGGCATTATGCGTCAGGCGTGGATCCAGGTCCAGAGGTCTGCTATTAAAGCACCTGGCATCATTCAAACATAGCACATGTTTTCTTTGTTAAAAATAAATAAATAAATATTGTACCGGAATATGTCATAAAGCCAATCTGAGCAATCCAAGCATGTGGCACTGTGAGAGGCGGGTAAACCTAGAGTAAATGGGAAACTACCGTATTTCAGCTTTTATTCAAATGCATTGAGTTTGATGCGTTATGCACTGGAAATGCCATTTTTTCAGTCTTGAAACGAGCACATGCATCCATTAACAGGAAACAACTGTTGCTAACATGTGCTCTTTGTTTTGCCATAGATTTGTTACTATTGTAAGAAGAAAGTTCCAACACCCAGACTGTCATCTGAACTCTTGTTGACCCTGAAAGATGTTCTGATCAGAGACCATTGAATTAAGACAGGTCAGCAACTCCTTTCCTGCCTGAAGAGTGTCATTTTTATTGCCTCCTGCGGGCAACATGGCGCCATCACAAGTCAGCAGACTAGAACAAAGAACAGAAGAGGCTCTGAAGAATATATCAACCAGACTCATGCAGACATTTAAAGACTACCTCAACCCAGACAGAAGTCATAAGCTCTTCACTAAACTGGACATCATCTGTTAATAACACAGTGTGGGAATATCATGTGCTTACCGTTATTACTGTATTTGTATTTGTATTAACGCTGTGTTTTATTCACAGGTGAACAGTTGCGTTACATTTTTCAAAATCGAAGTTGTGTTTTTTAAGTTCTTTCTTAAATGAAGTTCTGATGTGCTGTAATGTTGGTTAAACTGGGGTTTCTAACTAAAGCAAACATTAAGTCGCGACCTAACTTCAATCAGGGGGAAGCAGCCTCTCTTTGTCAGGACACGCCTTCTGTTGCGCTGGAAACAAAAGTCCAGAAATGACTGTTTTTTCGCAGACTTCATTTATTGCCTTAGCTTGGCTCGGACGCATGTGTTTGACAAAGCTTGGCCAGGCCTCGTTTAACTTTTTTAGCTATTTTAAGCGCGTTTAAGAGTCAGATTTGGCTCCTCAAGGATCCAACTTTGTGTTAGCTATTCTTGTTTGTTTGTTTTTTACCTTTTTTAAGAGAGTAGACATTAGATCGCCATCTTCCCGAACGTGGAACTTCGGCTGGAGCACGTCATCAGTTCGCCTCACCATCAGTGGACCTCGCCTGCTTCAGCGTGATAAACCAGACGCTACAGAACTACAAGCAATCTGATCGCTGCTGGCACTCGACTGGGACAGACCAAGGAGTTTTCCAAAGCCGCTCGGTTTTGCGGATTCACCATTCCAGAGAAAGAAGCGGCTTATCAACTAACAGCAAGCCGATCTCTGCTCGTGGCCGTGAATGCAGAGTGGCAGATTTTACAAGCCGTGTTCCTCTTCCAGGCAATTAACTGGGTGTTAATCAAGTTTAAATCCCAACTTCCCTCATTGCATGTTTTGTCATCATAGCCTCGCTTAAACCCCTCACTTCTGAATGCGTTATAGCTTATTAACTTGACTTGTTGGCTATTTTGGAACCCTGCCGATTTGATTACTTGATAATTAAACCACACAACATAATCCTGGTTCCTGTGATTTGATGGTTACTGACAAGTCCCTAAATCTATACTCTCCCTTCAGACTTACGAGCAGTGATTTACAAATGTATATTTAGCTATTCGAAGTGTATTCTCTGGTGCCACATTTGATAGGTATAGAGCTAAAAATCTTCCACAATCACTAAATTAGACATTTCCATTTTGAGAATCTAAATTATCACTGGAAATACTGCACTTTAATCACAAGATCAAGTCAGCGTTGGTGAGAAACTATTATTTTCTAGCTTTTTGCTCCCTTTCATACAGTCATCTTGCCGTGGCGCTCAGACGACCCGGTACAATTCAGTTTGACAGTGGAAACACTTTCCGACCATATTGGCTCTGAGCGAACTCATGGAAACGAGGCTCAAGCAGGAGTTAGATGCTGCACCTTTAATTTCACAGTGTGGCCATGACTTCTGTAAAAGTTCAAGACTGTTACAGCATCAATACCTTCTCAAATAAGTATCTCGTTTTGTAAGGTATCTACGAAATATCTGCATCGACGGTTGTAAGATTGATGGATCGAATGCCTTTATACTACATAATGTTTCCACTTTGCCATAACCTGTTGATGGGATTGTGTCTGCAGCGCTGCTTGGATTTGTCTTTATTCCTCACCCCCTGCTGGTCACAACCATGTTACTGCACCCATGCCTTGTAACCTTGCTACGCTATCACATGTCTTATTAGGTTAGTGACAAAGACAGCATAAACCCATGTGACAAAAGAGCACCTTCTTCTACCTGTTACAACATCGTGAAACATTTGTGTGAAAGACCTCCTGTTCCTTCTCTGTTCAGACTACATTTGGCCTTTGTGTCAGAGCACACAGTTCAGTGCACTTCAACCATTAAGCTTGGAGTGTTTTATTTCAAATCTTCTTGTTCCTACTCAAGCTGAAACCACTGAGCAAGTCCATTTTCAGATTCCAAACACTTCAGCCAGTTTGAGTCACACTTCTAAAACTCACTGGCACAATTGAATCCTCTCCTGTGCTGGCTTCCATGGTTATCACTGCCTTGTCTTGTAATGTTCCAAAGTGTGGCTTTAAACATAGATAACTTACTTAATTATGGGTGTATTGCTCAAAAACACCTTGAAAAACATGCACAGAACTGACCTGGAACTTGGCTTGCTTGTCTCCATTGAACATTCGAAGCAAAGCAATAACATCTCCATGGAGACAAGCAGGTATCAGACCAGCAGAAACACTGGAGTTTAGTGCAGATGTAATATTGGTTTGATCCTGGTGAAATCCTGGTCTAGTCCAGGATTGGTTCCAGATTTAATCCAAGTTGAATTACAATTTTGATGTGGTCTACGTGCAAGTATAGATGTACCCTAAGTTTGTGTTTGGTATTTATTTATGTCGGTCTATTAAAGTGCTTTTGGACACTTGTCTTTCACATTATGTCACTTAAAATAATACATCTAATCCAAACAAAGTGTTGCGAGTGAACGCTTTGTGTCTGCGCCATCTGCTGGTGCTTTTGGTAAACTTAGTTAGAAATAAAGATCATGATAAAATAAAAAAGGTCAATTTGTGTAACAGACATTCCCACGGTATGCACAGTATACACAGTATGCACAGTATGCACGGTATACAGTATGCTTAGTAGATAAATATGTTTACAACATCATGAAGCAAACAAATTCACCCAAAAGAAGGTGAATAGTCTTTCAAAAACACAGAGAAGCTGCTGGGGTTGAACCTGTCAGGAGCAGTTTTGACCACCATTTTTCTGCTGTGAAGAAAGAGACAGATTGTCACAAAATTCCATGTTTTTGATGAGGAAAAAAATGCTTATATTCGGGTAATCGTGCATTTTTCTCATATAAGGCCGAGCAATGTGTCGCCACCATAGCAAGAAACAATCTCCAACAAAGTGAAGTGAGTTAAGTGAAACAAATATGTGGCATCTGTTTTTGTGAAGTTATTAATGAGAGTTTAATGAGTGCAATGATTATAATCCACTTTGATGACATGTTTGCGTCTGTCTGCAGGGATCGTCTTTCTTGGGTTTTTGTGGTGAAAACTTGTTATATACAGCTCACATTTTCATCTCCCACACATAAACTCAGACATTAGAACTGTTTCTCATAATCTAAAAGTTAATGAAGTACAAATCTTCTAAATGTTTTGATTAATTCACATGTTGAAATTGAGACCTTTGAATTGACAGCAAACACAGCTTTGTGACTGAACAATGCCGCCAGTATTTACCTTGAAACAGTGCAAAAAAGTTCAATCTCAATTTATTTGTGAGAGAATATGTCAAACTAAAGTTACCAAGGAAAAAAAGTACTTGAATATTTTTAAATGTTTTTTTTTAACTGATAATCAGTGTAAACATTTTTATAAAATAAAGGAAAGAAAGAAAATGAAAAATCCATCTTGTCACTCTCTGGAAGCAAAAAGGACCTCGATCGACCCATGCAACATTTAACTAAGAACATACAACTTCCTTTGCCTTAGATTGATGTTACATGTTTAGCCTTTTGACTGCTCAAAACGCTCACCCATCACCTCTTGATGTCATCTTCATCCCACGTATTATTTTTAGCACCTCTTTCATTCATCAGTGCACGGGTAAATTCTAATCCAGAACGAGATGCTTATTCAAAAGTAGTGTTGTCAACGGTGTGAATGATATGGAGCCTTTAAAGGGACTGTATGTATGATGTAGGATACAAGGGTTAAGAGGAGAATGTTATAGTCACAGATATGTTTCTTGCCTTATCAGTTGGGAAACATGTACAGCAACGGCAAGGGAAGTGTACGTTTTGGGAAAAGGAAAGTCTGTGATGGCTGATTCATGCCAGGACCCGCAGGACGACCACTGTGAGTAAAATTCACTGTCTGTCGTGCTCAGAGCCACAAAGATGAGGACAAAGGGGAGGGTCACATAGAGGGCAAACCCGACGCCAGCAGGACCCGAGGTTAGTGTCGTGACCCGCATGTCCCAAACACACGAGGGGAACTCTGCATGCCGCACCAGCACATACTAAAAACTGCAAACTGAACACGGGCTTGACACATGACACAATGACTTCACTGACTTCTTTTTTAATTAAAATCATGCTCGTGCTGGGCTCACGGCAGCCTCTTCTCCTGCCGTCATGGGAGAGAGGTCACGAGAAGACGGAGCGCACTTTATTCAAATCAAAATTCAACTTTTCATCATATCTTCATTATATTCTCATAAATAACATACCTCGAGTTGCATTAAAGGCGTAGTGGACGATTTTTCACCGATTTGAGAACTCAGGCGGAAGTGTATCTCTCGTCTCCTGTAAAATTCCGTCTTCTTCTGAGTCAGCTCGAACTGTCTTTCTCTGTCCTAATTTTGTCCCGTACACTGAGGGAACTATATCATGATAGATCCATGCGCTTAGCCACGGGGAAACATGCTGCTCTCCTGGGGACGAGCCGACGAGGCTGCAGGTGAGCGGTAGGTGCGTTCTGTGATTGATACGTGGCAGGACTAATCGGCAGTCCACGCCACGAGGAAATAAGACTCAGATTTGGGCCAAAAAATTGTCCATTATGCCTTTAAGTCAAGCAGGCAGATTCCAGTCCAATCTTAAATCTATTTTTGTAAAAGCAAAAATCACAACAGCTGTTTCCTCTCAAAATTGTCGACTTTACCAGCAGAAAGTTGGAAAATCAAATGATAAGTGCTTTGCGGGTGTTGCAGTGGTTAAGAGCATTGCACATGTGTGGTTGCTGCCACCACAGCGTCATGAATCCAGCCCCCCTGACATTTGCCGACTGTCTGTACTCTCCCCCTGTCACGCTACGACCGTCCTAGCAAATTAAAAAAAGAAGAAAATGAAATATAAGAGAAGCAGATTTACCAACGTTGGTGGAAAATAAGCAAATGGAAACTGTCCTGGAGCGTCCCCTGTTGTTGGATCCTCCTTCTTGAAAACATGTGTTGATGAAATCAGATTATCCTGTGCAGAATTTGCCTTTGTGAATCAACACAGGACTAAATTTGTGTTTTAGTACTAGATTGGTGTTTTAGCTCATACAAACTACTTTAGATTTCAATATGTGACCACATACAGGGCTAGTACCCTCTGTTGGAACATTTGTATAACTGCATACATTAGTAGAACTGCAGGGATTGTCATCAACAGTAAAAAAAAAAGAAAAAGTGTGCCTTATTTGATATATATTTTGCTTTTATTATTGTTCACCAAAGCTCCTGTGTTTGTGAATGTTGTTCACTGACAATAGTAATAGAACTTTTTTTCACATTCCGATCTGAAAAAGAAATACCAAGGTGAAGATGTTCAAAATATAATACAAAAAGCTCCAAACCTTGAAACCCTGTATTTGAGTTCCCAAAATATGTTAAATCTCAACTCTACCAAACAATTTGCAACGGAAAGTAAAACTCCACAAACTTACTTTCCTATATGAAACCTTCATTTTGTGTTGATACCACCATTGTTCTCTCATTCCTCTCAGGTCGCGAGCAGGTCACGGTGAGGTCCAATCCCGACTTACCCTCTCATTGCACAGGGTCAGACGTACAGTACATTTCTCCAATTGTTTTGTGAAGACTATCTTTGTTTTTTTTCCCTCTCCTTTGCGTCCTTGGTGTCTTGGTGGGAGACACTGATGGATGCGCCGCTCCAGCAGACTGAAACAAGGTTAGGATCTCTGCTCCCTGGCTGAGTCCGCCTGATCAAACCAACTGAGTGTATTATTTATTTAAAATCCATTATGAAGGCTCTCTAATGTCCATATTGTCGATAGGAGTATACTTAGCGTCCAAAAGGAAAATGTTCAATAGATAGTTTTTTTCCCCCCCGTTTTTTTTTGGTAGATATTGTTTGGAGCTGTCAAAATAATGATTGCAGCGTTCTTCTGTTGCTTGATGTTCTAACAGCGGGTAAAATCGATACACATATCCACTCATGCACATGAGTGAAACAAGCCGACGTGTCTACTTTCTCCATGTGAAGCTGTGCTATCGATTGGTCAGCGTTTGAAACTATTTTATTTTAGCTCTTCTATCCTCTGTTTCATTGGGCTTTCAAAATAAAACTAAATCTATTCGGATAAAAGTCAAAGATATTTATTTATGTATCTATTTATTTATTTCAGGGACAGTGCATATAGTATTGTGTAGTTAGATGTCCGAACAAGTGCTATAAAAAATCCAGATACAGAAAATGGCTCATTTAATAATCCAAAAATATATCCCGTAGGCAAGAAGTTTACTGCTAGAAAATGATTATATTTTTAAATGAGTAAAAATACCTTATTAAGTCAGTAAAATGCACAAGAGCAACAGAAGATCATATAATAAAGTGTTGGCAGGTGTATGATCGTAGCATGTCGTGGCAAAATGAAGAAATAGAAACATCGACACAAGGACAAAACTAACTCTGAGCTGAAAGTGGCTCATGTAATAATGTAAAATCTGTTTTGTCCCAGCACATAGATACCATAAAAACATCTACTGGGGTTAAAATGAGACCGCTGTGTGCTTTTTGCATTTCATTACAGAATATTTGTGGAATGGAAAGAAAATGCAATGTACAGTCCATTTTGTTTGCACGTACATTGCACTCAACAATGACTTTGTTCGTAGGTAACAATGAGGATGTCTATCATTTAATACAGTTATGAACAAAAACAAAAAATACATATCCATCCATTTTCTACCGCTTGTTCCCTTTCGGGGTCGTGGGTGACTGGAGCCTATCCCAGTGCCTTTAGGCCTTAGGCGGGGTACACAGAGAGCCTCCTACAAAGGCTGCGCCAACTGGGTGTTGAGGGCTCTGCACTTGACTGGCTCACATCCTACCTTACCAACAGGCAAGAGTTCATTTCCCTCTCCGGTCACTCATCCACCCTCTCCCCAGTAACGCAGGGGGTCCCCCAGGGCTCAGTCCTCGGCCCCCTCCTCTTCATCTGCTACATCTTCCCCCTTGGTCACATCCTCCGCCAACTCAACCTGGACTTTCACTGCTACGCTGACGACACCCAGATATACCTCACCACCAAATCCACCCAAAACCCTCCCCTCAGCCACATCGAAACCTGCATCTCTACAATAAAATCATGGCTCACTCTCAACTTCCTCAAACTTAACAGTGACAAAACAGAGCTCCTCCTCATTGGCACCAAATCCACTCTCAATAAAACTGGTCCCTTCTCACTCAGCATCGACACCTCGACCATCACCCCCTCTACCCTGGTACGCAATCTCGGTGTCATCATGGACCCCACCCTCTCCTTCACTCCCCATGTCAGCCACATTGTCAAGACCTCATACTTCCACCTCCGCCGCATCGCCAAAATCCGACACTGCCTCACCCTCCCCGCTGCTGAATCCCTCATCCATGCCTTCATCTCCTCCCGCCTTGACTACTGCAACTCCCTCCTCACTGGCATCTCCTCCCATTCCCTCCACAGACTCCAAATGGTCCAAAACTCCGCTGCCCGCCTCCTCACCCACACCCGGTCCCGTGATCACATCACTCCCGTTCTCCGCTCTCTCCACTGGCTCCCCATCAAGCAGCGCATAAACTTTAAAATACTCCTCCTCACCTTCAAAGCTCTTCACCACCTTGCCCCCCCCCTACCTGTCTGACCTCCTCATCCCCCACCGCCCCTCCCGAGCTCTCCGATCCTCCTCCTCTCTCACCCTGACTGCACCAACATCCCGACTCAAAAGTTTTGGCGACAGAGCATTCTCCCGAACAGCACCCCGACTCTGGAACTCCCTCCCCCAACCTGTCCGCCACTCTCCCTCACTCACAACATTCAAATCCCGCCTAAAAACATACCTCTTCACGCAAGCCTATGACCTCCCCTACCCCTATCCTCCTCTACCCCATTGCCTACTCTTCTACCCCCTGTTACATCCCCATCTTTTTCTCTCTACTTCTTCTGTCTTGTTCATTTTATCTGTATATTAATGTGTTCTGTACGTGTTGTCCCCCCTGTCTGTAAATACCCCCCCCCCTTTTTTATTATGTTCAGCGTCTTTGGGTCACTGAAAAGCGCTATATAAATAAAAGTTATTATTATTATTATTATTATACACATTACAGACAGTTCACTCTCACATTCATTCACTAAGGCCAATTTAGAGTCACCATTTTTACCTAACACATGCATGTCTTTGGACGGTGGGAGGAAGCCGGAGAACCCGGAGAGAACCCACGGTAACACGGGGAGAACATGCAGACTCCACCCAGAGAGATCATGTGATGTTGGTCTGGTTCGGGAATCGAACCCATGATCTCCTTGGGAGGGAAGAGCGCTAACCGCTTTGCCACCGTGCACCGTGAGTAATAAAGTCAAGTGTAAAGTCACGTGACAATGTGGCCTGAGGAATGTTACAAATATCACCAGGTCATGTGCTCTATAACCATACACACTGGGTCAAAAAAGTCTCATAGGGGTTACACAAGTTTAATTAGTCACTCTCTAGCTATTGACAACAAGGAAAAGTGTTCTTCAGCGGCAGTGAGTTGTTTGAATAGTGCACTGTTGTGTGTCTATGGAGGTTTGGCTCCCCACCGCCTTTATGTTATTCCATTAGCTCTTTGATACGGGTTATGAAGTGAATATGAAGGAGAGAGTCTGAAGAGATTACTTTGGAGACGAGCACACAGTTGGAAACAAGCCTACATCAGTAAAAATCTTAACAGAAATGTGGAGGACGTCTATCGACACCAAACACAGGTGAATGGTTGTATTACATTTTAACGGTTGGCTTCTCTACATGTGTCCATCCTGCTGACTCCAGGAAATTGACAATGTAAATCACTTCATCTGTGTATCTCGCCCAACGGCTTCATGAAGTGATCTTTATTGAACTCGCTGCATAATTGATAGCCTGGTCAGAGGTTTTATTACACAGTCAAATCTGGGTAGTAGATTCAAGCTGAACCAATCACACAAATGCATGATTTCACTGTATCAAAACTCATATTTGAGAGATGATGATGGTTGAGGATTAATTATCGTGGCATTTTTCCCACCATTAATCCTGAATATACACTGCATTACATTTCTGCAAGTCATTTAGTTCATCTCGCAGCGGTTTTGGCCTTAAAAAGTCCCCAAATATTACAATTGCTTTGGTATGATTGATAAAACGGCAGGAAGATGTATCCTAACTATATTGTAAAGGCTCTTTCCAAACAATTCAGCTCGCACTTTCCCCTATCCAAACGCCTTTTTCCCATTGCATTGACAATATGAACCAATGGCACAATACCCTTTCATAACAGCAGGTGGCGCAAGTGGCTGAACTGTGAGGAAAGGACTTTGACACAAAGCACAATATGGGCACATGATATCACGAAAAAGGACAGAACCGACTGGATTAGTACAGCGTTTGGCCAAAGAGGTAGTAGGCTCTTAAATTTGAATTTACACAAGGCTAAAATGAAGATGAGCTAACTGCAGCGCATTGTCGTCGGGTAAAAGAAACGTGCTGTGAGTAGTTTTATTTAGAGCTGAATGCGAGAGAAAAGACAATAATGGAGCATGGGACCTCTGCGCTTCTCTAAGCTCCGAAGGCGTTAGCCACACAGAACACAGACAAGCCCGTTGCTAAAACTGGCCCAACAAAATGATTGTCTCTTTATTCTGAACTAGCCTTAGAAGGAGAGCTTTGTGACAAAATCAGACTGTGCAACACTGTCTGCATTTTATCCTTTGCAAACCCAGAAGAAAGAATCTGAGACATCATTACGTCACCTTTGGCGTTCCAGCTTACTTTACTCCTCTGCATGTGTCCCCCCAAAAAAATTTAAACCTTAAAACTAGGAATAACTTGGAGCAGCAGGTAATAGTAAAAATACTTCCTTCCTACTTTTATGGTGTGAAAATCAGGTCCTTTTAAACCATGTACAGATGACCACCGCCGAATCCTCTGTTGGTTCTTGCTGTAGGGAAAATAAAACTCAAAGTATACTCTTCTTGTACTGATTGGATACAGTACATTTAGCCACAAATGAGCCTTGCACACACACGTTTACAGGCAGTATTACTATGGCTGGGGCTGTCTCCTTGTAACACACAGGAGACATGCAGTGAGTAGCAGAGGAGGCAGCTGCTGCAGGTTTGTCTCCGCACAGTTCCGCCCACATCCACCAGTCTCTCGGTGCACCAGTCTGTTCTATACCAGGTCTAAAACATGCACAATCTGAGCCCACGTGCCCGGAGTGAGGAGTCCGCCTCAAACGTTTGGAGCGGAGGCACAGCATGTGTCTGAGCAGCCCTGCTTTATTTCAGATTGCGTGAGTGGGCCATTTTTTTTACTGGAACTTACAGGAAAGATACTTGTTTGAAAGATGGATTTGAGATGTTTTGATTATCTCACTAGTGTTTATCTGGGGACATAAAAGCTTTGTATTGGTTGAGAAACTGCACTTGAACAAATACGAGACAAATATGTCACATTTTTACCTGTTCTCCAGTGGGTGTCTCATGATGGCAAGAGCGGGTGGAGTGTCTTGCTCGAGGACGCATCAAGAAGCATGGATTGGACCGCGAAGCTTAAACAACACATATTACGCAAAACTTACTTTTCAAACACATTTAACCACAAAACATTCTTCCCTCATTGAAAAAAAAAGCTGGGGTTGTATTTAGTTCCATTCACAGTAACCCAGCCTCACAAAAACCCTCTGTTTCAATTCAGATCTCCATTTTAAAGTCTACAATTGCCCACACATAAACAGACTCGTTTTGAGCATTTCTACCATCAATTCGTGCTCATTACAACTGCACAATTACATAAGCATGTCAGGGGCAAGCTAGCTTTTGTCATTTCCCTATGGTAATTCCCTCTGCTCCCAGTAGATGGCATGTTATTACCAATGCTGAAGAGAGTACATCTTACTGCTGGAAAATCATGGTTTTCAGTACAAAGTAAGGTACTCAAGAACATGTTTAAATACCAAGTAATGCCAAAAATGTGTCCTTTAATGTTTGATGGTGAATTATAGAGCTGTTACCACCATTTTCTGTGGCTGTGAAAATGACTTTTGAAAACTAAAACGAAACCTGCAAGCCCCACTAACTTTAGTGTTGTATCCGGTAAACCGCACTTACATAATTCTACATATTTTACTATTTGTACATTATGACCAGTGAAGCTATTATAATTTAGATTCTCTGGTCAGGGTGAGTACGTTTAGGATGGTCGGATTCGTTTTCTGATATTTCTAGTTCCATTCTAACTCACCAGTCTGTATGAGAAGACACATAGACACACTAAGGCCTATTAATACTATTCAAAGTATTGTTAACTTTCGAATTTCTTTGGCCAATATTTACATAAATCACAGAATTTTTCCACCTTCAAAAAATATATGTATATCGTGCACCTAGAACTCTCTCTCTCGTTGTTCAGGGATCAAGAATAAAGATAGCAGTTCTATTCTTGTATTTCCAGCGCGTCTCTGTGTCTTGCCTGTGCTTGTGTGATGAGCTCAGCAGCTGTTGATTCAGCTAAATGTTTGATCCCGAGAACTCTCAGCACAGACTCAATCATTAATGAGACACACATTTTTCACTCACGAGCGCGCAGACGCCAACATATACGAGCAGCAGTCACCGAATTGCACCCGGCATCCCGGTCTGTCAATAAAAGCGCGCGGGAGTCGAACTCAGTGTTGTACGGTCAGTTGCAGGTACAGGAAGAGCGAGCGCGCACTTGGAGGGTTAGCTCGCAGTGTGAAATGAAGGTCAGGGTTCAGAGTTGAGCAGTCTACATGCTTGTTGTCTCTAATAGGACTTTGTAATTACAGGACCTCCACTGCTAATGGTGGTTGGAGTCTGCCATAAATAGGGCTGATGAGGCTTATGATTTAGTTCAGGGGTGTCCAAACTTTTTTTACCGAGGGCCGCATTTGCAAAAACAACCCAATCGAATTTGAAAGTGAATCCTTCAAAATGTTGTATTTGACATAGTTTCGATGCGCCTCCATACCTTTAATAATACTTGGAACATTAATAATAGGTTGTTATAACATCAAAATGCTTGAATTTGTCCAATTTTACAGTAAAAAGTACTGCCCCTCGACATGCGCAACATCACAGATTTTAACCTTTTTAAATCTAGGCTAAATCTTATTTTTTCAAACTGGCTTTTAACACTCTGTAATGTAATGACAAGGACAAAGGCGGTGGAGAGTTCCTTTTTACCACCGTAAACTCGTCATGCTACGGAAAAAGTGTCTCCAAGAAACGATGCCTACGCTTGGCTCTTGACAAGCTGCGTCCTGACTGACCAACCCCGCCCCACTGACCCAGAGCAAGAGCGGACAACGGAGCATAATGTGAAAATCGTTGATTGCGTAATGTGTAATCACAATAGTCAACAAGCATTCACAGTCAGTCATCATGAAATCACACCACGGTGGACAATTATGGACGCGGTCACAATATGTTAAGTACAGGGATGTGGGTGGGGCTAGGGGGTGGGTGAAAACAAGAAATCACATGAGCACATGAGCTCCAAATGCAGGACAATAGAGGAATACTCAAACATGCATGAATCAATGAAAATGCAACTCTTAACTCATTAGCAAGCTAGTGACATGTGAACACTGTTATAACATGGTTAAACGCTCATAAACATGCCCCTTTTAAAGCCAATACCTCTTTACAGGACATTCTCGAGCAATATTTTCTGTTGCATGGACCAAACTAAGACGATCAGCCTGTACAATAGATCATATCGCTTTGTCAGATGCCTTTGAGTTCACAATCCGTCCAAAGGTTTCACTCGTATCGTGCACATCCGACTTTGCTTCTTTGTAAATGATCTCGACATCTGTCTCACAAATCTTTTCTATTCTTATTCCCTTCCACTCTCTTTCCTCTCACTCATTTCCATCCTGCCCTCCGCCTCTCCGTTCTCCAGTGTGCTCCTTTCATCTCTCCATCTCTGCCTCGCCGGGCAGCGTTCCAGGCAGATCCTATGTGCCACTGTCCACTGCTGTAATTCACTCTGACAGGACATTCATCATTAGTCACAGGCTTAATACCGCAACCACGTTAGGGGCTCTGCTTTCCCCTCACTGTCCTGCTGGTTGGGTATTTGTAAAGGGCTAAGCAACAATAAAATACAAAGAGATTTTCTTTTTTTTTTTTTTACTGAAAATTAAGAGATGCCTTGCAATGGGAGTTACAGTTGGTGTAAAAAAACAACATTAATTTACGAACTAAATGGTGCAAGACTCTTCATAGGTTTTCAAATAACTGTAAAAGGTGTGCCATGTTCTAATTTTGACTTTATTTGGTGTATTTATACCTGTTTCAACATATACATTATAGTTTTACACCAATCGATTTGGAGAAAATGGTGAAATGACAGGAAGTGAGATCACACCAGGAACACTAATTCCAATCAAAGTTTATGCATAATTTAAACTAAGAAACAACTATTTGACTCTCTAAACATTACCTCGACAAAATTAAGCCCCTCTCATATACTTTTATTTGTCAAAAAAAACAATTGTGACCTTAGATGAGTTTTCCTTTGTGATGTCATCAATTACAAACAGGAAGTGAAATTCTAAACCTAAAAAATTTGCTATTCTGTGATAATATTTTTAAATGTTTAAGAAAAATTCAAGCTATATTTATCTTAACTGCATTTTAGTGTCATCCGACCTGTCAGAGGCACTTTAACTTCCTTCAATTTGACTAAATCTGACAACATTCTTCCTAAAATGATACACAGATTATTTCATAGACACTGTACGGTCCAAAAATATATACAACACAATAAATCTTTCAATGTCAGAGTGAGAAAAGTACACAGACCCTGCACATCACCATGGCAAATTTAAAGGAAAAAATGCTAATCAATTATACAAAATATTCCAAACTCAAGTTTAAAGTTTACCCAACAACCAACAAAATCTTACTCTTCACAATATAGCAAACATTTATTTGCAAATTAAATTATAGTTTGACTTTTGATTGAGATAAAGATTTGATAGATGACACAAACTTTCCCAAAAAGAGCCTCACACATTTGACAAGTTTTAATTCACTAATTGAATGTATTTATCTATTTATTTATTGTCCAACTCTGACAAGTCATCTTACAGTTTATGATTCATTCAGGCAGTTAACGGTAAACTAAATGAAGGCTTTGTTATTACCAGATGCATTCATTTGATCCAACTGTTTAACCGAATAAAACATGTATATTTTCACGCCACAACAAAGAAAAGTGGCAGACACAGCTTCAAAGGTTTTAAGATCACTGTTAGAACGTGTACTGATAGGTTGAGGATAAATAATGATGTGCTAAAGTGCAGCAGAGCCAGAGGAGCAGCGGCAGGGCAGAAGAGGCGGGTCCGCTTACCAAGCAGCTCAGTGTGCCGGGCCCTCGCGTATCTGGGGTCATCTCGACAGGCAATAATTAGTTACAGTACAAATAGTATGCATTATTTATGTAACTGGCCTTTAAATATGCAAGTGAGTATCCCTGCTTTGACATCTCATGTTTTAGAACTGACTACTAACCTACTGAAAGCACACATTACTTTACATTTATGATAATAATCTGGGAACAATCTAACCTTAGCTGTAACGACAACTGCGAGGCTGTCTGTAAAAAAATGCCGCCAAATATTATCTTGTCTGATGAAGCTGGAACTGGCTGACATGGATAGTGCCACTTCTAAAGAGACTTTATTGAACCTTCGCGATTGCGGCTTGGTTTGGCATCCTGGCTTTGAGTGATGGAAACTCTCCAGCAGTTGGTGAAATGGAAGCTGCACTCAGAACCAGAATCAGAATCAGAAAAAGGTTTATTGGCATTTGTCGATAAACATCACATTCACAGGCATAGGAACTTGTCCTGGTGGTTCGGTGCAACACAGACGACAAGCACTCTATATAAAATACAAACACTTTATACAAAAAACGGCATGATATGTACATAATAAATATAAGGTTATGTAGTCCAAAAAGGAGGGCAAATAGAAGTAGAAGTGAGCAGTGCAGTGAGTGCAAGGTGCCTAGGCAGTGTTCATGTTCATGTTCAACAGCAGAGGGAAAGAAACTGTACTTGTGACGGGAGGTTCTGGTCCGGATGGTCCGTAGCTACAGCGCGAGGCCAGGTCACGTGGAGTTCCTACTTCATCGCGCTGGTCGATGCTACACTGACCCTTAAGGGAGAACCAAGCAGTACCCTAGGTATCTGCTGCATGTGGACCATTAGCACACTAGCAGACTGCTGAAGGCTGTAGGAAGACTTCTGGATTGGATACTCAATCCAGAAGTAAAGGTCAATTTGACACATTTATGTTTTATGGTAAGGTTTTGCTTTATTTTGGTAGCTTCCTGTGTAACCGGACGTGATGGTAAAACGGAAGTCTACTTGACACACTGGAAAAGAAGAAAAGAAAATTGAACAACGGAAAACGGACAAAACACGGACAAACTCAAGGATCTAGCTACAGTCGACAGGGGAACAAGGTCTGTAGTGGAAAACGATTGTATTTATGAGATCTTTGAAATGTTTAATGGATGTATATGTTGCAAAAATATAGTACCAATGTAATGAGTTAGTAATACGGGGATTTACGTCCAAAATGTAATTGTCTTTTTTTATTTTATTCTGTCTAGCTCTTACGTTGGTTGAATGACACGGAAAGGAATCATTACAAGACATTTAACCGTCAGTTCTGGCCTTCTCAATACGACTGGACGCTACAGTGACGTATGGTATTTCTGTGTCATGTGTGTCATGTGTTGGTCTTGGTTTGAAGGAGACCTCTTATGCAAAAATACAACATCATAATCTATGGGCTTTGTAGATTAGAACTATATATAAGACAAAAACACAATAGGACTTCTTTAATGTTGGACAGCTGTGTGGTCTCTTCTGCAAAAAAAGAAAAAGAAGAAAAACCTTAAAATCGAAAAACATTTAACCAAAGAGGCGTTTTGAGTTAGAACTCCATCTTCTGGCAGCAGAGTAAATTGCAATGAGGAAAGACACAAAGGCTAGCTTGCCCCCGACGTCTTAATGCAATCACGGAGTTGTAATGGCAATTTGACGGCAGAAAGGCTCAGAACTAGTGATTTTATGGATCTGAAAACAGTGCGGAAGATCTTGGAGCTCTACCTATGATGTCAGTGGTGTGTTTTCTGAGGCTCAGAAGGAGAAGACTTACTGAACACAATTCATCAGAAAAGCGTGAATGAAGCTAAATATATATCTCCAGGTATGTTTTGGATGAACAATGATGTAGCAAGCGCAACAAAAAAGTATACATTTTGCACAATATTTGTCCTTTAAACAGTCAAGACTACACTGTAGGGATGGAAAACTAAACAACTTATGATTGACATACTTTAGCATTTTTGTTTCACTTTGTTGAGAGTTCACCAGCAGGATTTAAGCCTATCAAAAGTGGCTGCACGGCGGTTCTGTCTTGAGCCCGGAGTTGTGGATGTGCGCTGGCTGCTGCTTTGTTTGTCTCCTCGCTGATTATTCACTGTAGAATTCTGCGTCTTGAAGCCTAATTAATTCATGGGGAATATTCGGCTGCCAACTTAGGATTTTGCACACACACAAAGGCAGAGCGAGCACATCCGACGAAAAGTGAATTGGAAAATAGTTAACTGAATTCGCATAACATTTACAAAAGCTCCTACATTACCTTATTGAATAATGTAAGCAGACACTGGGATTCTCCGCTTCAAACATGGCCTTGGGTCAAAGAGACAATGAGCAAACACAATTGATTATTAAACTGTTTCTATGAGATCTGACTCTTTCAGTTGTCCTCTTTTACTGATGCCAAATGGAAATGTAAATCACTGATCTCTCTTCTCTCTACACTATTGCATGTTTTGTTCTGTTTTTTTAATTCACTATGTATAGCAAATATCAAACTGTATTTTCATAATGCAGCAGGAATGTTCCTCTAAATGTCTTGATCCACACCACAAAAGAGGCAGAAATATCCCTTTAAACTCGTGTTTGGGAGACTACATGGGAGATGTAGTAAAAAATATTTATATCACTTTTAATTACAGATGATACACTTGATATTTGCTTATCTTGGCTTGTTTGAAGTTGTCTCCAAAGCAACAGAAGATCTTGATATTTCCCAATTTTTTTATGTACATCCCACTGTTTCTCCACAGATCTGACCTTTAACTTGGTTGCACGGTGCCACCTGCTTGTCTCCTTGAACGTATAATGCCATACTGTGGAATATTACTTGGTTAAGCATTAAAATCTTCACGGAGACAAGCTGCCTACAGACCCTCCACCAGAAAATACATTCATAAAACAGCTATTAATTCAAACAAAGGTGGTGTGATCGAGATAAACAGAACAATACAATAGGAACACAGAGAGACAGCCCACAAACAATATAAATAGTCCTGAACGTGTTAATCCAGAGTAATTGTCCCATATGTTCCAAAGTCTAACAAATGTAACACTTTTCAAATTTAGTCCTAACGCAATATTTTTCAAACATTAATCATAATGTTGGTTTAGTCCTTGATTGTTGGTTGAGATTGTGTCATCCATTTCTTAGTGATGCCTTTTTTTTCCTGCAGCCAGAAGTATGTCCCATGTATTGTATCCATAGCTGGAGTTTTGAATCCCAAATAACAGATCTGAAATCAAATGGGATGGTGATGTCAAAGCAGAATCGGATATTCAAGGTTACTATAAACCGACTATTCCGGAAGGAGGAGCAACTGTTAAATCGCTTGATAATTATTGTTTTAATGGGAAGATTCTGTCAAAGTTTATATATGTCCAGGGTCATTAACAATTGACACGGTATAAACTACAAGGTTAGTAGATTTGATCGAAAATAAGTCCAAATTTTAAGTTGTTTGCTGAGAGAAATGATGTAAAACTGACTTAAAAATGTGTCTTTTGAATATACTGCTGAATGTGGGTGAGAATGGGTGAATAGGTCCTTGATGTAAAATTAAATGCACTGTTGTGAATTGAAAGAAGATTGTGGAAAATCCTCCTAGCATTTTTAGGCATTATAAAACACTTCGGAGTCGGCACTTTTTCTCTTGCCAATTCCGGTGCCTGACTGAGTGCAGCTGTGCCTGACAGAGGATGATTTGACCACTGGCTTCCCACTACTGATTGCAATTTAGTGTCAAGATGGACTACGCCTGTCAGCCACCTGTACAACCCGACCGAACACACGGCACATGGTGGACCGCTCGGGAGGGATCGTCGCTGGTTTAACGCGGGGAAGATATCACAAGGCTTGAATGACAAACAACCGTACTTTGATGTGATGGACAATGTTCCAGGCCCATGACGAATTGAAAAACCGAAACCTAAAAGCTAAATTGAGAATGCAGCTTTTCAATTTCATGACATGGAATAGAGATTGTCTGAATTGTTTAGCCTATTATCAATTTTGTTGACTGGCTTTTTGAAGATTTGTCTCTTCTTCTGTTCATGTTTTCTTAGTTCTTATCTTTTTGTGCTTTTAGCTATGTTATAATGTTGTTTCCTCAATAAATACACTCAATTGATTCTTGCATGTTTGAGTAAGCCTGTATTTGAGGATTGAGTGCTTGTTTTCACCTACCACCTTGCCACGCCCACTTCCCCAAACTAATTTGTGTTTCTAAAATAATATCAATAATTATGATGATGATGATGATGATGATGATAAAAAGATGCTGTGTAGACATTTTTTGTACCAAGTAAATGAAAATCCACTGCTTGTTACCGTGAAATGCAACTATAAAGAGGCGGGGCTTATCAACTCTGCCCACTTTTAACAGGAATCCAATGGTTCCATTTCACTTTTATTACTAATCTCTTTTAGATACATTTTGCAGTTAACAAAATAAATAAATAATAATCCAAATATGTTTTTACAAAGTACTTGACAAAAGCATAGAGCTATGTCTCCTTTAAAGAAAATGAATAAGCTCAGAAAATTAATGTCAGGTTCTCAAACTTCAATATACTGTAGAAACGCAACGAACAAGTAAAGTAATAAGGTGATAAAAATATATATATACAATTCAAATACACGGTTTACATTTGAGCATTTTGGACACCATGGTAACAAAGAAGACATTTCAAGGTGAAATAGCAGTGTGTTGGGCCGGACAGCTATGGTTCTACGTTCAGCATAATTAAGCTTAACCTGGTTAGATTAACTTACTAAACCTACTAAAACTAGACACACTCAAAGGATGCTGAACTTGATACCGGACAGTTTTGGCATGAAAATACAAGAGCAACTAGTTTTAATGGTACAACTGTGATTAAAATACTTGATTCAAAATGTACCATAAAGAGCCATGGCTATAACTACTTTTACTATCAGAGAGAACAACAGCTACTAAATGCAACATAATAATTAATTAAAAAAAGTACTTTTAAATTTAAATGCTGCACTCAAAGTATTATCCTGTTAAGTCTGGTTTAGCTTTTGATCCATAGTTGCTTGCAAAAGGAAGCACTGGAAACATATGCAGTACATACAATATTAAAATACTTGAATTCCATCTTTTAATTTTATCTATTTTTATGGAAATATCTGAACATTTTTGTAATTAATATTTGTTGAAATTCTATTTGGTAAAATGAGTTGCATTTCAGAGACCCTTATGGCTATTGCTGGTCACACTGAAGGGGAAAGAATATTATATAGAAACCTCTTAAATAAAAGAAAGTGGCCTCAGATGGAGTACACCATTTGAGGTGCTGTTGGAAAAACTGCAATTTTCACCTTATTGTACTTTTCTTTTAGGAGAGAGAACAAACTGTTAAGATGAAAAATAGGAAACAGAGACTGGGAATCTCATAAAAGCAAGGACTCTTAAAATGGAAAATTAATAAATGCAAAAATAAAGAGATAATTGTTTGGTTTAGTTTTGGTCATGAAGAAAGGAGAAAAATCAGGAAGACGAAAACTGAATGTTTTTTTGTAAAAGGAAAGGCCAAACAATAATGTTAGCACAACTGTCAAGTTTATGAAGCTTCTAATATGTTTCTAATTCCAGTTAAAATGCAACACCTTAAAACACCTTGAGAAAAGGACAGCAATGGCTCCTGATGACTGTGATCTAACAAAATATTACATACAAAACAAACATAGGACAAAATAGTGTGGGACAACGGCAGGTCATGTGTTTGGATGAATGGCTGGATGAATCACTAATCAATGTAGATTTATCAATTCTAAATGATTAAAATCACAACCTCAAAGATTTACTGCAAACCCACAAGTCGGGATAGGCTGATCTTATATGAAACATAGAAATAGATGTTTAAATTATTACCTGCAGCTCAAACGCCTCTGCGTTTGTGAGCAATAAAATGTTTTGCTGATACAAAGTGCAGCTTTTATAAAACACTGAGAAAAACAAACTTCCTCAAAACAAAAGTCGGGTACCGTTGCTTGAGGTGAAGACTCTAGAGTTGAAGAGGTCACCAGATTCTTACAATATTCAGCGATTTGGCTTCCTCAGGGCCATATAGAACTGACACTGCTGTTTATGTTATTGCTAGAGACATGCTATAGATGAACCACATAACTGAATAAACTGGAGAACGAAGAGTCTACAGTGAGACAATGATGACAAGATTGATGGCCTCTTGAGCACACTGTGCTTATCCATGTGCAACGCTCCGGCTAACAAGATAAGCTACATTAGCAACAGCATCCACCAGCAACACCAGTATGAGCTCAAAGTGCGGCGCCAGCTAATTAAAACATAAGTAAATCAGGGCCTAATGAGTTGTAATTGCAGAGTTGTTGATGTATCGTGTCTAATTGGCTTGCATTGCTGAGATAATGAGAAAAGTTTGATTACTTTATGCTAAGCATGTTAGCGAGGTAGCAGGTGCTGTTCCGGTGAGGTGTCACAAGTAATCCCCAACCTCACGTCTCAATCTCACCCCTCTGTCTGTACAGCCAAAGGACTCTGCCCCAAGGTCTCCAGAGTGTCCAATTATTCACAAAAGCAAAAGCGATTGTCTCTGTTTCCTCCTTTGCTGGTGAATTTTGATCATCACCAGGGCCAGCCTAGTGGAGTAAGGGCCCCAAAGACACAAGAGAGCAGGAGCGCCTACAGTTCGATCGGCCAATCATGAAACAAGTTGCATTGCATTTTACCCAGCAGGAATCAGAGAATAGGAAAAATGTCCAATGCTTGCATTCTATTCATGCGCACTATTTATTGTTTTAAATTTCTGTTTAATTTGATATTGGTAATAAAAAGACAGTGAGAGGATGTGATTACAGCTGTGCCACGTTTTGAGATATGAATCCTCCTTGAAAGCTTCGCCTGGGATCCAGAATACAAAATAAATGTTTTCCTTTCTTTTTCCTTGCAGGCAGACATTTGTTTTGATGTGGACGAACCATGTGTGTCCCTGATTGGCTAATCCACCTGTCAATCCCCATCTGAACTCAGGGAGATGAAACCAGTGACCAGACTGATATTGTTCTGTATTTTTTTAAATACAGAGATATGTTTCAGGACTTCCCGTGCCACAGCTTGGGCTACAACTCATCTGCAGCCTGAGAGTGCAATGCTTTCTTTGAATATTGAAAGCCACTATGAAGTGACAATGAAGCATGATTCATGGTGAACTATACTCATGTACTGTCAATGTTCAATCCGATGAATATTAAAGAGTTACCAGGGATCCGACACTGAGGATGTAGCCCAATGCCGTCTGCACACTAATAAATAAGTTTAAATACATCTGGATTTATTATTTTTTTTAACCCCTCTTGAACTGCTCATAATCTATTAAAAGTGTAAAAGCAGATGTGTCCTCAGCATTAACAGGACTGGGAAGTGTTGTGTCCCAGACAAACTTTTGAAGAGAGATACCAGAGATAGCAGCATAAGGGCTCACGTCAAAGTGACTCTGCTCACCTTTGATAAAACACGCCTTAACTCTGATCCATGCATCCACACTGATAAGATTAATAATACATTAGTTCAACTTTGAAATGACAAATGACAGAGATTTACTGATTGCAAGAGTAATTAAAGATGTTAAGTGTCTACTGAAAATCAAAAGATTACAGCACACATAATTTAGATTTTTGACAGAACCCAGAATAATGATGATTTCTGGCCAAAACTTTGCAAGCTTGCATTTCTGTAACTGTCATCTTTATAAATTGCGGCTTTAAAGGCAACATATCTCTATTGATATTAGCCTTTAATGCAGAACTAATGTGGCAAGAGAGGGCTCCCTAGGACAATTTGACATGGAAACTATAATTTAAAAAAAGGATCCAACACCGCCACCTGAGAGAAGGCTCAGGACCTAAAATAGATAAAAGCTCAAATAAGGCGCACAGGTAAGTAAAATCGATAAGACAGAGGCAATAGATTTACTAGACAATTTATTTAAAGCTGCGATAATAATTTAAATGAGTTATGTCGTGTCAGTTCCACATGAGTTAAACATTCCGTCTCGTTCAACCCTGTTCCAAAAGTTTGGCTTTCGCTTCCCATTACAGTCTATCAGTTTTTCCTTTTGTCCGGAGTGAGTTCGTCCAACTGCAGCCGACCCGCAGCCACAGTGACAGTGGAAACAGCAGCGATTGTCCGTAACACGGTCCAGAAAAAGGAGAGGCGGCAGCGCCGTTGGAACTCAGGAGACCCCGACACCCCCGACAGCCACACCGTAGACCCCGAACGCCTGACTCCGTCCAGCTGTACGGTGCTGTCGGCCCAGCATCGGCCCTCTAAAAGAACAGCATTTAGACCTCTGAACCGCGCCCTGGCATATTTAAGTTAATTAAATATGCCGATAACTCTTACCCGCAGAGAATAGTAGTTGTAGTTGCTGGCTTTACGCCCTACGACCGCAGGCTTGACGCTCCAACACGACGCATCTCACAACTTCCAACTATTTTGCTAACTCTGGCCAAGCGCTGCACGCCGGCTGTGACGTCAGAGAAGGGAGAGGTCAGGTAAGGGAAAGTGGACCCATTTTATAGTGCGCCCCCTACTGCTGATTGGATGAAATGCAGTGGCGCTCGACACTAAGTAACATTTTTACCTTATTGAACATCTTTGTAAGTCCCTGTGAGGAAAATCTGGCTTTTTTGTTTTAATATTTGGCAAAGTGAAATGTTTTTTGATGTGGTTTCATGATGATGATGATGATGATGATGATGATTTGGATCTCTGCCTATTTCCAACACTGCAAACTGTGTAATTCCCCCTTGCAGCCAGCAGATGGCACCACCGCTCAACAGTTTAAGATGTACCTTTCAGAATACACCACCCGTTTACTTCCTGGTCTCAACACGCTGTTGTACTGATACAGATTGAGTTTGTCGATGATTTATTAAACAGTAGAGATGTTTTTCAGAGCTTTGTCAGAGCTACGTCAGTTAGCGAGGAAACATCAGTTATCGAAGAAACATAAATTATCGCGGAGCTGCAGAGAGGACTGTTGGACTGTCAGAGGGCCGAAGGATTTTTCAACCAGGATTTCTCAAACTAGCGCGAATGAAGCTAAATGCTACTCCAGTATGTTTTTGATGAAGGAACGGTGTTAAAAAATGGTTAAAGGCTAAAACATATCAATAAATTAAGATCAAATCCTCAGACTTATTGCTTTCTAACAAATACCACTTGTTCATTTAAAGTTTTTTCTCCAATATTAGCGACACCAAAACCAACACCCTAAGCTAAGGACATAAAATTAAGGAGAAAATCGGAATGTCATGGAAGCAAGTCACAACATGACAATTTTTATTTTTTATGCTCACCTTTTCACCCCTCTCCGGCCTCTCTCTTGCCTCCCTGCCTGCCTTGGTAATTGGATTTCAGTGGTGAGCCAAGGGCCTGCTCTCTTCGAACTTTCTGGAAGGTCAAAGGTTGCAGGGCAATACTGTGTCACAGCTAATCTGTCCCTGGACGGCTCCGGGTAAGTCAGGAGAAATGACATGGCGGTCTGTGAGTGTGTGTGTGCATTACAAAGACAGTAGGCATACGTTTGTGTGTGGATGTAGGTGGCAGGTGGGGTCAGACTCTTTGCGTGGTTCTCTGCAGCTGAGGGATGGGATGGGGGAGCAGAAACAGATATTCTGTCTGAGTCATTTATGAAGAGGTGACCCTGAAGCAGCAGCCCTTCCCTGACTGCACAAGGCACTGGAGAGGAAAGATGCATTTCCTGACATGACATTATCCCCACAAGAGGCAACGTGTACACACTATATGACACACCCAAAGTGTCCTTAAGAATTAGTTGCTGATGCAGTCTCAATCAGTCACCAAACCTCACACGTTGTTGTGTCTAAGAGTCTAATCCCACAGCAAGAAGGTCTTGTTGTGTGCAGGGTTTCATTCAGTATACACCGGTTTCCCCCGCAAAGGACACTTATGCAAAATAGACTTTAACATGTTATTGTGTGTCCAACCTGTATTTAACTTCATGCATGCTTGTTTCATTTATCCTGTTCATAAGATCCATAAGAGGCTTTGAGCCTCACAAATACTTAAATACTTGGGTTTCAATTTCACAGAATTATGATGTTGGTTGCCTGGAAAATCCAGAATGATGTATCTCTGTATTTTATATGGAAAGCTGATATTAGTCTGGTTCAGTTCGGTTCATTTCTCATGTGTCACATAAATAAACAAATGTGATTGCTTTCTTTGAGTTTGACTCGAGGTGCGACGGAGGGAGTGATGTCCAGACTCACTCTTCGTAAAGAATTGAAGAAGTGTGTATTCTACATCCCAGGCAAAGGGATCTGGAGGTCTCCTGCTCCGTTTTAAGTGCATAAATCATCGCCAGACTTGTTCTGAGCATTTGTGACGTCAAGTCGCATTCATTACTATTGCATGCATGGGCATTTAGATTTTTTCCGATGGTTACGCCATCTGCTGCCAAATGGAGCAATATCACAAATCCTGATGATGAAATGCCTGAAGTTATGTGTGTTTTTGATACACACATTATTTCAAGTTCTAAATCATGATTAAGATGCTCAACCTCCAACTAGGTACAAAGCTTAGGTGAAGATCTGCTCCTGAAAGGTTGAACCAGTGGCACTGAAAGATGGGTCAAATGCAAAGCACAATTGCCTACTATTAATTGTACAGTATGCAAATGTAAGGGATCATTTTATTGGGTGAAATTTGTCCTCTTGTTCTTTAACCAATGCCATTCTCCGGCTAAGGTACCTTAGCTGGGGGATGAATTGCATGGTGCAGGTTTTGGGTGGTGGAAACCAGAGTGCCTGGAGGAAACTCATTCAGAGACAAGGAAACGCAAACTCCACACAGAAAGGCAGGGAAATCAAACCGATCGTTGAAGCACGGCTTTTCCCACGACTGATTCTATATTACATTTTGCAGTTTTCTGAAACAAAAAGAAAACAATAGACAATGTGTATATTTGTGCAAGGCTTATTGATAAAGTTAGCCTTTAGCAAGCTCCCTGTCTGTATTTCAGAGTGATTCTCTTCAGCGCAATGGGGTCACTCCAGGTATTCCCATCCATATTAGAGCGCAAAGGGATTCTCCGATGACCACATGACTTCTCGGCCTGAGCTTTTAGTGTCGTGGCTGTTGAGGGGAAATCTGTGAGGAGAAATATAGTCTGACATTGACTTAACATCTGTTAAAGTACCACACAGGGGAGATGTTACTGTCCGGCCGGTGTAGCCACTCATCAGCCTGTGGAAGAGTAAGCATACAGAATGGAGATAGTGTACACATAATAGAGATTTTTGTAAATAATATATCTACCATATTGTTTATCTGTTTGATTTTCAAAGTTGAATGGTAAATAGTCGAAAACGCCTCAGAAGTAGAGGTTTTGTCTTCCATCCGAGTAATTTTCAATCTAAAGGAGCTGGTTTATCAAGTCTAGCTGAATGGTAAACTGAACTCCAAAATGTATGTGATGTATTAATGTTACTATATGATGTATTAATGTTACTGTATTAATGTAAGTGATCTATTAATGTTGTGTTAATGTTAATGTTCAACTGGCTGTTTTCTTATCTAACTCCATTTCTATTCTAATATTATCTTGCTTTGGTTGTTTACCTTGTTTGACCCCAATGCACAATAGCTCAGTGATGTAGTAAATCCTTCTATATTTTTTACATTTTATAAAAAGTTAGTCCACTGCTCCTGAATGTTGGATTCAATGCCAACCCTAAAATTGTACCTCCAAAACTTGCAAACCATTTTGACTTTCTTAAAAAGCATGGTAAAAGAATGCATAAATAATCATACTTTTGCCGCCAGGTTAGTTTTAGTAGTGTACGCATGTCTCATTAGAAAGTGAGCAGAATATTTAGTAGTGCCTGAGAGATTTATCATCCTAATGAAAACTCTCCAGAGGCGTAGAAACAAAATTATAGACAAGATTAGTGCGATGGACGAGAGAGGGGCCGCGGCTTAGCAGAAGATATGGCTGTTTACTCTGAGCTAAGCTAAATCATGAGGCACTTTGGAGCATTGCGTAGCATCTTGACGTCATGCATTTATGCTAACCTCTCTGCTTATCATTACACATTCTTAGATACTGGCCAGTGCACTGCTTTGTATGGACCTGATGTCTTGCCGTTTCCATGGAAGCGATAAAGCTAACATTCATGCTGTACACACAATATTGTACTTGTACTGCAATAGATAGGACGCCTCACCCAGCTCTGAACTCCTGGGACATAAACAAATACTCAACAGCCAACATGGAGACAGGATGTGATGCTTCTGTTGTGAATTTAAAAGCCAGGAGGGGATGAAATAAATATGGTAAGTCGTTGAGAGGCGCTATCACCAAGTCGGAATTCATTCTGACTGATTGCGCTGCAGCGACTTCTATTGTTCACAGTTGCTGTAGCTTTTGGGAGCCAGGCAACAAGATGAGAGATTGCTTATACTCCAGTGCAAAACAGTATAGGAAGTGTGGACATGTGATAGCGTTCTAAATTGACTCTGTTTAGGTCAGGCACGCACACGTTTGTCACACTGTACCAAATACAACTGTGCACGACGCAAAATGAGCAAAAGGGAAAAGGTTGTACAGAAACAGCGAGAAAGGCTAGTGAGGACTGAGATGAGTGTAAAAGTGGGTTTGACGGGTGAGCTTGACGGATAAAGTTATTTCATGATTGCAAAGCACCAACACCATGAAATAAAAAATAAAAATAATCAAATATGATTTTTAATGTTTCCACAGATGATTTATTGACAGATTTAGCTATTTCTTAATATTGACACTTTCAATGATGTTGTCGAGGGATTGTCAGTTGATTATTTTGTAACTCATGGAATAAATCCATGTACTTTTAATTATTGCTTGTTTTATTTCTAATTGTAAATATTTGTAAAAACCTATTCATGTTTTATTATATAATTTTATCCACTTGCAACAACAGATTTTTACAAAACAAAAGGCCCTCTAATTGTGACTTCAAAGGCCGTTTTTTCAAAATTCATTTTTCTCCCATAATATAAATACACCAAACTTAACAATCTTGTACTTAACAAGATTGTTACGCTTCATACTGAAGGATTTTCTGATATCTAATTCCAAGCCTGATGTATTGAAGTTTTAACTTTAAAAGCTATTTTTATTTTCTTACTTAATTTCAGAAAGATCTAGTTTACTCAACTCCTAACACTACATAAGACATCCAAAATGTATATAATGTAATTAAAAACAAAAAATATATATGTCTAGTATGTCTACAACTTGGCTTTGTCCATTTTTCCAATTTGAATGACCCAAATATATTATTTTTTTAACACAAAAAATTATAATTTATACATGAAAACCTTCCACAATAAAAAACCTGTAATAGATACACATTTTACTCATATGTAAGTATAACTAAGTATAACTATATGAGAAAATACTCATTTTGCGTTGTGCTATATTTATGCTTGCCATAAAAACAATTATTTGCCAGTAAATAGAGCTCATCATAAGCTTTAATTTGATCCATAAACCTCCATTTTGTCCTGAAATGTCTTGACTTGAGCCCTTTAGATTCTCATCTCTTCCACATGAACCAAGCTCAAAGCAGACATGGGGCATCTTGGGATACCACGCACGCGGAGGTATGATAAAAGTTATTGCTGACCCCGCTCTCACTGGAGTACGCCTTTTGCTGCAGCGCTGGTGGATTCTCATGTGCGGTTGAGTCATTGCACACAAATCAGTGTGGCAGGAGCGAGCGAGTGACGCAGTGGTTACAAAGACAAATCTGACACAATCTGGCACGGAGACGCATTTGTCACAGCGAGGCGACACGGGCACTGTGGACGGACGGAGTAAGATACAGCCCTACAAGTTCATTTGACACGTGCTGTAAAAATGGCAAGGAGCGAGAGCCCGCAACAAATCCTCAGTAAAGACTCTTAACTTGAATGAGAGGTTTAAAAGACAGAGCGGGGAAGTAGTAGCCCTCAGACCAAAAGGCCTTTTGCGCGTTCAAATTCTAAAGATATGTCAACGATATGCTATTTTTTATTACCCTCAATGGGGCAATAGCTAGAATGCAGATCCCATAGAAAAGGGTGTATATACTGTATGTGAGCGTGGTGTGCAGTATATTTACTTATTGTTTTTTAGTCCACTTGCTCAAGTCACAACGGGTGTACAAAGACCGAGACTTCAAAAGTGATTATTATTATCTGCTATTTTCCCCGACACCGCAGGGATCTAGAGCGTCTTTCAAGTAATCAGACAAGCGTTATCGTAGAAATCCATGAAAATCTGCGTGGCGTTCGTTAAAAATACAGACCGCAGTACACCGGAGTTGCTGGTGTAACAGGCATTCTGCAAACAGCCCGCTCAAAATACGCATTAGGTGTACACCCAGCCTTAGGTATTGTGGTGGACAGATGCAGCCTATCAGAGGAGCTATAGGCATTAAGGGATACAGGCAATAAAAACAAAAGTTCAAGGAGCTGTAGAGATAGCATAGAGATTTACACATGTGGATCCTTTAATTATAAGGTGATTTTAGATTTCTAACCCCTCAATTATGACAAAATGTACAAGTTCGACTGCCTTATAATCAAGTAACCAACAATGAATTTACACATATTATCCTTTAATTGTATTGTTATTGGCCTTTAAACATAACTTAATCTATTGTAGCTACTAAAAATCTTACATTAATTTATTGCTATTAGGCATTCCCTTGTGTTGCATTCCCATCTACTGGCAGCAGAGGGAATTACCACAAACACATGCTATCTTTCCCCTGGCATGCGATGCAAGCATGCTGACGACGTTATAATGAATATGATTTGACAGGTCCATGTTTCTGATGAGGAACATTTTTATAACATGATTGAAAGCTCAAATGAAAAGTTTGTTTCCCCACATTCCTTAAAAGTTACAATTTTGTTTAACATATTCCCTATTCACCCTTCCAATGTATCATCAATGCCTACCCATCACTCTGTCAATCTTTGACCTCAGTATACCTTTACCTATCCATCTTTTTAGCACCTATGGTTTCATAACACTTTTTTCCCCTTTACACCTTTCATTTTTTATCAGCGTTATTTGTCAAAAATCTGCCACCCAACAATCCATCATGTTAATTAGTTTCGGCGTCACTGTGCTCATCATCTTTTTCATGTCTATCATCGATCTCACTCCATTTGAGCCCAGGATGTTTAACTGATTCCATCCATTATAGGTGAGAATATAGTTTACATATACTGCCTTTATATAGTGCTAATTACATATCTGACCAAAAGGTTTCGGTGAATGTTTTTGTCCATTGTAGGGAAATTTGTTGTCTGTATTTGACCCAGGTTTCTACACATAGTATAACATTTTAAATAATGAAAATAATAGATTATTTATCCCTGTGTCATGTTCAAGAACAACTCAATATAAAAATGTATAGAAATTCCAAAAATGAAATAAATTGCTTGTCCCTATTTGGTTTCTGATCAAATAGTGACAATATTTAACATTGGATAAGACTGTGAGAAGTTAGAAATAAGTTGATTTAGAGTTTGCTGTGAGATTCTGGTCTGATACGTTTTCTTTTGAATGAAATGGAAGAGGCCACTTTGTATCACTTTCCATTTCTCTCACGTTCACACAGTAAAGTGGAACTGCCTGATTTGGCTGGTATTCATATTTCTCTGAATTTGAAGCAAAAAGTTTTCTAAAAAGCAAAACAAACTTTTGAACATTTTTTTTTGCCAGTGTTGTCTTGTTTCCACCTCTGCTTGAGGTTGAGAATGTCATGATGTTCTCTTTCTTGCCTCTTACAACAAGCCCTGGCTGCCCGTACAAATACAGTTGCATTTGGAATTACATAAACATCAACTTTTTGTTTTTGCAGTTACTTGATGAAAAAAATAAGAATTGACATGATATACAGTACAGGAATTTATCGGAAATGTATAGAAACTTGACCTGGCAACGTCACAGTTACAGGTCCAGGTCAGATCTGTGGAGAGGTAACCACCCTGTAAGTCATATATCATTTTCAAATTAAATACAATTTTCTATTTAAAAAATATATTAAAAAAATATATAAAGCTGAGGGAACGATGTGTTAATTTTGAAAGCATTTTA
This sequence comes from Eucyclogobius newberryi, assembly GCF_026437365.1. Lineage (NCBI taxonomy): Eukaryota > Metazoa > Chordata > Actinopteri > Gobiiformes > Gobiidae > Eucyclogobius > Eucyclogobius newberryi. Next base: position 14,214,587 of record NW_027315724.1, on the reverse strand, counting down.
AAAAGAAAAGAAAATCATGCTGTGGAACAGTCAAGGCAAAGCAATAACATGCAAGCAGGTGACACCCTAACAGAAGGTTACATACTGCACTCGAATACTTGCAACTTATGCATTCAATATTTAGTCTCACTAACTTGACCTACTTTCATGCACAATTTGAATAAGACATTTGGGGTAAACACTGACACCAACATGATGATGATATGACACTTTCTCTGCAGTTATTGATTGACCGTTTGAAATTACAATCCATCACAACAGAGCAACATGAACATACAGCTGCAATAAATCAGGCTCGGAGCTGTTTTTTTTAAAAGATCTTGGTTCTTATGTTCTTATCTTATCATGTTGCCGTTTATAAATCTATTATCTACTTTTGGAGAAGCTTCCTGTTACATCCAACATTTTGAGGACCTTTTTACCATTCAAAATGATTGCTGATTGCTATGGTGATTAACAATTTAAAACTAAAACTAAAAATGTTTTCTATCAAACGCCATGATACCCAGGTTGCAGAAAATATAGGAGACACGCCTTTGTCCTGAGGGCTGTTACTCTCGCTGACCTGACAGGCATTTTGTATAATTGCGTTTTAACTTATTAATGCACTTAAAATGACCCATGGGGATAAATAAAGTTTATGATTTTGCTTGAATGATACAAAACCAGATTTTGAATTCAAGGCACACTTTTTTTCATTTTGGATGTTTTATTGCACTAAAGAGTTGGAAAAAATATAAAAATGTGTGCCTCCTCTCTTCCTTTAGCTATACTATTCTTCAGTGTGGCATAAAACTGTAGCATACTGTTTTATGGCACAGTTGGAACATTCTCTATCTGCTTGAAGAATGTTACGAACTAAGGTTTTAACTTTCTATTTCCATGAAATTATGCAGCTGACTTTTCCAGAATGTTACATACTGTTTCTATAACTCTGGGCTTCTTTCTGTGAGGCAACAATACAACTTACACACGGAGGATGCATTTGCTCACAAACACATCCATCAAATTTGAAACTAAACTATGACTAAACCTGGACTAGACTTGACACAACTTGGACCCCTAGCCATCCATCTGCAGATTCTCATTGTTATAATATATACTAACCAAACTCTCAAATTCATTTGTTTCATTGTTTAGTCCCCTCTAACCTCTCCCCCTCTTCGTTGTCTGGAGCTGTGATGGATGAGGAATGACTGTTGTGTCTCCAGGTGTCAAACACAGAGACGGAATGAGGACTTTTCTTAATGGACAGCCTGCAGCACAGCTCATCTGCATTCCGATTCGTGTCTTGTTTTTGTGCGTCAGAGTTTGGAGTCTATCGATGCATGCCTAATTCATAAATCACATCACAATAGGTTGCGTTCCCAATCTGGAATTTGATTATGTTGTGATTTTAGATGGAGGGCAGGGGAGAGTTACAAAATGTCCAAACTTGTGATCCAGAAATGTTGAACCTAAGGCTACCCCAAATAAATTGTCGGTTTGCTGTAACTCGACCCAACATTTTTCAAGTGGGTCGGTTGGTAGGTAAATTCTTTTTTTTGTTTAACTTTGAAGGCAAAAAAAAAAGATCAAATTTTTTCCATTCTTTGACTTGGAGTGACCACCAGGGGTCAGGCTTCAACAGTCAATCGACCTTTTGTACGCCATTATCCTTTATTTAGGTAGCGAAGGCGAGCGGGGGAACATGCGGGGGAGACAGGCGCGGCCATGTTTGTTGTGATGACGCAGCTGGGCGTGTTTCCCTCCCAGAATGCATTGCGTAAGTCAAATTTAAACGAAGCCACACCATGATAGAGAGTGACATGAACTATGGATCAGTGGCGCCAACGTAGGCAAATGGCGTACGACAGAGTCTGAGGACTACGACAAAGTCTGAGGAATAAAGTTTGGCGGTAATGCAACACTTGGATGCCAACCGCCATAAAACAACAACAACAACAACAACAACAACAACAAATGGCGTAGACGGAGGCAAACCAACTTAACAAAGACAATATAGGTTCTCTCCTGCATGATCTGTTTTATTATAGGAGGTATATATGGAGGACCTAAACTGAAGAAGCACATGTCTTGCGCAATGTGTTATTTGTCCGTTGGGATGAATAATAGGTTTCACCAGCGCTATAAAAATATTTGACACAGCTCTGTAGGAAAAGCTGGATATTATTTAGTAAATTATCATTTTTATCCATGCCATATTTTTTATATTTACAATTTTTACACATTGTTATTGTTGTTTCATGTTGCACCTTACCGAAGCAAGTTTCTAGTTTGTGAATTTTTGTTCACTGACAATGGAAATTAACCTTTTTCTGAGTGTTTTTGATGCTTGGAGGGGAGAGGACTTTCTAAATGTGTGAACAAATAAACGTGAATGTAGATCATTGGCCAGCAGTCTTCTACTTGGAAAGTCGGCGGTTCGATACCCGGTCTCGACGTAAAAAGATCCTTGGTAACGCGATCAGATTTATTGACCCACAGGTTGGTGGTGTGATTCTAGCTCCCTCAGGTGAATACTGCCGTTGTGTCCTTGGGCAAGACACTTAACTTGCTTCGCCTCCAGTGTCTGAGTTCACTGGTGTGTGAATGTGTGTGTGAGTGGCACCTTGATGCAAAGCGCTTTGAAGGTGAAAAAGAGCTGTATTAATAATGATTATTTATTATTTTTGAATGCCACTCATGGTTAAAAGCTTTAAAAAAAATATATATATATATATATATATATATATATATATATATATATATATATTTTACATCATATGAGAGAAGTGCTGTGGAGTCTCTTTATCATGTTTTAGATGACTCGATGGATCGGGATTTGTTGTGCTAAATTGAACCATGTTGTAACGATTGCACCTCATGCCTACGCTTATTAAAGTCATCCCATTTGGCAAATTCCTCTAAAACAAGAGTAAAACAGGCGTAAACACATAACAGGAGGCGGATGTACACAATTCAGAGACGTAAGAGAAGAGGGTTGAATTTTTACTGCCACAATTGGCTCAAAACATGCACTCTTGGGCGGTCTTGATGCACTCAGAGCTCTGACCTGCCACTTGACCTTGGGTATCACAGTATCATATTGTGCAACATCCAAGGCAAAGTAATAATCCTCCCCACAGAGACAAGCAAATGCCAGACGCATCACCAGAAATGAAATGATACTGTGCACCTTCAAGTGTGACTCGTGGTGCGTTTGTTATGCACACGCGCACACGGCAGTCGGCATGTCAGAGGGTGTCAGGTCGCAAATTGGTTTCTCTGCAAAAAGGTTGACAGAGTTGACAAGACCTTTATGAGAGGCATAAACAAGCCGGATTTCCCATCATCCTCCCTCCTTTTACACTCAATACCTTCAATGTAAATCTCCCTTTAAAATCGACGCGACCAAGAGGAGATAACCGTGACCGCTTATCAGGGAGATTCATTCCTCAAAAAATGACAATAGTTTACACGTTTGGCTGAGTAAAGGCAATAGGTGGATGCACACGTTTGAGTGGAGGATGTGAGGGTGAGCGGGTGCGGATTCTCATTTACACAAGAGGGAAAAAGATAAAGTGAGGATGCACCAAGGATTATGTTAAGTGCAATAACCAGCAACATGTCTGATAAGAGATTCTTATTGGCTCGTTTCCTTCTTACATTTGGCTTAAAAACAGATTCACTTTTAGTACATTGTTTTAGTTGGTTTAGCAAAGGATCATACCTGCTCTTTTTGTCCCTTCCCCCACATTCTCCGAAAATAGAAAACAGAGACGGGAACTGCAAAAGGATGACGCTGGTATTTTAATCTCTCTAACGCTATTAACTGTATTCTGGTACAGTTACTCTATCATTTGGTGGTATTCAAAAAATCTTAAACAATACAATTACAATGCTTGATCGCAGATTTTAGGCTTCAAACTGCATGGTAATAGGAAAATAAATACTAAACAAACAAAATTGCTCATAGCTTATGTGTGCATGTGCGATTTCTTTCCTTCTCTAATCAGTGATAAATAAATGCATAAAAAACATAGCGGTTTTAAGCCTGTTTTGCGTTTTTATAATATCACATAATGCAATTAAAAAAAGAGAAATGTATTCAGTATTCTGTAACAAAATACCTTTTCAATGTATCCTTCCCTACGCTGCAGACAGCCAATTACTATTATTGTTAGCATCATATTCTATACGGGGGACACATAATCATATTTCCATATTCAACCATTAATTTAAGCTGTGTGTGTGTGTGTGTGTCCATGTCTATCTGTAATAAAAAGTCACTTAATGAAGGCTCCTCCATTCCAGCCACCGGGAGATAATTACCACACGTCTGAAGCCATTCTCCATCCGCACCATGCACCCCAACTTCATTTAACTGCCATAGCCCGAATCGCCTTTGCAGGTGTATTATATATATGTTTTACTCATCATACGCAGAGACAGATAAACCAACCTTCTCCCCCACACCTCTTTTTCCCTGAATTGTAAAAAAAAAAAAGGCAAATTAAAAAAGCAGATGGTATCAAATAATTACCAAAGGCTGGTTTCAAATAACTTTTCCATAAATTGATAAATCAAAGCATGTATTTTTAAAGGTGCATTATGGACTAAAACATTATCACAACAATAACAACTCAATGCATTCCCGTTTTGGACATCAGAGGGCATCACCACAAGGGGCCAGTGTCATTTCTTTTGAGTGGTGTGTCCAGGTCCCTCCCTGTATGGTAATGAGGGATCCACCCATACCATGTGTAGCCCTTCAGAACTCATGGCTCCGTCATATATGTATAAACATTTTTATATACAGGAGAAACAACTCAACAGTAACACAGACAATCTAGCTAAAATGTCAATCAAACATTTAATAAGTTAACAAATACATAAACACTCACTTAAACATACAATGTGGATATGGGGGTAATCTATAACAAGCTAATATATTAAAATACATTAGAGTACATTTATTTGTTTCTAAAGAAGAACGACAATCTGGCGTTAGGGTTATTTGTCAGGTCTTGTTGAAGGAGAGATATTAGTAATAGGGTACCTGTTCAATAATATTACATCAAGCATAAGAATACAAACACTTATGAGTGCCTTTTGGAGCACAGCATATATTTAAGATAAGATAATCCTTTATTATTATTTTTTGTTTTTAGTTTGACTTGAATTAATTAACAATTCAATCAACATTTTTTGGATGGATCGCAAAATATGAAAAATCAAGGTGCTTTTTGGCAAATGAAAACCGCGCAGTTACATGTGAGTGATATCAGAGCCTGGTTTAAAGACATTAAAGACAGATATTTTACGTTGTGTCTTTATTATTTTTTCTAATTCTACAACTTATATAGTTAACCACTAAAGTATAATGTGTAAATGCCAACTAACTGATATTTCGACCCTGGAATTTCAAATTTGCTGTTGATTTTTTTTTTTTTTTTTTTCAATTAAGGCTTACATTTAACAAAAATAACATTTAGATCAGTAAATAATTGAAAATGATTGTGGTTTTCTTCATTTTGCCTCCAGACTACAGTATTTTAAAGGGTCTATATACGACAACTTGTTTTGGAAAATAAATAGACGAAAACATTTTACATAGTGATTTATATGTGCTGGTTTTAAGAGCCACAATCCAACAATTAGGATTGTTGCATTAATTGTTTTAATTATAACTGATACGGACAGACACTAATTCAACCAGACAATACGACAATGATCAATGTGTCTAAAATGTGCCTATTTTTCTGTGCCTTCTCATAATGCAGGCATAAGTCAGTTATTTGGTTTCCTTCTTCCCTTTGAGAGCCACTTTCTCCTCATCTCCTTTTAGGAACTGTTATTCTTAAACGAGGAGGATTTGATTTCACATTTGATCTCGGCGTGTGATCCCACAGTACTTTAGCACTCGACTGTAATAAGTGCAGAAAAACACAGGAAACGGCAGAGAGACAAATGAGCTGAGCCGGGAATATATCACACCATTTCCTTCTTATCACTGTGACTCAAGCTGCATTTTTAAACATCCCTGTTGATCCAGTACTTCTTTTCATAGAATTTTTTATTTTTTTGGGGGGCAAAATGTGCAGATAACAAATGCGGATGTGCGGAAGGGTTTGTTAAGGCAGCGTCGTACAGTTATGAATTTTAAAAATGGAAAACTTAATTATGTTATTGCCATTTGAGAGACTCAAAAAAAGCTCAGGACCTTCAAGCAAATAAACATTGTTTTTTTTAAAGAATAATACTCAAAGCCTTAATAAATATAAATACTGTAAATTGTGTGTAAATAATAGCGTCCAATGGAAATACTTGTCATTTTTCATCTAGAATAAGTTTTTATTTCATGCTTTTAAATCCTTGCAAGCAAAAGTCGACAGGTTTCAAATACAACTCCATGATTTAGTGGATTCGAAAGGGGTCCCGGCTGAGTTACCGAGGCATAGATTTTGCCCCCACTTCATTTTTCTTTTCTCTTTTGTTCCCTCTCTTCATTATTTATTTCTGACCTTGCCCTGCAGTGCAGAGCCTGCAAAATCCACTCTTTCAACCATGCACCTTCTTTTTTCTTGGTTCCTCTCGATTTTAAATTCATCTTTGCAATGTCTTGTCAACATAAATCAGTATATTCCAACTGTACAGTCCAGATACCTCTATCTCTAACACCCTATATTATTAAAGGCACACTATGTAACATTTCTACTGTAGTATCCCAGACTGCATGCTGCATCTGGAGGGATTTCAGCTCCTCTGCACTGACAGACAAAGGAACCTCTTCGGGGGAAATACAAGAAGCAGGGGCATTTGTTTTTTCATCAACAATGCGTTTTTGTTTATAAGAGATCTTCTATTGAGAGTGTTTTTCAAACTTCCTATAAGTTATCTGTTCTTTTCCTCTGTATCTACCTCTGTATCTACCTGCGTTGCAACAATGAAATTTCCCCATGTGTGGACAATAAAGGATTATCTTATCTTATCTTATGTGAGTTCGCCTCATTCATTCTGGCCTCTGTTTACAGTGTAACGTGCAGGAGTTACACTAATATCAGCAGCACCTATCGTGTCATGGCCCATACTGCTGTGGGTTTTTCAGATCACTCCATAGTTCACCTGATCGATCCCCACCTACAGACAGAGGCTGAAGCTCTCCAAACCTGTAGTGAGGACTTCTAAGAAGTGGCGCAGCAGGGGAGAAGCTACACCTGTGGGTATTACAGACTGGGAGGTTTTCAGAGCTGCCACCCTAATCAGGCTCATTTGGGATGGGAATGAGTGTGCCTACAGGAGGGAGATGGATCTGCTTGCGTCCTGGTGCAGTGGAAGACAGTGGAGATTAGGGTTGTGTTCAAAATATTGATAAGGCAATATATCGTCACGGACTCTTTTTATTTAAAAAAAATAAAAATAAAAAATAAAATATATATATATATATATATATATATATATATATATATATATATATATATATATATATATATATATATATATATAATTAAAGCCCGTAGGCTTTAAACGAGGTGGAATAGTTATTTCAATATGCTGTTTGTGCTGCGCTCCTCCCAGCCGAGGTGAGAAGGAGCTGTGGACCTGATCAGAAGCTGATCTGTGCAGAAGATGCTGCTGCAGCATGTTCAGATCATGCTAATTGTTTGGCAAGAAACATGCAATACTTTACTAGAATGTGTTCCTTATATTTCTATTTGGATCAGTTGGTTGGATGTATGAAGTTATTAGAGCAGAATGGATTTATAAAGAAGTGCTTTGTGGATGAACATGAAATTTTATACATTTTCTTATCCAGAGTAAAAACATTTCCCATTTGGTACATTTTTGAGACCCTTTTTTCAAAAATGTATCGAGATACATATTGTAATGAGGGAATTGTATCGGAATATACAAGTATCGGGATACGTATCGTATCGTGACCCCTGTATCGGGATACGTATCGTATTGCGAGGGTCTTGGCAATACCCAGCCCTAGTGGAGATGATCTTGGACTTCAGGAAAGTCACAGCCCCCCCTCACCATCACAGACTCCCCAATCACCACTGTGGACTCCTATCGCATTCTTGGCATCACCATCACCCACCATCAGCTCCCTCATCAAGAAGGCCCAGCAGAGGTTGTACTTCCTGCGGTAGCTGAGGAAAGCCAAGCTGCCAGATGATGGTGCAGTTCTACACGGCCATTATTGAGTACATTCTCACCTCCTCCATCACCGTGTGGTACGCTGGAGCCACAGCCAGGGACAAACAGAGACTACAGCGCATTGTGCACTCTGCTGAGAAGGTGATGCAGACTTCTATCACTGCAGGACCTGTACGTCTCCAGGTCTCTGGGATGAATGGGTCGACCCTTCTCACCCTAGACATGGACTATTTGAGCCACTCCCCTCACCCAGGAGGCCACTCCCCTCAGGCAGGAGGCTACCGTCCATCCAGACCTGAACCTCTCATCACAAGAACAGTTTCTTTCCCTCTGCCGTTGGACTCATGAACCCTAAACACCTGCCACTTGAACAACTTTTCAAATCAATAACTATTGATTGCACTGTAGAGAAAGATTCAGTTGTAGTCATCTGGACTCTACTTATTTTCCTTTTTTTGTCTTTTTCTAAACAGGACTCATCAAACTAGCATGAATGAAGCTAAATGCTACTCCAGTTATGTTTTTGATGAGAGAACAATGTTAGAACATAACTAACATGCCTGGTGAATGTATATGGAGGAGTTTGTTGGATTACAACGCACAGACCAGAGAGGGATATGAGTTTTGAGCTCTGGAGAAGGAGACAGAGAATGCATGCAGGATTATTGAAATATACTATATACTATTTATTTTCAAATTTAAAATAAATACATTTTCTTTTCTTTAAATTTGTATTCAATTCGAGAATGAGATTATCTAAAGAAGAAAGAAAAAAACCCACTTCAACACATTATGGGCTCTTTGTCAAACACAGCTCTTTTGTAGCAGTTTCTACCATAACCATCCCACAAAGTCCAGTATGGTTACCACCCACAGCACAAACATACTTTGGCACATGTCCACAAAGCTTTCCACCAAACAAGAGCCCTGGGGACCGCTAGAGAGGGAGGTCCATGTGTGTGATGGATGTAAGTGTGAGTGTGTGCACGTGTAGGTGTTTGGGGTGCATACACAATCCTGTTTTTAGCCCATGATTAATGGTGTGCCTCCATGCAACTGCTTGTACGCAAGGCTCCAGTCAGGCGCATAAAAGAAATAGGTACAGTTACAGTGGATGGAGCTTGGAAATTATGGTTTTCTTTAATGCAAAAAAATGTGTATTGTTGATGCATATGATACAGTTCTTTAAGTGTCCTACCACATGTATGAATTAATGAAAAAAAAAAAAGTTTAAAACTTGATCATGGGAAACCTAGGCCTTTCGGCACTAAGTAATAAGGATCGGGCGATCTGAAGTTAAATCTTTTATTCAACAAAGCATACTTGGCAAGATGAAGACATTTTTACTTACAGCGGCAGTAGGGAAGACATTGTTTTCACAAGAGTAAAACATGATTTCACTGGATACATTTCCAGTCTTTTCAGGTCTGACACGGATAAGTGTGAAGTGTGGGGCGTAAGCAAGTGGAGCATGTACAGTATGTGTAAGATACAATGTAGAGAGCGAGTCTGAGGAAGGCACTGACTAAAGCAGGGAGATGTTGGAACATTACAGGACTTCTGGGAAGGGGAAGGAATAAGGAATATTTAGAAGAATTTATTTTATTTTAATCATAAAACCGGTTTAAACTCTAGACCAGGAGTCTCCAACCTTTTTGCCGCTGTGAGCTACTTTCTCTAGAACAAAAGAACTGTGAGCTACTGTTCCAAAACATTGTATAGCTTATTTTGGCCGGAACAAACTGTAATTTCTATTGTCTGAACATTTATCTCAATATATAATCCAAATTAATCTATAGGTGTGATTTCCTGTATTGTGGTGAATTTAACACACAGGCTGTCAGGACTTCTAAATGTATGTTTTATAGGTAAATTTATAACGTTTGTCTTTTGCAAGAACAAGTCTGATTTTGCGGCGTGCTCTTCCATGTATCTCTGCGTTGGCGTCACTTTTTACTTCCATTCATTCTCTTTTTGCATCTTTCTCTGTGACTATGAGGCCGATTAACAAAAAATAAACAGGGGGACAGGTCTCTCACTGTTGTGGCGGCCTACGGGCCGAACAGCAGTGCAGAGTACCCGGGCCTTCTTGAAGCCTTTGTGAGGGGTACTGGACAGTGCACCGACCGGGGACTCCGTTGTTCTACTGGGGGACTTCAACGCCCAAGTGGGCAATGACAGTGACACCTGGAGAGGGGTGATCGGGAAGAACGGCTTCCCCGATCTGAACCCGAGCGGTGTTCAGTTATTGGACTTCTGTGCTAGCCACAGTTTGTCCATAACGAACACCATGTTCAAGCACAAGGGTGTCCATCAGTGCACATGGCACCAGGACACCTAGGCCGGTGGTCAATGATCGACTTTGTTGTCGTGTCATCTGACCTCCGGCCGCGTGTCTTGGACACTCGGGTGAAGAGAGGGGCAGAGTTGTCAACCGATCACCACCTGGTGGAGAGTTGGATCCGCTGGCGGAGGAGGAAGCCGGACAGACTTGGCAGACCCAAGCGCATTGTGAGGGTCTCTTGGGAACGTCTAGTGGAGCCCTCTGTCAGTAGGGTATTCAACTCTCACCTCCGGGAGAGCTTCTCCCATGTCCCGGGGGAGGTTGGGGACATTGAGTCCGAGTGGACCATGTTCTCCGCCTCCATTGTTGATGCGGCTGCTCGGAGCTGTGGTCGCAAGGTCTCCGGTGCCTGTCGTGGCGGCAACCCCCGAACCCGGTGGTGGACACCGGAAGTAAGGGATGCCGTCAGACTGAAGAAGGAGGCCTATCAGGCCATTCTGGCTTGTAGGTCTCCGGAGGTCATCGACAGGTATCGGCAGGCCAAGCGAGCCGTGACTCGTGCTGTCGCAGAGGCAAAAACCCGGGCCTGGGAGGAGTTCGGGGAGGCCATGGAGGAGGACTATCGGTCGGCACCAAAGAAATTCTGGCAAACCGTCTGGCACCTGAGGAGGGGGAAGCAGTGTCTCACCAACACCGTTTCGGACTCGGAGGCTGGCTCATCCATCACCCAAGCTGAAGTCACTGAGGTTGTTCGCAAACTCCTCGGTGGCAGGGCTCCGGGGGTGGATGAGATCCGCCCTGAGTACCTAAAGTATCTGGATGTTGTAGGACTGTCTTGGTTGACACGTCTATGCAACATCGCGTGGCGGTCGGGGACCGTGCCTCTGGACTGGCAGACCTGGGTGGTGGTCCCTCTGTTCAAGAAGGGGGACCGGAGGGTGTGTTCCAACTACAGAGGGATCACACTCCTCAGCCTCCCGGGTAAGGTCTATTCCAAGGTACTGGAGAGGAGAATCCGACCGATAGTCGAACCTTCGGATTCAGGAGGAACAGAGTGTTTTTTGTCCCGGTCGTGGAACACTGAACCAGCTCTATACTCTCCATCGGGTGCTCGAGGGTTCATGGGAGTTTGCCCAACCAGTCCAGGAGTTCAAGTATCTTGGGGTCTTGTTCACGAGTGAGGGAAGGATGGAGCGTGAGATCAACAGGCGGATCGGTGCAGCGGCTGCAGTGATGCAGTCGCTGCATCGGACCGTTGTGGTGAAGAGGGAGCTGAGCTGAAAGGCAAAGCTCTCTATTTACCGGTCGGCCTACGTTCCTACCCTCACCTATGGTCATGAGCTTTGGGTAGTGACCGAAAGAACAAGATCGCGGATACAAGCGGTCGAAAGGAGTTTCCTCCGCCGTGTGGCTGGGCGCTCCCTTAGAGATAAGGTGAGGAGCTCGGCCACACGGGGGGAGCTCGGAGTAGAGCCGCTGCTCCTCCACGTCGAGAGGAGCCAGCTGAGGTGGCTCAGGCATCTGTTCCGGATGCCTCCTGGGCGCCTCCCTCGGGAGGTGTTTCAGGCATGTCCCTCCGGGAAGAGGCCCCGGGGAAGACCCAGGACACGCTGGAGAGACTATGTCTCTCGGCTGGCCTGGGAACGCCTCGGGATCCCCCCGGAGGAGTTAGAGGAAGTGTCTGGGGAGAAGGAAGTATGGGAGTCCTTGCTCAGACTGCTGCCCCCGCGACCCGGCCCCGGATAAAGCGGCAGAAGATGGATGGATGGATGGATGGCCCTGATCCCCCCGCGTGTCTGTTTTTTCCGAGTCTGATTCTAAACCTAACCAAACCCACTGTGCGCCGCTTGAGCCCCATAGTAAAGAGAAAACAGAAAAAGGAGAGGTGACACCTCAAAGAAGCGTTCGAAGAAGTGACTGCGGGGAAAGAAGACAGTCAAGTTTGTGCAGGTCTACATGGAGTGAAAGCACTAAAGTGCCACATGTATCAGTGAAAAAACAAAAAATCAAACTACCGTACACCACTGTATTGCATCGCTTACCAACAGCCAACTGGATCCACAGATCGGCCACACGCACTTGTGTCAAAGACATTTGTGAATATAAAGTCAGCTGCCCACTCTTCATTAAAATAATATATCTTTGTCATCTTTGCAGATCTCATGCTGCTGAGGGCACAAATACTGATTATTGCGCCACATGTGGACCCAGACCATAGTTTTGACCCCCTGAGCTCCAGTGTTCTGTTAAGCATTACTCAAGACGGTTAAAATGAGTAAAGAAAAAGTTGTATCATCATTGTAGCCCGTATGACTCCTTTCAAAAATTGTGTGCTTAAGGTAGTTTTTGTTTTTTTAGGCTATTTTTCAACATGCACTGGCATTGTGGTTAATCTTCAACCAGTGCTTTGAATTTATAAAAAGGAACATCATTTAATTTAAATAGTTAAATAGCACAATCATTAATAAATAATCAGAAAAATTACCATTGAGAGTCTTATAAACAAGCAAAAGGCAGTGCTGTTCTCTTCTCGCATCTAGTGACTGTCATCCAATTTTTTGTTGCGTTTGTTTTGATTAGTTATTTGGTCGGAACAATGCGTGTTAATGAACGTACAGGTTCTTTATCCTTCTCCTGTAATGAACCTTAGTGCTAAATCCCATGTGGGACAATAAAGGAATATCTTATCTTATCTTATCTTATCTTAAATGATAAACTGAGTTCAGAGGTTTAAGGCTGTAGAGAGCATATATTTAATCACCATAATCTAGAAGTGAGAGAAATGCAGCTTGGATTAACTGTTTTCTCAAATTAAGAGGAATATACTTTTTTATTTCTAAAGAAAAATGGTCCAGAGGGGCCAACTCGTGAAATTATTATATTTTCACCCCAGAATTTTAGGTTGAGATGGTTTTTCATGATATCATATTATACAATGTATGTATTACATCAGGTTGAAAATTTAAGTTAAGTTCAGCAATCTGAAACGTTTGACTAAAACACATTTCTGTGTGTCTAACTTTAAAATAACCCATTAAATTTCAACAGTGTAAAAAGTCTGCAAAATGTGCACATACGGTCGTCATGGGTGTCAGAGGTGCACTGTGTAAACATTTTCAAAACAACTTAACTTTTTAACACAAGAAGCCATATTTTTTGGTGCACTTTTATTCATCACCATGTGAGGGCACTGCTCTATTTTCTTCTGGGGGGTGTGTCCAGGTATCTCCTGTAATGAGGGATCCACCCACCATATGTGGCCCTTCTGAAGCCAAACCACCTCCTTGTAAAATGCACCTGCAGCACTGGCTGATCTGGTGGTGGAGTGCCAGCCGCTCAATCAGCAGATCTTAGGTTCAAACCTCTCAGAAGACTGTTGAATATTTCGGAAAAAAAACAAAAATGCTTTATTTGTTGTTACACACCCGTTTCTATTAGACTCTTTATGTTGATGACTGTACTGGAGAGATGCAGCAGGTGTGGGAGAGGCGGGTCTGTGAGAGCAAGCACAGATGAGGGAGGGGCAGGCACAAGTGGGGGAGGGGTAGGTGTGTGAGAGAAGGCACAGGTGAGGGAGGGGTAGGTGTGTGAGAGAAGGCACAGGTGAGGGAGGGGTAGGTGTGTGAGAGAAGGTACAAGTGGGGGAGGGGTAGGTGTGTGAGAGAAGGCACAGGTGAGGGAGGGGTAGGTGTGTGAGAGAAGGCACAGGTGAGGGAGGGGTAGGTGTGTGAGAGAAGGCACAGGTGAGGGAGGGGTAGATGTGTGAGAGAAGGCACAGGTGAGGGAGGGGTAGGTGTGTGAGAGAAGGCACAAGTGGGGGAGGGGCAGGTGTGTGAGAGAAGGCACAAGTGAAGGAGGGGTAGGTTTGTGAGAGAAGGCACAGGTGAGGGAGGGCTAGGTGTGTGAGAGAAGGCACAAGTGGGGGAGGGGCAGGTGTGTGAGAGAAGGCACAAGTGAAGGAGGGGTAGGTGTGTGAGAGAAGGCACAAGTGGGGGAGGGGCAGGTGTGTGAGAGAAGGCACAAGTGAAGGAGGGGTAGGCGTGTGAGAGAAGGCACAGGTGAGGGAGGGGTAGGTGTGTTTGAGGGAAGGCATAGGTGGGGGAGGGGGAGGTGTGTGTGACGGAAGGCACAGGTGGGGGAGGGGGAGGTGTGTGTGAGGGAAGGGGCAGGTGGGGGAGGGGCAGGTGTGTGTGAGGGAAGGCACAGGTGGGGGAGGGGCAGGTGTGTGTGAGGGAAGGCACAGGTGGGGGAGGGGCAGGTGTGTGTGAGGGAAGGCACAGGTGGGAGAGAGAGCAGTTGTGTGAGAGAAGAAGAAAATCCATCTTGTTAGACTAATGCTGATGACATTTAGGGCCCAAAGGCAGGACTGGAACCAATCACAGTCAAAACAACCGAAGAAAAACTAACATGTCGGCATAGATGGCCGAAGTTTGGCTTATTTTAGGAGAAATACAGAATATTTTGTTTTTCAAAAACATGCACACAATGCCACTTTGTACATTTGTGGATGCGAAAGAAGACTGTGCTTTTCTGAACACTTGATTTAACACTATTTAGATGTTTCTGCCTCCTCCGTTGTTGTGATGCTTTGATCAATCAGCGCGAAGTATTTTTTTAACGTTCCAACGGCTTTCGATGAGAAACTTCCCAGATTGATTGATTCATGTGAAGAATTCAATTTGGGTGGATCCTTTTTAAGATTCTCCCCAATATTACACAGAGCCACTTGAAAGTGGCCCACAAGTTTTCCACTGCCCTAGGTCACCCTTAAAAATTGGCTTTCCATCTCAGTAGGTTTTTTCTTACAAATACATTGATGGAATAAAGATTGATTTCTTTGGACAAGTCATTTTATTTTTTTTGCGTTCTCGTTGAGGGAAATTTTTTCTGTTAAAGAGGGGTAGATATGTGAAGTCATAACATTTAGACTGCATCAATCGCTGTATTGGTTAAATGTTGAAGACTTTGAAAAGATTCACTGAAGACCATTGCACCTCAGAGCTCGGCACACAAAGTCTCGGGCCCATTATCTCCACAATGACTTCCAGTTGACCTTCCAGATTTCTGTCTGCTTTGCTTAGAAGATTCAAAAGAATTAAGCTTAACAAGTCTTGACATAAACTTATTTAACATTTTCTGTAGAAATCCAAGTACACTTGAGAATGATTCTAATTAAATTGTGCAGTAGTGTATGTATATTCACTGACAGCTGGAAGACGTATGCAGAGGTAACATCGCCAACCAAAACTATATGCTTTTCTATGCTTTTCAAAGTCGTGTAGGTCCTCGTCATATGGTTCTTTCATGTGGTGTAAATGTAATTACATTATGAGTCCCCGACTGGAAGTTGCACCAAGGCGTTTGCAAAAGCAGACCCACAAGCAGACCCAACATATTGAGTCATAAACAGATATAGTGTGTTCTCTGCATCCGACCAAAAGCACATGAATGCGCACAGGCCAGGTGAACGCTGTGGGAGAAGAGGAAAGACGGTTGTTTTAGTGGATTATTAAGTTTAGCGCAACAAGAGTTTTCCTGTGCACGGAGGAAGCAGGAGAGGTGCGGGTGCCGCTGCATCTCTCCTTACAGTTTTCAGCAATGCTTCTGTCGGTCACAGAGCAGAGACGTGCCTGTACTCACGCTAAAGTGCAAAAAGCATGGATTCAGCTGCTACGTCCGAATACAGCAAGTTACTCGTTTGTGTTCTCTCTTGACTACATTTCTTCTAATACATGAGCCAATGTATTTTTGACACATTCCAGTGTTCAAGTCTCCGTTTTATTACTACTTGTTTAACCAGCAAGAACAGACAAAAATGCTTTGGAACTGTACTTGTGAATCATCATCATTTGAAGCAAAAACATGTTATATACTCAAGCAACCAAACATTTGGAAAAGCTGGGATAGTTTTTATACATACAATGTACAGTTGCCAATAATAACATATACAATATTATTTGACAAGACCTAATGGAACTGGATAGTAATATCAGATATCATAATTATGTACACACTCAAGCTGGGTCGTGGGCCAAACGTAAAAAATAAAAACAATAAAACATGTAAGCAATGAATAGCTTTATATAGCCAAGTTATTTGTGGACACTGTTGCACAACAGAGTCCATATTCATGCATCAGCAGCATATCAGGAATATGGACTTGTGATATGATTTCTGATATGAAATGTTGATCATAGACCTGTTGCTCCTGCTGCACAAACTCAATATGGGCTTACTATTTTATAGTGAGCCCATATTGACAAATAATGTATTGACAAAGTATTCATGCAGTGAATTAAATGAGTGCATTGTGTTTGTATTCACAGTCACATTAGTATGGACATAGTCAGAGCTCGCAGCAGCTTCACTCTGTCATGTTCATACTTTATACACAATGACCTGTGTTTTTACTTATTGCTCCTGATCTGTCCAGGTTTTGCACTGGTTTGGATGTTTTCCTCACAGAGTTGTCATCACAGAAGTGTTTTTCTTGTTGTTTGCTCCACATTAGCGCTGCTTTTAGCACAGCTCTAACGTCCACAATCGCATCTCCTTTCTTTCTTCCATGGGTTTCCCAAAGCCACACAAGTCTTTTTCCCCCCTTAAATCTCTGCTCAAGTCTAGTTTAGTGCGCGACGGGACTTCTCAGCCCTCAGCACTTGCACCAGCAGTACACACAGCAGCGCAAGATTTATATAAGATGCTATATATTTATCGGAAATTAATCAATATAAATTACAAATGTTTTGCGGGCCAGATAAAAACTAGGGGGCCGGATCCGACCCTTGGGCTGCATGTTTGACACCCCTGCTTTAAAGTAAGTAAGTCTTAAGCCAGTTTTACATTTTTTAAAAATAAGACAGCAAAAGATTTACACACTCAACAATGACTTTTAACAAGGCTTTGACCTCATCTAAATGTGGTCAATGGGTTGGTACCAATCAAAACCCTGTGGATTATTCAGAACTTGTGTTTTTTGGGGGGCTAACAACAGGGTAAATCCTCCTGGAGTTGCTCATTGATTAATGACATGGGCATCAACTAATTATGTCTATGGATGTAAGTGCATAGTCAACATATTTCTTTTGGAAAACAGCACATTAGAATGATATACTGAATACTGCTGTGAGAATTTAAACAGAACAAAAAACAAAACAAAAAAACAAGATTGTATCATCTTCAATCTCTAAGGAAAAAACTCGAAAATACAATCCATCAATGTCACTGCACTTTGATTGAAAAAATGTTTACTTATCGCATAGAATAGAGCATGTAAAATATATGGTCGACAAACAGCCTTAAATAACCTAGACTTTACTTTATATAGCTTTACCAAACTTTTGACACTCAAAGTCATTCTATTTCGTCTGTGAGTTCGATAATGCCAGCTCTATTAGTGCTCGGAGATGTGCATTATAATCAGCGGCTAAGAGCTACTTGAAGTAAATAACCAAATAACATTTTCAAACTGCGAGGACATTTTGATTAAAAATGGTATGAAATATATCCCTATAGGAGAATGGGTAATAACACCACTGCACTTAGAATGGAGAAAGGACCATGGGCGCACAGACTGGATATTTATCTGAGTTTCTGTTTTTAATTCTAGTCTTAACAGACACTTTAAGGGCTGAGATGATTATGTACAACATGAAACCTCTCATTATCCGGCCGCAAATGGGAAATGCAAACTAATACAAATGGAACCTTGGCTTAAAATATTCAAATTGATGAAGGTTGTAATGGGGACTTGGTATTCACTGAGGAAAGGAGGGTGGCTGCAGCTGGTCTGAATGTGTTTGCATGTGGGAGATGTTTTGGTGCCAAATAAGTGAATTGATTGGGTTATTTGTAATTGGGGCAAATTTGATTTGATGACTACATAACGTCTGTGCTTTGTAAACTTGTTCGAACTTTGTACTTTTTGGTTAGACAATAATTCTTGTAACTTAATGGTCGTGGGTAACGTTTTTGTGACTGTAAATGTTACCTTGAAAATAAAATATATGAAAAGTTCCACATGTAGCATTTCTGGAGGACAAGGCACCTGTTTGTTTTGCCTAGAACGTTCCACAATATGGCATTAAATTGATATCGCTAACATCAATTTGATGTTTTTGTTGCTCAAAAATACCTTAAAAAACATGCATCTTTACTATAAGGGAAGTGACGTCTACATAATGTCATACTGTGGAACATTCCAGGCCAGAACATTATATCGCCATGAGGACAATGCACCAAAAGATTGACGTTTACCATTGCACAAACTCTGACAGTTGTTTGTTTGGCTTTCAAATTTTGAATTGATTGATTTTGCAAGTTAAAACATGAAAAAGTGAAGGTTTAGCTCATTCTTAAACCAAATGTTGTTTCTCTCATTTTCTATTTGTTTCCCGTTCTTGCAAGCAATCAATGTCTGCTGTTTGCAGTCCAAATCACAGTCTGATGAATACATATTACTTTGATTCTACGCTGCTTTTCATGATAGTATTCATTTGAGGACATATTATATCTGCAGAAACAGTCAAATTCACTTTACTACGGTCCAATATGGTGATGCATCGACAAACAGCCTTTATTTATTAATACGATATGAAAAATCTAAATATATTGAATGATACGGTACCTGACTGCAATGGGAAACCATTTGGGCGTGGGAGGGGGTGGGGCCAATACATTTGTGAAAGACATTGCAGGAGTATTTATATTTCAAACAATGCAGCAATCGAACGGCAAATGAACACATATCGACCCAGTTTATAACAAAGAAACAGAAAGAAATAATCAGGTACGAAAGAGAGATTCGTTGTCAGGTCTTGGGCTAATCTTTGAGTTAATCTTTGAGTTCACTGACCATAAATGCAAACATAATTATTTAACTTTGCTTTTTCGTTTTGTGCTAGGCTAAATTGCGGCTTTGAAATGGCCAACTAGATTGAACCCAAGGGTACACGAAGGGCAGAGAAGGAGAGGCTTCACTGCGACTGTTCCTATTCCAATTTGCCGTGTCACTGCTGTTAGATTGGAATTGCCATTTGCTGTGTTCCTAACTGAACGTAATTGTATTTTGTCTCCGATTGAAGCCACGTGTAAGATAAACATTAATCATAAACCCCACAGGTTATTAGCAGCTTTAATTAGACATAATCATCTTCTGATTAAAGGAAAGTTCTTTATTAAAAAGCAGGGTTTATTTATAGATGAGTGGACACGGCCGTGTCGTGGTAGAAATGAGCTTGGATGGATCTGGCATTTCTGGTGGAAGATTATTTATATTTATTTATGAAATCACAAATACAGGAGCTAAAATAAATATACTTGAGTAAAATTATTGAAGTGCCTTTTAGAGTGAAAAGTAACAGTACTTCACAGACTTTGGGAACTTTAAAAGTCTAAAATATAGTGATCTTGACATATTTACTTATTTTTTGTCTGTTCAAAGTTGGGACTTGGACTCAAAACCTTAAGGCAGGATCTCACCATGAACACGCTCAAAATTTACCCGAAAACAATAAATAAATATGCCTTGTACTAAAAATGCTGTGGCTTATACAATACAGATACCTGACCTCAAAGGTAGTGTAACAGTAGTTAAAATAATCCACTGTAAAGTTCTATAAAATTATATGTATTTTGAATCTTTCGGGGATTTTTTGGCCTTTAAAAATACTCTTAAGTATCTTTGCTTTGGCATTTTAACTTAAAAATATCTCTACAATCCCTAAGATTTTGTGTTAGCACCCCCTCTACAGGCAGCAGTGGAAATGAATCATGAAAAAGAAAAGAAAAAAGACACTAAATATATCATTCTCAGTGACATCACATTTTTGTACTGAGTGGCAAAGGCTATCAATTAAACGGCTGTTTCTCTTGTTTAGAGCTGAGGACACATTTTTAGCCCGATTTTCCTAGTCACTCCCATCATCTCTTATTGAAAACTGTTGCAGCTTCTTCCTTCTCGTAGTGTGGAGCTGTTACGATCAGAATTGCAAAGTGTGCACCACAGAAAGACATGACTAGAGCCCAGTAACAGGCATTTAAACATGTAAAAAGGTCGAGTTAGGCCGCGCCATACAGCTGACTGTTTACTGACACTTCCGCAAACACAGAAAATTAGCGTTGGAGACAATGGAAACATAATCTGGGCTAACACTTTCTCTATTTACATTTGTATATATAAATCCATGAGAAGTGTGTACAACATCTTCAACTCTGCCGCCGCTTTTAATGTCTATTAAATGGGTCAATTAGAGACTCCTGAGTGGGTTAGCATCAGCGCTAGCCTAGCGTCGCAACTCCTTGTTTTGGTCGGTAAGTGGTCACATGGCACTCTCTTCTTACAACAGTTTCACTTCACGGAGAACGAGTTTCAAGAGTGCATCAGCCAAACACTGTTGTAGCTGTGCACTCTATCCTTTTTGCCACCCGCGAACGTCACTCACGTGCAAGTCATGGAATCAGGGACGAGGGTTGAGAATGTCTATAGAAGCACTAAAGGATGTTGCAATATGGATTTTTGAGCCGATATCGGTATCTGATATATGCCTTTCTGTCGTGGTACCGATCCAATACTGATGTAAATGTACGTTAAGATATAGTGAAGGTGCAACTACACTTTTGTCAAAATAATAACAAAATGTATACATCTGGGATATAAAACTATTTCTGGCATTCCTTTATTTTTTTTGATGAAGTTTTATTGGAATGTGCTATTTCTGATATTTGCATCATCACATTACAAGATGGAGGAAAGAACAAAAGCACAACATACATATTTTTAGACTAATTGGTCTCTTATTTCTATTTGAACTCACGAGTCTGAAATTGGATGCGCTGAGGACAAACTGGGAATGACACATAAGCACTCAGGCTGGGACAGTGCAAAACATATTGGTGCTATATATCTATATATGTTCAATATCTGACCTTATCTACAATAGTGATATCTGGGTAAACCCTCTGATACCATCGATATCACTGATATCCAATATAGCATCCCTAATTCTAATACAAACGTGCAGGTGTTATGAAGGCGATTGGATGGCAGAAATGTACAGAACAAGTCCGGCAATGACTTTTGGACTTAAAAACTGCACAGGATTTCTGGAGAAACTTTAAACAGGGTGAACGAGGCTCAAAGCAAAACGGCCTCAGAAACAGGATTAATAAAAGAAGCACGTATGAAGCAAAATTCAACTTCAGGTACAGTATGTTTCGAACAACAAACAGTAGTTTAAGTAGTTAAAGGTAAAAAAAAAAAACTACAATAAGTGTCCATAAAGTAAATTGACATGATTTTACTTCTGTACTTTGTTACTTTCCACCACTCCTGTAAAAAAGTTACATGGAGCAGGACTTAAATGAACCCTCATAAACAATGGATGTTATAGATACTGCAACTTACTTTTACATGTTTTATCCATGAATAATACATCCTTACATAGTTCACTTGTTTTCAAATACTCCAGATAAAAGAGTCAACATAACAGTCATCACAACTCAGTAACTTAGTGTTGTGTTTGTATATGCAGCTTACTTTTTTCTTTCATTCTGCAGAATATAATAGACTAGCGTGCTTACTTGCAGCGCCGAAGGATGTTTGAAGCGAAGTCTTTCCGCGTGGCAGCCGAGTTAAAGCATTAGCCTCAGCTCCACTCTGCCAATCCACTGACGTCCCAGCATGTACGCACAACACACACACACATACACACATACACACATACACACCTATACTCGGTACTACGCACATGCACCCACTCACTCTTATTAAACACTCGTGGTTCAGCCAGGGGACAGATGAGTTATTGGAGGGAAAAAGACGGAGAGCCCAAGACGTGGCTTTAGTCAAACTTTTGCTGGCACTAATAACTATCTGTGCTTTGTTTACCTCTGTTTTCTGTGAGAGCAAACGCTGTCCTTGGAGAAAAGAAAGGAGAAAATCAAACGCTGAATCATTTTTTTTCCCCCTTACATTTGAAGAAAGTTGTTTCAGTCTAATGTAATAGCAATATCTGGAAGAAAACGGTGTTGGACTTAAGATGTAAAGATGAATGATGTAAAGTGTTGGTTAATATTCTTATTCGCATGCATTCAAATGTGGCTGTCCCACTTCCTCTGGGGCAGTCGGTTGCAGTTTGTTGACTGCGTTTCGACATTTCCTTACCTGGATCGGCTGACTTAATTGTTTATCTTTGGTTCAGTATTTTTAATTTCCACAGTTATTAAAAATAGATCTGTCGAGACAAAACAAACACCAACGATGTTTCACGTGCCGAGGATGTGTTGTTTTACTATCATGTGCTCGGTCATGTTCAAACACGTTCATGACAGTGTGAAAAAGGGGGGAAAAAGGTGTTTATGTGTTTGGATTTGCAACGTGTGAAGACAATACAGTCCGACAAAACAACATCCTTCATTTCAATTTCTAACCCTCTGTAACTACGTTTTCTTTTATATAATTTCTGGCTTTACAAAGCGATGGAATTAGAATACGTTCCTTTTAAACCAAAACTGATGAAGATGTCTAAGGTTGTGATCCCTGCGGACTGTGATTGGCTGAATGAAGAAAATACTACCAGAAAGGAAATACCAGACATCTTTGTCCGCCGGATAGTAAGATATCTGAATATATTGGTCATTACAAAATGCACTGCTGAGCATGTGTAATTTTATGATTAAATAAAAGCTCCTTTTTCCTAAACATAGAAACCTCACAGAGAGCAGCAACAATAATTACACTCGGTCTTACTTTTAGGATACATAATACTCAGACTTTAGCTCATGTTTTGCTTCAGCTTCACGTGTTCTGTGTTTGCAAACTGTTGTCATCAGCCTCGGTCAGCAAATACTTCAGCTGCACGTGTCCTCTGCATCTCCACAGTAACAGTGTGATCTGTTACTGTGGATACTGTGATCTGTTCATCTCCATGTTTTCTTGATTGCACTCTATTTAGTTTAGGTTTTCATCCACGGCTTGATTCATGCCGCGTGAGTACGAATCCATCACTGACGGTGTTTAGTCCAGATGATGCACAAGAAAATTGAACCAATGGCAGCACAAGTGAAGCAGGACTTGTGACACAGGATCCAATCAGAGACCGAGGAATGTGTCCCATAGAGCAGCCAATCAGTGAAGAGGACAGACAGAGTACTTACAGAAATTGCGCTGTGTGTTAGTAAAGTAAAATGTGGATTCAGCACTGACTTTATCTCTAAAAATACATATAAAGGTGTAAAGACTTTGTTTAAAATCCTTCAACGTGCTCAATGATAGACCTTGAAATTCCACGGGAACGTCTGACATGTAACTTACCTTTACCTTATTCACCACTGTCTTTGTCAAGAAGCGCGCTCTGTCCTTGGATATGATAAAAAAGGAGTGAAAACAAACATAAGCTGGGGAAAGTGTTTCATGTATCAAAGCCTCTGAAATCCCCCTCGACCTGAGTTTGACTCGAGCAATCCTTGAAGTTCAAATGATTGCACTGTAAGAGTCATTGTCATCGCGATTGCTTTCAAAATAACTCTGAATCGTTCTCATTAAACTTTAGACAGCTGCGTCAAAACCCCTGATCAAACCACCATTGTGGGTTTGCTCTGCTCGTAACACTTACAGGTGGTTGTTTGATGTGGGGTTCACTGGAGTCTCATGCGATGATGAAGTTTCCCGTTGACGTATTTGCTCTTGAGTCTAGTTGCACTTTGCATTTCTCGTTTGCCTGGGATTAAGAACTTCTCCTACACTTTAACATATCCGTCTGGTATTAAAATGATCTGTATGAAAGCTTATGATGCTGCTTACAAAGAACATAAAAAACATTACAGATTTATGCATAATCAATGAGCAAAACCCTAAACTTTGTTGATCAGAGGCGAGAAAAGTGTGATTTTGACCTCATAGATGACCAACGACCTCATTTGTTTCAGGCTCATCAATGAAATAAACAAGCCTTACTATTATTATTATTAACCCCTTCTCAACTGTCGTCATCTAGGCACTGTTTTAAAAATCAAGATGTTTCGACTCCAATCGGAAAGTCATTTTCAATCTGAGAAACTCGACTTCATACTGCTCTGAACTCAGGGAGGAGCTTTACTCTAATAACTACCCTGCCTTTGTGCCTTTCTGTTTTGGCGATTGCTGCTTCAAATCTGGTCAGATGTGCCTTTGTGCCACTGGACATTCTTCCAAATCGCTGCGAGTTTGCTGTGGAAACCCTGATGGGAGCAGCCAAAACAAACCTTTGTAGTCCTGGTATAGATTTGCAGAAGGGTTCCAGAGCACTGCCGACACCCACTTAAGGACTAATCAAATGCAGGTTAGACTTACTTCGATAGCGTCTGTCTTTTCAATGTTGTACAACAAGATAACATACGCTGGGCAACATAGAGTAACCTTCTCAAGTGCTTGCCATGATTTATCCAGATGAATTAGTCCACAATTGCTCTTATAAGTCTGTTCATGGCCTCCAATGTAATTAACCCCATTCACTGGTGCAGATAGTATGTTGGTTGGGACCAAATAAGCCTCGCTGTGATGTCATCCATTCACTGTAAAGACAAGAGCTAGCATCCACAAATTGCCTTTCGCCCATTCTGGTGGATTAGTGCATCTGCTGACTGATCAAAATGAAGCTAATTAGAGAGGAAGTTGTCCCAATGTTCACTGGATGTTTGCTGTTTCATGTGGGTGGGGATTTATCAGTAGTCAGATGTGCCGCTGTTGAGATGCAGTTGCAGTCTCGTGCTTAGCTTACTTTCTTCTTTTCTGCAAACTTAAATTGAAATAGATAGTCATACATATGGATAGTGAAAATAAGTTGATCCCATTGTATTAAATTATGCTGCTTTTGTTACTTTTATTTATTTATTTTCTACATTTAGAGTTGATTGGTCCAATGTAAGCTCACGTGCGTATTTGAAAAAACAAATGTACAGAAGTAGAAACTTAGCTTAATTTGTATGCTAATTTAACATTCCTTATTTAACACAAAGAACACGTTCAGTCATCTTGTCATGATAACCTTTTGTGCGCGGCTGTAGGCTACTTTAATAGACGGATATTATAATAGAAACAGCTGCAGAGGCACGCACAATTCTGCACTCAATGGTTTATTTACTTTCTTTGCACGCACAGTTAGAGTGGATTGATAAATTAGGCCCTTGGTTAAAGTGGTATTTATTTTCTTTCCCTTATAATTTTAATTTTGAAAACGTGTTTCAGTAATTCTGCATGTTCAGTCCATGAGCTCAAAACGTTCTGTTCCAACAAATGATGTCATGAATATGTTGTGTGCGTTAATTTTGGGTGTGGTCACATTATTCAAGTTTTGAGCCCAGGTTCTGTTCTAATTAAGACCTGGTTGATCCAAAATTTGATGGGATGTGTGGCCTTAATAGATGTTTTTTCAAGGTCAAGGTCATCCAGTTACATGCTCTTGATGTTGACCTGAACCATTCAAGCTTCTGCAGAGCTAATCAGGCTCCAAGTGCATCGTGGGAATTATATTGCATTTCTTTATTTACTAAGACTATAAATGATCACCATAGGCTCACCACGTGCAGACAATCCTGTGCCAGACTTTGTGACAGAGTACTTTAGCACTCTCGCCTCACAGCAGGAAGGTTGTAGGTTCGACTGTGCAGAAACCCCAGACAAGGGGCAGTTTGCATGTTCCTCTCCGTGTCTGGGTGGGTTTGGCACTCTGGCTTCCCCCATCAACCCAAAACAAGCAGCGAAGTTAGTCCTGATGGAGGACATGGCCCAGTGGCATTGAAGTATGGGTCAAATGTAGAGGACAAATGGGGGACAACACAGTGTTTAAACAGTATGTACATGGCAAATACACAGCAGCGCGAGAGCCGCAAGCTTTCTGATGCTCCAGGTGACACAAAACGTGTTCACCCTTTCACCTGACTTGCATTCTGGTCAGATATCGTTTGAAGCCTACTTTTCCATGTGAAATAGCAAGACTATGATGTCCAGAACATTCTATACAGCGAAATGATCTGTAACAGTGAAAACACAGAAAAAAGACTTTCCAACCGTTGTGATCAAATTTCAGGGGCTGATTGAGTGGATATGACGTTTGCTCCTCACAACACCCTCTGTCCCATCCTATCTTCTGCCTCAGCTCCCCTCTTCTCTTCTCCCCCCAGGGCCCTTATCATCCCTCACACCACGCGCTTCTGTCCACACCTCCTTCCGTCTGACACGTCCATCTCACCGTCTCCCTCAAGGCTACATTCTGTCTGCCTCTTCCTTCCATCTTTGTCTCCTTCACTTGGCCCCCACACTTTCCCTAGGGCCCTTTGCTCCCTCCTTTACCATCGATGATGAAAGGGGAAATAAATGAAGTAGTGCATGTTAATTTCTGCAAGATATAATTGGAGCGAGTGATGATGGGCATGCCCCATCAGCCACCAATTGTGAAAGGTCATTTATTAAATTCTTTGTTTGAAAGGTGCTACTTTTCTGGTGTTGTTTTTTTTTTCCCCTTAGAGATTTTATTGCTTTGCTTGGATTGTTCCACAGTACGACGTTAAGGTTGTTTATTTTGGCCATACCGCCTTGTCAATGTCTGTTCTCATCAGTGCTCTAAAGCTATAAGGACGGTTGGGCCAACTTAGTACATGGGTGGGAGAGGTCACATTTAATATATAGCACATTCTACCTTCAGGGCACTCAGAGTATTTTACATCACACACACATTTACAGACACCTGCGATCAAGCCAGTGTATCTGACAGCTGAATGGGTGACTGATGGGAGCCTCAGGTGGTGCAGAAGGGCAACAGTGGCTCTGGTGCTTAGGCAAATCAACTTACCAGTATAAGAAAGTACAGAAAATACAAATTCAGAATACTACATTTGAGTAACTGCATTTTGCATAGGGTTAGAATACAGTTAGCCCGCTCAGCACAGACGTGTATGTATTTTTTATGATGACTCTCTTGTCGACGCCTCCGTGGCGTTCCGACTGACAATCTGACCAGCGTGTGTTCTAACCCTCTCCCCAGGCTCCTGCTCTGCGGCTGCGCTTGGACACCGGCACAATGGGCTATTGTGTTGAGCGGAATTATTTACATGTTCAATTATAATTGTGTCAAAATAGTAGTTTTAGAATTGTAAAGAATTTCTCTTCTTTCAATTTAGAGATATTTAAAGGTGCTATTTTCAGGCTCTCCATCAAATAGTTTAAAGAAAATCCCAAAGACGTGACAGAAATAACAAATCACAAAACATTTTAAGACATAAAAGAGAAGACTGCAAAGAAAATCCTTTCAGTCATATGCAGTTAAACAAAGCATTTTTTTTTAGCACAGATTTAAACATTGTCAGAGTAGAAGCCTCTCTTTACATGAAGACTGTTCCAGATTTTAGCTGCATAAAACTGAAATGCAGATTCCCCATGTTTAGTCCTGACTCTGGCACCAGCAGGAGGCCGGTCCCTGAGGTCCTCAGAGTCCGAGATGGTTCATATGGCACTAACATATCCAAGATGTACTTTGGTGCTAGGCCATGGAGAGACTTGTACACAAGCAGAGCTGCTTTAAAGTCTATTCTCTGAGCCACAGGAGCCAGTGCAGAGACCTGAGAAAAGGACTAATGTGATCATACTTCCTGGTTCTAGTTAGGACCCGAGCAGCAGCGTTCTGGATGTACTGCAGCTGTTTTACAGCTCGTTTGGAGAGGCCAGTGAGCAGGCCGTTACAGTAGTCTAATCTACTGGAGACAAACGCATGGAAGTCTCTCCAAATCTGGTCTAGAAACTATACTTTTGATTTTGGCAATGTTTTTTTGATGGCAAAAAGCAAGTTTCACTAGTTCACATTGGCATATGTTGTACTGTGAACTGTAACAAGTCCGTTATTTTATTTTGGAAAACTTGTCCTGAGCATTTGGTCCATACTTCAATGCCACTGGGACAACTTAACATGTTATTAAACTTTCCCTGGGTTGTGTTGTGTTTCATTATGTAGACTAATAATTCACATTCAGCTCATGTACATCTCAAAAGCGCAAGCAAGTGCTTCTTTATGTTCCCCTACACCTTCAATGCACCTTGTTCTGCTCATTTCTTCAGCTGTTGGTTAATTTTTTTGTTTTTAAACATGTACCAAGGCAAAAAGTGGTATAAACCCATAAAGCTTGCTAATGTTATAGGAGTGACTTGCGGGAAAGTATGTAAATTGTATACGTTTTGTCAAATAGTCTTGGTTTTCTAACAGTGAATTTACAGCTTTTTGCTCTGTGTCACTGTGTTAAAGCACGCTGTACATGTTTTACTGTTGGCGCTGATGCCGACACTTACTGTGTGAATAAGAGTAGGATGTGTTGTCCCCACAGTTATCTGCAAATGCCTTTGTGCCAGACTGAGCAGGATATCTTTTGAGGTCAAATCCAATAGTGTTTGTTGCCGTTAAAACCATAGCAATAGATGTAAAGGTTGGAGTCCTTTAGTGGCTTGGTATTGGTTGAAGAAAATTGTCAAACACAAAGTAGATTTATTTATTATATTTTAATTGACTAACTATACAGCTGTGATCGTAATATTTTGACATGAGAACCTAATATTGAGACCTTTTTTCCAGTAATTATGGGCTCAGGAAGCAAAATGATTGGTGTAGAATCCATGC
The DNA here is from genome assembly GCF_026437365.1 of Eucyclogobius newberryi. Lineage (NCBI taxonomy): Eukaryota > Metazoa > Chordata > Actinopteri > Gobiiformes > Gobiidae > Eucyclogobius > Eucyclogobius newberryi. Next base: position 14,185,520 of record NW_027315724.1, on the reverse strand, counting down.
TATTTGAAGAAATGTCACTTAATAATATGTGTACCAAACATGTGTTATATTCTAAATGGCAAAAGAAAATGTAATTATCTCAACTGGACAAACTTCAAGGTTCTGGGAAGTCACTGCCTTTTATCTGTCTGAAGGGAGGAGCTAACTGTATCGAAACTAAATAACTCAAACTGCTTACTGTAAGGAGTATGTGTTGTAAGTTAGATCTATTGAATATGACTAAAATATGAACTGTCACCTAAGTCATATTAAGCATAATCATTCATCCCCTAAAGAGTATTAGCAAACTCTGAAGCCCCATCCACACGAAGCGAAGGTCAGGCACATCCGCTAAAATATTTGATCTAAAGTGCATGTCATCAAAACAAAACCTTTTGAAACTAGGATTTCAAAATGCTCTTTTGTTGTGTTTCTGCAATTGTGGCAAATCTGACTCTTATTATTATTTAAGATGGCATCACAGGACGGGATCACATTTAAGGCCTGCAGATGGAAATGAGCTTTCATAGCTATCTTTGTCCTTTGGCCATGTACAATGTTCTGCTAAATAAGTTTTTAAAAAAATACAGTCCCAGCGTAGCATAGTAGTCCTTGCTCCTCCACTGCACCACCAGTCACGTTACACATCATAAATCATATATAACATAAATCCACCATTAAGTCCATTCAGAAGCCTGGTTCTGAAGCAACATCTGAAGCATAATTCCGCTTTTTGTTTATGCTTCTTGTAGGTTTTACATCCATGCGATACATTCAAAATATCTAAAAAACTATATCCCAGAAAAACTTCTGCACATGCTCCATGTTATTTCTTCTAGTTTCTTCATTGTCTGTGTCAGTGCCACAGCGCCAAACACTGGCCTGTTAGATGTATTACAGTGCTTTCAGACATTTTGAGTACTCTGTATTTCCATGGTTTATGCAACAGTGGATATGACCTGGTTGTTTTCTTAGTTTCAGAGATGGATTGTCTTTCCTAACTACCTCTTTGACCCTTTCTAAAACCAGCTCTTCTCTTTTGCCAGGATCTGAACTGCGATAATGCTAGTACGTTCTTTTTTTTTTGCATGGCTGGTTGGTTTCACCTGTGTTGCAGTCTTCATTACACTAAAGGGAGTAGACCACATGATCTTGTTAGTAGCTCTGAGTTCTTGTCCTTCATATTTACCAGTTATATTTCAAGCCCTGAAAACTCTGAGAGGGCAAAGGTCTTTTTTCCTCCTCAGACCACCGTAGTTGCAAATGATGTTACATAAATACTCAAATCTGGATGTCAGTGCTGCTCTGAATGTTGAGTGAGTGGAGTTTTTCGAGGGATTTGAGTCTGCCTAATTGGATCCCTCCTTCTCAGTCTCTCATCAGGTAATCACTCTGCAGTGTCCTGAAACGTTTCACCGTGTCGATGGATGGATTTCTGTAACAAGTCTTAAAAGTGCACTGCTTAAGAGAGTCTTACTTTGCCTCATATCTTTTTCCTACTCAGACTTACCCTTTCTGTACCTCTCCCTCTTATCAAAGCCACGCTAGCGAGCCGCTCACTGTGACAGTCCCAAAGAGAGAGCTGAAGGAAAAGAGTGGTATTTTTTTTCACTGCGGTGCACCCGTTTCTTTGGTCTTGCTTTGATTCGCTCCATTTTCTGCTTTGTCACATCTCCAACATTGTGGTGAATGGAAATACAGCCAGCTATGAAAGCAGAGATCCAGATGGAGAATCACAGTTGGAATAGAAAGAGCTAAATTTATGACAATTTTTGGTTTGGCCCAGTCAAAGCAGTGTCTTATCCTCACTGTCTGTCACCAGTACTGACGCCTCAGGACTAATGATGATTCACAGCTACAAACAGGCTGCTCCTTAGCTCACATTTGGTAGCAATAAAAAGGAATAACAATTTGAATACCACCCTTGACTGCATCAGCAATGCACCAATAGTTTTAATAGCTCTGTGAGGCTAATTATGGCACCAGGACCAAAGCTATACCGCTAAGTGCACCTGTGGCGACAAATGAACGGTCCAATGGAGAAACTTGGTATTGTAGTCAGCCGTACAATACCATCAGGGACGTGGGCAGAAAAAAAAATAATTTTAATCCATACTATTTCAATTTAAATCAAACATTTCCTAAATGCAGGTCCTAGCACTATTTTTTGTCAAAAACACAATGACATGTCCAAAGTAAACAAAAAAATACTCACAAACAAAAATCAAACAAACACAACAAAAATAATCCACCGGAAACTGGAAATTGTCCTACTACCCTCCAGGCAAGTAGGTGGCAATTGTATCCAGAACGCTGACATAAGGAAAAAACAACAACAACAAAAACAGCCTGTACAAAAATGTGCAGAGCAAATGTGCAAAATAAAATGTTCAATTCACCTGCATTGCAATATAATAAGTAACAAACAACAAGGTAGATCAACAACAATTGTATTTAGTGTTTCCATCTGTTAATGACTCATTTGCATATTATATATCCATCTATTTATTTGTCTATTTGATTTTGTTTTTTTTTATTAATTAATTTAGATATTTAGTTTGAGAATGGTGAATTGCCTAAACAAGGCTGGTGCCCCTAATAACTATTAAAACAGTTAAACAACGCTCTCATGTGTTTGAAATCTTGATCCAATTCTTTAATCAATACCAACTGTAAAAGTCCCCCAACGGTTGCAACGGTTGAATAGAGGATTTTTCGCCAATTTGAGAATTCAAACAACTTTTTTTTTTTTTTTAAATGTGCATGCGCATTCACCCCCCACCTTCCTGTTGTTTCCGAGAGGTCGCCTACACTCAAACCTCGTGCGTGAGCACGCAACAGCCCCGCTGCTACATGTGCATTTGTTTATTAGCGCGACGGATCGCAGTTCGAACACAGTCTTTCTCTGTTGTCCCTCAGCCATTTTGTTCTTTCGCGGTCCGATGTGTGGAGATACACTGAAGGAACTTGCTAAAAAACACACCGGCATATCAACCACGCATGCGCAGCAAGGGGAACGTGCTAATATCCTGGGAACGAGCTATAACGACCCTGCAGGTGTGCATTAGCACACAGGGAATGATTGACATGTGGGAGAACTATTCAGCTGTCCATGCTACAAGGAAATGAGACTGACTGGTCGCCAAAAATCCTCGAATCAACCTTTAAGTGAGAGGACATAACACTCCAGTACTTGTAGAAATACTACAAAACTTAACTTGAAAAGTTGAATGTTGATTTAGGATTTCACTAGTGTTTGTTCATTGTCATAATCAAACTTTATTTGTAATAGTAGCACTAAAATTATGTATTGTGACATCCTTATTTTGGTGCAGGTGTGTTTCCCGCATCAACCTGAAACACAATAGACTAATTATTCAGCTCCTGACAATTACCAGGCCCAAGAACTTGAGCAAGGTCTCCACGGTGGTCAATACTTCCACCAAGTTCCACAAGAGGAAGTGAATGATAGCAAAGGTCATGAAAGGAACCAGACTCTAATGTTAGAGTGCTTACCCACCATTGTGTAATATATATGTAGCATTATAGCAAATGAACTTCCAAATACACAAATTACAACAACAAAATAATTAAACCCATAATGGTACAGTTCCCATTGCAGAATAGGGCAAACATTGCGAAACACAGATGTTCAACACCTGTAAAAAGAGAGGACACGACTGTGACATTGGGTATCCTGGAATCAAATTTGCTTGTTGACGCTCTCACTCGGAAATCCTGCTTTGAAAGCCTTGAGGGAAGAACGCTTCAGATGTGCCACGCTAAGAATGAGTCCTGCCAAAATCATTGCCTGTTTTATGCTGTGATATCATCTAAAGTTTCAGAGGAGAAGATAAAAAACTAAAGAAACACAAACTGCATCGCATGAAGAATTAAAAAAGAGTTCCAAGCCTCGGAGGACAGGGCTGCATACTAACCACTCCAGCCAGTCAGAGGGAGAGAAAGGCAAAATACATTTAGTTCCCACATTCTTCTTCCAAAATGAGATTAAATTGGGGCTACAGTCAGCTGCAAAAATAGATTAACTACAAACACAGTGCTTGTTATATATAGCAACAATGGATGTACAAAACTCAGATTTTTAAACAATCTCTTTCACAGAACTTTGCTTTAATTGGTAATACAAGACACTCCAAGTCTTTAAAAAAAAAAATAACACTAATCCAATAGTGAAGTACAAGATATGAAGGTGGTTGGATTTAGTAAAAGGCACGTTATGAAACTTTAATGACAGGGGGTCCATCACCTACTTGTCTCCATGGAGAAAAAAAATAAGTGCTTTATAGGGTCTCATTTTTTAAAGTGTACGTACAGCCAAAATACAAACTTCCCCCAATCTCCTTCTGTCTCGTCTCTGAAAACCCTGATGCTCAAAGTTCAGAGTTAGTGAACCGGACAGCTCATTTCTACGTCAAGTTGTCTTTTTTACAGATCACAAACTCAACATAGGAAGTAAATGATGTAACATTTGTGTCCGTAATCATGCTTTATCCCTGTAAATGATTATAAACGACTTAAAGTGGCTATATATTCACAGTGGCTTGCAAAAGTATTTGTACCCCAGGAAAGGAAAATGATACATGATTTCCTGATTAAAAAAACTGTGTAGCTTGCTCACCGACAGATTTAATTACTTTCCCATTCTTCTTTGCAAAACAGCTCAAGCTCAGATTTAGTGGACAACACTAATTTTCAGATCTTGCTCCAGAGTCTCAGAATGGCCCAGTCAAACTCCAGACCTAAATTTAACTAACACATGAATATGTTTTGTTTCGGGTCGTTGTCCTGCTGAAGGTGAACCTCTGCCACAGTCTCAAGTCTTTTGCAGACAGGTTTTCTTACAAAATTGCCTTGTATTTGGCTCCATCTTCCCATCAACTCTGAGCAGCTTCCTTGTCCCTGCAGAAGAAAAGCAGCTCCACAGCATCATGCTGCATCACCATGTCTGACAGAGGAGATGGTGTGTTCAGAGTCATGTGCCATGTTAGTTTTACACCACAGAGAGTTTTACTTTCAAGCCAAAACGTTTTGTTTTGATCTGATCAGAGCAGCGCACCTTCTTCCACATGTTTGCTGTGTCCTCCACGTGGCTTCAGGCAGCTGCAAACAGGACTTCATATGGCTGTTATTCAACAATGGCTTCTTCTTGCCACACAGATTTGTGCACAATTAAAAATTGTCCTGTGGACAGATTCCCTGTCCTCCACCAGAGACACCATGGGGTTCTTGGCTGCTCTCCTTGTTCGGTCTGTAAGTTTTGGTAGATACCCATGTCTTGGTAGGTTTGTAGTTGTGCCATAGTCTTTTCATTTCTGGATGATTTATTGAATACTGCTCTGTGAGATGTTCAAAGCTTGGGAAATATTTTTATACCCCACATATTTTTATAACCCACGTCCACTACTTGAAACTTATCCACAACTGACCTGTCTGATGTGTTCCTTGGACTTCATGCTGCTGTTTGCGCCTCAACCTTCTCTTAACAAACTTCTGTGTTTATACTGAGATCAGATTACACACATAATGGACTTCTGAAAGCAACTGGTTACGCTCAGGGAAAAGAGGCTGAATACCTTTGCATGCTGCACTTTTCAGTTTTTTAAGCTGAAAATCATGCACTCTGCAACGCACTGGTCAATGACAAATAGGCTATCTTATGCAAACGTGAATCTTGTATGAAAGAGAATTATTTTGCTTAAGTTTCATTAACAAGTGTGAGTCAAAATTACAAATTACATCAGCCCGTTCACTTTTAATACTCAATAATAGTTGTTTCGCCTTTGTAATGTTTAGCAGCTTCCAAGGCAACTCGAGCAACAGTATAAAGGACTAGAGTAAAAGGGATGTGGGTGTTTAAGTTGAAACGACAAGGTTTCTTTTTTAATTTTTCAACAAAACAAAGTGGCATCTCTCCCTGAACGTATCCCCTTTTATTCAGTATTGCGACATGTTTCAAATCTGTTATTTCTTTTCATATTTTCATGTGTCAAAAGGTTAAAAACTTGTTACTCCTCCATCTTTTCATTGTTTTGTTGACGTATTTGACCACATTTTGAAGAAATAGCTGTTTTAAATCCAACAAAGCAACTAACAAAAGTGTCCTAATAAAAATTCAGTTTCGTCAAAGAGAGAAGGAAGTTGGAGGTTGCATCAGAAATTCGCCCAAACTACTTTTTAAAATCAAAGACTTAGTGGCAGTGCTCTTTTGCATTCCTTAAGAGATACAGTGGGCTTTGAAAACCCTAAAAGATTTCCAAATGGGTAGCTCGACTCAAGAGAATATAAAACCTTCTGGCCTTAAACATAAACCAAAGATCAAAAAAGAATGAATTCAGAAGACAGCATAAGCTTCAGGAAATCAATATTTACTTATAATACCATCCACGGTCAATGTCATATAGAGTTGAGAACACATTAAGCTTATTCCTAAATTTATTATCAAGGAGGGAAAATATCAATGCTTTTGGAGACGCTAATGTTCCTTTTGAATGTCTCTGCTGTGACTGATGACTGAAACCCTATTAAGGACGGAACATACCAACTCTTCTTGAGTTGAAGTGACAGATCAGCCTGTATCAATTGATGCCAAGTCTTACTAAAGAAATCATTCGAACAATAATATGGTAATAATAATAAAAACTAAATAAAGAACCTTAAATAGCACAAACTATAGTATTGTCTTTCAGTGCTGAAAGGTAATGATGGAAGTATCGGTATTGAAGTATCAATAAGTCGATACTGACTCTGTAAAATGTGGATATTGATTATCAACAGTGAAAAAAAAATTACCCTCAAAGTATTTTATATTTTATCAATACCAAAAATGGTGGTATTGTCCTTTACTACTGAAAGGAGACACACTGCAGACACAATGGTTAGTTCAAATCACTAAATCTGAATTATTGATCTGCATTTCTAAAGTTTTGACTGTATTTAATTACTCAATGAATCCAGTTTAATTGAATTACCCCTTTAAAGACGTATTTTCTCATTTCAATCTTAATTATTCAAGTCATTTTAACCAAGGCTAGCTATTGATTTTTTGCAGTGCACAAGAGTGAATATGTTTTGCCATGTTTTGTAGCTTCTTCAGTTCTGACAGAGTTCTGGATGTCATTGCCTTAAATAATATCTAACTACAGTGAAACTAACATTAGCTAGTAGTTGTAAGGAGTATCTGTCATTGAACCAATAACATAATAACTTTTGGATGAGTGACAAAACATACTCAGTCTTCAAAACGTTTGTCAAGTTGATAGAATTACATTTTCTTTTACGGTGGGACCTTCCTGGACGACTGAGGGATCGCCAAGTCTGGATAGTTCATGTCTCAAAACAACTAATTTTAATCAAAAGCAATAGCATACACAACAGCTTCACTTCTAGTCCAAATACAGAATTAGTTTAATAAGTAAAGATTTGATTGTAAACCAAGAGGAAAGAGCCATACTGTAAGTGCCACTATTGTCTTGCCTGACCAGCCAGTCCCAACACGTTTTGCAAACTACATATCAAAACTGTGTGTGGGTTTGGGGCTCGACCGCTGCGGTTCAATTTCTAGGTCGGAGTTTAGAGAGCAGAGACAGAACCAATCACATAAACCCAGAAGTGACGCAAAAAACGTGACACGCTTAACCGGATATTACGTAGCCCATGTCAACAAGGCGTGTTCCGCGTTATCCGTTCCCCAACGCAGAAAATGTCTCCTGAATCGCGATGACGCCCTTCGTATAACCGCATCTAACGCACGTTCATCACGGCAAGTAGAGCGGACTTTCCTGATTGTTCAAACCGAAGTGACTCGAAGTAGCTCTTCACCCCCGTTCCAAAACAGTCATTTTGGAACGGGGGTGAAGAGCTACTTCCGTATCTCGGTGTGACGCGTTAAAACCTCCAACTGGGATTGGTCGGTAAATGGATTACAGACGATTTCATTGGCTCTGACTCCGATTCCAGACCCTTACGCATTCGAACAGAATGTGGGCGCGGCTGGCGGGTCAGGCAAACTATTGTCTGCTTGCCATCTGAAAAAAAGCTGTTGTAAAGCCATGCTCATGTCCAAAAATCCATGCATGTGAATACCATCGATGTGCCAAAAAGTTTGTAAGAGCAAGGAAAGAGTTTCACGGTTTAAACAATGGGTAATGCCTCTTTCAGAAAGTAAATTATCCTTCCAATACATCTCTCCAAAGTTGCTTCAAGTTGAGCAACAATTGAGCAACAGCTTGTGACCAAAGCACTTTGTGAGCGACCGCACGCACACAAGAGGCATATTTACAGTTGACTGATGAAAACAAAGCAATTTTCATTGATGGACTTTAGTAAGTGGTTACCATGGCGAAAATTAGCACCCAAACCACGGGCGTTGATTACCTCTTCACAGATATGGGGATACAAATAGCAGTAGTTAATCTTGTTTAGGGCACACAAATGCATTGTGACACCTCGGCTGCTTCAAACCAGCCCACTGTCGGCGTCTAAATTAAACTGGCTGATTGTACGAGTGAAAAATAAGAAACGAAAAGTAATCTCATGAACTTGGGCAAGGAAAAAAAAAAAAGGCAGAATTTAAATTGTTTACTATAGTCTAAATGTGATTTCTGGAACTCGTCGGTGGCATGAGAATATGAGCTGGCTGAAAGTGTGACAGTGTGGGTGGTACAGGGTGAATTATAGCCTCGCCATTTTTCATAATTACACAATGAACAGTCGGAGAAATAGTGGCCCCATTAAAACCTTTACTGCCCAAGTAGTCAAGCACACACAAACAAAAGGAGAGGCATTTCTGAAAGTTGAGACTCTGAAAGTTGATTTCCAAAGTCTTAAATAGCTCAGAAAGTATTTGCATATGACATAACGTTTGAATTAAATGTGATGCAATATACAGTTCAAACAATAATGGTTAAGATGATCACATGCAAGTATACCAAAGCAAATGCCAAACACAATGTGCAGGCACGTTTCCATTGGCGCACTTTGGAGCAGTTCGGGATGTCTGAAAATGTCTCCACTGCCTAAAGTGAACCATAACGGGGTCCAAAGGGAGCCATGAGTTTCCAGAGTGTGCTGGCTCAAGCATTTGACTCCCAGAACAAACCAACACATTTTTGGTGACGATAACTTTATTTTTTGAGCTGACAAACTTAGCAAAACAAAGCTAGTGCACGTTAACATTTGCTGTTCCCTGTTTATTGATGCACTGCACTCTGCCTAGAGCGTCTAACAACGAAACCAAACGTATTTCATGAAAAGACGTGAACGTGAAAATACAATGTAGATATGTAGAGAAGTGAAATAAATGCTGAAAAACCTGATGCTAAACCGGACGTTGTGTCTTTTTTACTCTAGCTTTAGAGTCTCACAGCACCACAAACTTGGAATTACTAATGATTATTTTTGTGAATTCTTGAAATTAGCCTCATGAAGAAAAATCATAATTTAGGTATGATTTAAATGGTTTATTATTTAATTTCAACATTTGTAATTGTGACGTCAGCCGCTCATGTAGAAGACCTCTGCGATTGAACTGCTACCCACTATTCTAGAGTAGTTCAATGATTATCTGATTTAAATGCTAATCATTTTAAGTCTTTACTATAATCAAAATAAAGCAACAATAAAATGTCCTCGAAATTGTATTTGAGCTGCCCATTAGTGGTTAAGTATACAATACATAAATAGTAGAAAAACACTCCTGGACAAATGAGGGATAACACTAACATAAATAAAAAGATACCATTTTAAACTGAACATTTTAGTCCAGTCAAAGCAAGAGTACCATTCACATACAGCAGTTGCACAGCAATTCCAGTGGCTTCAACAACAGTGTGCACAAAGAGCGTGTACTTGTGACTTATGGCTGTAATGATGGCGGGTCATGTGGGGCATAGAGCTAGCTGTAAACTCGTCCCTGAGGCTAGCACACTATATAGAGAAGTATACAATATGTGATATTAAAAGAGACAGAGCTGCTGCAGCGAGGAGATGTCTACATACTGTACATGTCACAGAGAAAGAGGGCCTTGGGTTACAAAAGGATACCAACAAATGTCATAATGCAACAGCAAATGTGTTGAACTCATATTTATATTAGCTGGAATAGTTTGACTTTGTAACTGTAACTTATCATGTGGAGAACCACACATATTTATTGCTTCGGTAGAAAAAGGTTTTTAAAAGCAAGAAGTTTCTACTTCCACCCGAAAGTAATGTTCAATCGTTGTTAAAAATGGAAACTTTCGATGCTGGTTCATTGATTTGGTGTTTGATTTGGTGTTTTTATTGAAAAAGCTAATACACACCTTTGTGAAACATAAAGATATGTTTGGTTAAGTTAAATTTATGATAAATACAAATCATAATCTTACATGGATCAAGTGTCAGTGTGAATACAGGGAGCAGCGCTGAGTCAAACCATTTTATTCCATCCATTTAAGTCAGGAACATATTTTTTTCTGTGAGTTTGAACATCAATTTGGCATCAAATAATAATTGTGGAAAAAGACCGGGAACTCAGATATTTATCCTACTCTGGGTAGGCCCTGCCCACCGGGCGGGACCTCCTGATGAAAAGATGTTGTTGGTTTCAACAGAAACTAAACTTCTTTGTTTACTATCAGTCCTTTAATGGGCTATAAGCCTCTATGGAAAACAGATGACTCCAACTGAATCTTTTTCTACAATGGAACACTCCTGGACGAATGAGGGATTACACCGACATCCAATAATAATAATAATTGGATTCAGCACCTTTCATGACACCTAATGCATTATGTATTTACGCCGCACTCAATGGTGGTAAGTCTGCAGCCACAACTGCACTGGGGCAGACTGACATAAGTGATGCTGCCAATCTGCGCCATCAGCTCTACTGACCACCACCATCACTAAGGACATGACTCTTTGATCACGTTTATACAATTTAAAGTTACAAAATGACAAACAGTTCCTTTAAGTACAGAAAACACCTTATGAGAAACAATAATTCATTTTACAAATCAATAAGTAATACCCCGCCAAAGGCCCAAAGACACTGGCATAGGCTGCAGTCGCCCATGACCCCGAAAGGGAACCAGCGGTAGAAAACGGATGGATGGATAAGTAATCTCAGGTCATGTACGTACAGATTTGCGTGTCTATGTTCGAATAGGTTTTGAAAATGTAAAACAAGCATTTGTTGTAACAACACGATTATTCTGTTTTGTACAAGATAATTAACTGAAAAATAGCCTGGGAGTTTGAAATGCGCTCTCCTTGACAAATGTTTGCACCGCACATGCTATTGTGGCGTAGCTATTGTTTAGATTGCATTTTCTTTGTGTACGTTCGCCTCCTGTTGATTGATTTTTTTTTTCAGACATCCTGTAATCTTCTGTAATTTCCATTGAAAAGGCCGGCCCTTTGAAACAGACAAGTACTTTTCCCATATTCAAACAACGCTATGAACATAATAATACATTTTTGCAGGCATACATGCGCTGAAGGTGGTTTTGTCTCACAGGAGCCACAAATGAAAAGGGGGAGAAGATTGCAGATAAGGAGCTGGGGTAAACAAATGGGGCAGGTACGATAAAGTGTCCCATTAGGAAGACAGAGTGCTTTAATCTATATTCCATCGCCTGTACAGACGCAGTAATCTTCATAATCGGCAGAACCATACCATACCAAGCTTATGACCCATGGCAGTCAATAAGAGCAGGCAATCCTTTACACTGTAGCTATTTGAAATAATAGGATTAGTTGAAGTGTTCGGCTGTTTTTAAATGCTAGGACAATGGATAGTTGTCGTTTGTAGATAGTGATATGGTCATTTTTTATCTGGAAAATGAATAGCTGTCGTCTACATTGGAGTTATGACAATTACCGCGATAAGAAAATTGACTATTGAGGCCATAAACCCTGAAGCAGTTTCCTGTTTACTCCACGCTTTAGCCACGTCTTGGCTGATGGGGGAAACTGGAGTACCAAGAGGAAACCCGCCCAAACACGGGGAGAAACATGTCAACTCCACAAACAAATCCATGGCCCCTTGACTGGAGATGCGTTCCGTCATGGCCAATGATTGTTCGCATTGCATTGGAGCTGAGATCTAACCATCAACCGTACAGACCACCGAAGCACCATCGCACCAACTTTTCCTTGTGCTCAATTTCCCAAATTCCATGGCAGTGTTATTGCTCGTTCATAATCCCTCAGAACCAAACATCCATATTTCACTGGCTTTGCGGCCGACGCTATCTCGTAATACTCGGCCTGTTTAAGGACTTAAAAGACAAGTTTAATCTTGCTGGTGCCTGTTTCCGCGCCCTTATTTACAACCTCATTCACTTCTAAATGCACTCGGAGCTCTGGCGGCACAGACTGGCCCAATCACAAAGTCACCTATATTTATGAGCCTTGGCCACTGTCTGCTGCCTGAATTATACGCATTCTCTTTTGTTTAAGTGCTGGTGTAAAACTATTGTCAATTAGTTAAGTATGGGCAAATGATAGCTACAGAACGGAGACTTGCTTTACAGTCATTTAAGGACATGTAGTCTTTTTTTGTCACCTATGTTTTTATTTGTAGTCTGCTATATCCTCAAGTAATTGTGACTACCTATGACTGTATTTTTATTGTTATTTATAAGAAGTGGGACGAGACGCAATTCCCACAAAACCTTGAGATTGGGATCAAGAGACAAAATGAGATTCCAACATCAAATATTTGCATGGTCATTGCACTGCTGCTTGGCCCTTTTTTTTGTTAACACAATATAATTGTGTCCAGTCTTGTCCAGTGCCTACTGTTTATTGATCTTGATTTAGACTCATCACCAGTTACAGTTTTGTGACTTCTGGGCAGTATAATTTAAAAAAAAATTGAAAACATACAGTGTTAAGCCAGGTGATTCTGACCAAGACCATGACTGAAGATCAGGTGGTTGTTTTGGCCAGTGTGTGACAGTTCACCCACAATACTCAAACAGATTTGTCATTGCGCAGAAGATGTCACTGGTTTGCTGTGGTGATCCAGGGAGCAACCAGAAGATAAGTATAAACTAAATCGGTTTTAGCAACCTATTTTGTATAAACATAACCAATTGTTAATAAAAAAATAAAACTATAATTTACTTCCCTCAGCAGTTGAAGAAAATGACAGTAATGCTATGCAGTAGGAATTTCCCATTGTTAAACTCAAAATTGGATGAGATCGCCAAGATTCAGACTTTTACCATAACATTTTTTCCCCTCAAACAGTTTAGCACTTAGTTAACCCTGACACTAGCTGGCCCATGTCAAGGGTTTAGCTGGCCCATGTCCAGGGTTTACCCCGCCCAAGACCCAAAGTCATCCGCGACCCTAATGGCAACAAGAGGTACAAGATGAATAAATTATCTTACAAAATATGAACTTAAGATATTTATCTGCAATGACACCCTTTTTAATAACCATTTTACAGGACATATTATGCATAATTAATTGTTATTGGCCTTTCACATGCTCTTTAGTGCCCCTGCTTTGTTCTCTTATTTCAGAACTTTAAATAATGCATCTACTGAAAGCAGTTTATATCTGCAAGGTGCTAACAGGATTTGAATTAAAACTAGACCTCTTGGCAGCTGAAGGAATTACATAGGGGAGCCACGCATTTTGAAGGCAGAATTAGTCTGGTATTGATTTAGTATTTTCTGATACTCAGGTGGAAGAAGAGAAATGTGAATGAAGCAAAATACACCTCCAGGTATGTTTGATGAGAGAACAATGCATCATTCCAAGTGTTTGGGAAAGTGGAGCAGTAGACAGACACAGTTCTCCATGCCTGCAACTCCACATTATCCCTTGTGTTTGGAAAATAGCGCTGTAAGATAAAGACCCAAGGTGTGAAAATCGAAGAGTAAGCTCCTCCTCCTGCTTGAGGCCCTCGTCAATCTGACTGCAGCGTTTTATAAGCAGAAGGTCAGCGCCAGGACAAGCACACTTAATACAGACACGTTTCAGTTGAATTCAGCATGTTTTGGTATTTATGAATATTGATAAGGGATGTTGAAGCCTTTTCTCCCATTCTGTTTTTCTGGCAGTTTGTTTTCCCCCATGTCCTCAACAATGTTTATTACCAGTGCTCATTAATTCTTCAAAACCATCGCTTTTCAAGTCTCCAGCACCTCTTGTTTGATGTCTTGTACTTTTTAACTTCTTTCCTCTGAATTCCCTATCCCATTGCTTCATCCTGGAATGTTCAATCTGTGGAAATAATTATATTGAGATAGAATTTGACCATGTGGACGTCAGCCTTCTTTGTAAAGTTGTAGGTCTTCTTGGAATGTAGTTGTAAAGAGAAAGAAAAGCTACTACATTGTCGATCGTTTGAACTGACAATTGTTACTTTTCTATTTTTGTGCTGCCTTAAAACATTCCAAGATACAACGCCAACGTACACAATCACTCTCATGATCAAGGTTCTTTATGTTATTTCAAAGATTTTAATTTTTTTCGAGACTGTTTTTCGTTTAAACAGAACAATGCAATACCTTGGCATGTTTCAGATGCCCGCGACGACGTATCTTGGCAGCTTATTTACACTGTTTTTGGGCCCCATTCTCTCCCCTGCAGTTCCACTTCTCCAGGACACCATCCCAAATCCTTGAAAGCAAATACTTAGAATGAGGAAAATAAACAAACGCTGGATTAAAAAGGCAATTCAGATCTGGAACAGGAAACACAGCCACAGGACAGTAAATAAGGACGATGGGGGTTTATCAGCTTTCAAGAACCTGGGATCCTTTTTTGGGCAAGTCAAACTGCAGATGTTGCTGTTCCCCCACAAATGCAGGTGAGAGAATGGGGTCAAAGCCTGTGTAAATCAGCCGACAAGACGCGTCGCCATAAGAGACGGAGAAGGCATTCGAAACATGTCGAGGTATGAGAAAACATCGCGCTTGCCTATTCAAATAAGAAACATATTTGAAAATGCTTTATGTCATGGTATGAATAATATATTTTGATAAGGTGAAAGGCACAGTCACTACATTTACATAGACAGAAAATATGCCAAACAAACAAATTCAATGTGTCCCTGGTTAAAACAAAACAGATACGGTGCGAGTGTGAGGGAACTAGTGGCAATTGTAGCTACACCGCTTTAGTGCAAATGCTAATACAACCGCTATTATACATAACGACACTTTTGGCCAACAATGATAAGCGACAACTCACATTTTTGCAGCACATTGAAGCTATGTTTGTATTTACTTTCACTTCACAACACAGCGGTTGTCATTGCTACTGATCGAATACGAAGGAGTTTCAACATGTAAGATAAGATATTCCTTTATTGTCCACACATTGGAAATTTCATTGTTACAACGCAGTAGATACAGGGGGAAAGGACAGATAACTTATAGGAAGTTTCAAAAAAACACTCTTAATAGAAGAACTCTTATAAACAAAACAAAAAACTCTTATTAACAAAACTCCTCCCATATCTTAATAGGGAAAGGAGGAAATAAATAACAAATAAATAAATAATAATAAAATAAAATAAAGTAAAGTAAATGTAGCTAGCATAAGCCTAAATAATACTAATACTAATGGTATGTAAACAAAACACTCTTATTTACATCAGTTGTATGCACATGAATATGGCCTTAATTGCGTCTGATTCCTGGCTGTTGCTTACCTGGTGCAGTTGAATAGTCCAGTCTGCTCTTTGTGTGATTCCTGATGTGCACTGTTACACACATCAGGAATACGACTAAACACAGACTTTTCCAGATGAGTCATTGGGATCTGTGAGATTTGAATCAAGACACCTCAATCCTGGTTCCCTAGTTTTCCTGGCGTACTTGTAAACAAAGCGAGTGATATAGTACAGTGTTCACCACCAAATCTAGGTGCATGTTATCTCAGTGCCAATTCGCGTAGGTATTCTCTGAGTCCTCCAGATTGCCCATCAACCTAGAGCAAATGCACCATACCAATAGGCCTAATCCTCCAGCAAGTTACTCCTAATAATGACTCCTGCTGAAGACTAAGAGAAGGGTCTTCGATCAGTGGAATGGGGCCCTCTAACTATTTACCAAAACTTCTAAAGGAGAAAATATATGTCTGCCATACTTGATAAGCATTGCAATGGAAAAAACTGAGGGGCGGAAACATCATCCTCAAACAAACTGGTGCATGTGGCAGTGTTGTCTTTTTAGTAATAGTTTTCATTGACTTCCATTATATTTTTATCCTTGGCGCACACTTCCACTTGGAATAGACTTCTGTGATGCGCTAATCAGCAATGCCAAGATTAACACAAGCAAACGCAAACAAACAAAGAAGGAGATTTTTCCTTTCTTCGCCTGGAGTTGGCAAGCACCGGTCCTTTCCCTGGATCTCCCTGTGTTCCTAGTTGGGACCGAGACTGTAGTGAGGGAAGGAGGGAGTGTAGAACAAAGCAATGAGCGTCCCTTTGTTGGGATTAGGTGAAAAGAGAAAGCCTCTTGTCTTTGAGGCACTGGCCCTGTGTTGCTCCATCTAATTTAATAACATGCTTTTTGTTTTGGTTATGCCTTTGTGTGTGTTTGAAGTGCCTATTTTAACAGTATTGTGAATGGTGGCAAAAGATAACAAGATTCAAAATAATCCATTCTGAGATGTACGTTAAAGAGTCTTTGAGATACAGTAGCTTGTAGTTTGTAGTTGTGCAAATGATGCTTCAATGTGGCTCTCCCACCTTGACCACTCTTATTAGATATCAAATTATACTCTTTCCACAAAGATGCTTCTGATGTGTTTTTGCAGAACCAAATGAGCAAGATAAGATATTTAGTTGATAATCAAAATTAAAATGAAAGTGTGACATTTTTTATCTCCTAAAAAGAGGTCCGAACCACATCAGATAATTCTCTTTTATGTTTCTTGTCCTTTAAAGTTGAATTACCCAACTTATTTTTTGTGTAAATGATTTAATTAGTCACTAGCAGAACTAAAAGCAGAACTTTTGACACAAAGCAGACCGTTACACACTGTCTTTTCTAAATGTATTTATTTTGCTAACAGTTTTCCCTCATCAAAAACTTACCCGGTCTTCCATCCATCTTCTTCCGCTTATCCGGGGCCAAGTCGCGGGGGCAACAGTGTAAGCAGGGACTCTCCAGACACTTCCTCAAACTCCTCCGGGGGGATCCTGAGGCGTTCCCAGGCCAGCCGAGAGACATAGTCCCTGCAGTGTGTCCTGGGTCTTCCCCGGGGCCTCTTCCCAGTGGAACATACCCAAAACACCTCCCCAGGGAGGCGCCCAGGAGGCATCTGAAACAGATGCCCGAGCCACCTCAGCTGGCTCCTCTCGACGTGGAGGAGCAGCGGCTCTACTCCGAGCTCCTACCGTGTGACTGAGCTCCTCACCCTATCTGTAAGGGAGCGCCCAGCCACACGGCGGAGGAAACTCATTTTGACCGCTTGTATCTGCCATCTTGTCCTTTCGGTCACTACCCAAAGCTCATGACCATAAGTCATACGTCATAAGTCTAAATGGAGTTCCATTTTAGATTCATTCATGCTAGTTTGATGAAACATGGTTAGAAAATCTTCTCCCAAGCCTCAAAATCACTTGTGTTTTTAATCACCTTGATAAGTGATGTTTTCCCAATCTGTGATGTGGCTCTGAGAATCTTCTCTGCTGTTTTTAAGTCAATAAATCATCACTCTTCTCGCTTTGTGCATTTCTGCCATCTAATCAATAAACACATTTTTATTTAGTTCTAAAACATGAGATGCCAAACTAAAGTTACTCAAGAGCATGTTTAAAGGCAAATAACAGTGCAAATAATACATCATATTTGTCCTTTAACACACTTCAGCTTTAAGTCATGATGCTGAGCTCAGGACCTTAAAGAAGAGACACTTGAGGCATGGTTTCTTATTTGTCCAGGACAAGCCAAGTCACTTTTTGAGTATTATTTCACACTTGTAAATGGCCCAATGCAGGCTGACGGTCTTGGCTGAATGGCTGACCTCATCTTGCTTGGGACCCAGAATACACACTTCTCCTCAGTCGCTCGCTGTTGCACCTCAAGCCAAACTCACACTGAACTGAGGCATGTGAAACACTGAGCTGGTGTTATTATTTTTCACATGGTTTAACTGCTCCCATTAAGGCCTGGGGTGTTCATGTGACTGCTGACACTGTGTCAAACCGGAAACCATTTAGAATTTGCTTTAGATATTTAAGGTTCTTCAAGAAGCCGGCCCAACATAAGACCTTTGTTTGGGTGACACACTTCAGAATGAATTTTTCAATTTTGCAGCCTTCATTTACAACATGGCTGATCGATACAGACTTACCTAAAGCCATTAAAGTCATGTTAATGACTATTGACTTCTTCCAACTATCAGATAGGCCCTGATGATAGTGGCTAATGCTCACCATTTTCCCGGAGGAGCCATGTGTTGTGGCAATTGTTTTCTTTCTTTCGTTGAATTCCTTCTTGAAAATGTTTTGCCTGAAGCTCTATGTGCAATCTCACAGGGCTTTGAAGGGAGTAACATTACCCTGAAGTGAATGTAGTTGTAGAGAGTAGTTTGTATCATAACATTACATCATATCATAGATTCTTTAAAGCTTTACATTCTAAATTTGTTTTTCGTCATGTCCAAATATTTTTTTCACTATTCCCCACAAACTGAAATGGGATTTTGATGATGGAAAACAGTATTTTCCATCCTTTGAAATAGAGAAGCAAATTAACAGAAATTTCTTCAATGAATATTCTAAATGGTTACATATTTAGTGTTACTTAAATGAACTTTAATAACACATTTCTAACGTTTGCAATTCACACATGTGACACCACCAGGGCAAGTTCCATATCTGTGGAGAGGCGATCCCACTCATGTAAGAATGCAAGTTAAATATGCAAAAAAAAATCATGGCTCACTCTCAACTTCCTCAAACTGAACAGTGACAAAACAGAGCTCCTCCTCATTGGCACCAAATCCACTCTCAATAAAACTGGTCCCTTTTCACTCAGCATCGACACCTCGACCATCACCCCCTCTACCCTGGTACGCAATCTCGGTGTCATCATGGACCCCACCCTCTCCTTCACTCCCCATGTCAGCCACATCGTCAAGACCTCATACTTCCACCTCCGCCGCATCGCCAAAATCCGACACTGCCTCACCCTCCCCGCTGCTGAATCCCTCATCCATGCCTTCATCTCCTCCCGCCTTGACTACTGTAACTCCCTCCTCACTGGCATCTCCTCCCATTCCCTCCATAGACTCCAAATGGTCCAAAACTCCGCTGCCCGCCTCCTCACCCACACCCGGTCCCGTGATCACATCACTCCCGTTCTCCGCTCTCTCCACTGGCTCCCCATCAAGCAGCGCATAAACTTTAAAATACTCCTCCTCACCTTCAAAGCTCTTCACCACCTTGCCCCCCCCTACTTGTCTGACCTCCTCATCCCCCACCGCCCCACCCGAGCTCTCCGATCCTCCTCCTCTCTCACCCTGACTGCACCAACATCCCGACTCAAAACTTTTGGCGACAGAGCATTCTCCCGAACAGCACCCCGACTCTGGAACTCCCTCCCCCAACCTGTCCACCACTCTCCCTCACTCACAACATTCAAATCCCGCCTAAAAACATACCTCTTCACCCAAGCCTATGACCTCCCCTACCCCTAGCCTCCTCTACCCCATTGCCTACACTTCTACCCCCTGTTACATCCCCATCTTTTTCTCTCTACTTCTTCTGTCTTGTTCATTTTATCTGTATATTAATGTGTTCTGTACGTGTTGTCCCCCCTGTCTGTAAATACCCCCCCCCCTTTTTTATTATGTTCAGCGTCTTTGGGTCACTGAAAAGCGCTATATAAATAAAAGTTATTATTATTATTATTATTAAAAAATATTTTTGTAAAGCCCAAGATTCTTGATTTTACCAGTAGAAAATGAGATACATATACAATGAATTATCATTGGTCATTGTCATTGGTCAATAACAGAGAAGCAGATTAACCAACATTCACATGAATTAAGTATATGCAAAACTGTCCCAGAGCATTCCCTATCATTAGACCCTCCTTCTCGGCAAGGAAAAACTACAAAAACCCTTAGGGAAAAAGTAGAACCCTTGAGGAGAACCAGAGTGAAGGATAGATCCGACCCCCAGAGACAGGATTATAGAGCCAGAAACACTCCAGACAGAGAGATAGAGGGTAGATAAGTTCGGGAAATGGATTGATAGCACCCTTCTTTGTAAAATCTTCCAATTTTGAGGTCAACACCCAACTCCAAATGTAGATTGCTTTACTGTCCCTGGTCCCTCATCACATCCCCTTTAAAGTAATTACTCCAGTAGCATTTACATCCAGCCCTACACACAGCGGCCCTTGTGAATCATTTTGTATTGCATGGAAGCAGGAGTGGTGTCCCCATTCTGTCGTGTGCTGGCATACTTCCACACTTATATACATGTGTGCAAATGTCCATGCCACACACAGAGACTAAGTGTTAACTTTATGCACTTAACTGTCTCTGTTTCGAGTCCAAGTAAGTATTTTATCATGTGAAGTGCATGTTACTTCTTCAAAATGCCAAATTCGCTCATCGACTTTGTGAAGTGGAGATTATTTTGATGTGATATGCACTACAGATGCTATGAAAAAGGAGTTGAGAGGATCGCTGACCAGTCCTACAAAACGTGAGCCAAACCTTTTACTGTAAGCGCCCTCAGGTTTAAGAGGAATGTGTTGTAAAATACAAATACAAGTTATTCCATGTAACAGGTGTAAATGGACCGCCATGTCGTGCAGTCACAGTGCTGCCGCGCTCTTCTCCAGCCTGACCCAGTGAGGCTGATGAGCTGTTTGATGTCCATGTGTTCTGACACTCTCCGCGGGCATGCAAAATTGAACAGGAGATCCAACCAGAAGAGCCATACATACTAAAGCTGTAATTTCCACTGCTCATTTAGAGTTACAGCTGCAGCGAGTGGAGTGCGCGTTTGAGAGACAATGGTGAGCAAAACTCAAACTAAAGAGCTGCTCAGTCGGATAAAGACTACAAATTCGCATAATATTTAGCTGAGTATTGTACAATGTAACTTTTAAAATACATTAACAAACAGATTATTGGTTGAAATAGGGTAATTAAGGGTGACTAATGGCTTCTAGATATAGAGTATTTACAAGTGAAGTGTATTATTGATCAAAAATATGAAATTGTTTATTCTTTTTGGACAGTTTGATTGAATAATGCTACTGTCTTAGTTTAAAAAGAACTACTTTATTAAAATACAGCGAGTGCGCAAAGTAAGTGTTTGAACTCCCTGTGATTTTGCAAGTTCTCCCGCTTAGAAATGATGGAGGGGAAAATCACATTGTATGATTTTTAAATGTATTTGACTGTTATTGCTGTAAATAAGTATTTGAACACTTGAGAAAAATCTGTGTTAATATTTGGTACAGAAGCCTTTGTTAACAATTACAGAGGTCAAACATTTCCTGTAGTTCTTGACCCGGTTTGCACACACTGCAGCAGGGAGTTTGGCCCAATTTTCCCACACAGATCTTCTCTAGATCCGTCAGTTTTCGCTGAGAAACACAGAGTTTCAGCTCCCTCCAAAGAATTTCTATTGGATTTAAGTCTGGATGTCATGTTGGAAGACTGTTGTGGAAAAAATATAATCTGGCCCTTTACTTTTTAACTTTCAATTCTATTTCTAATCAGATTTAGTTCTAACAGCCTGACAACCCCTTTCGGCCTGGAAATTTACATGTCCGGACCTCCTGGAGTGGCTAGGAAGTCCCACGTTATGTTTCACACTAGGCAAGACATGTGAATTGAATTAATGCAAATGTTATGTATTGTCTCCTTCCTGAAACCACTGTTTCTTTGATGTCCCATTTGCTCCTTGGTTCCTTTGTACCTGAGAGACCAGTGACCGGGAACTTCTGTGTGTGTGTGGTCATGTGACCATCGGTGATTTAAGGAAGGGGACAGAGGTGGGAAGGGAGGACTTGGGAGATACACATTTTGGGGAGCAGGCAAGAGACAGACGCGTGGACTCGGCCTTCTATGAGAATGGCCGAGTCCACACGAGTTTCTTTCTGATTCAGCCACAAGATTAAACAGTTTACTTTTGAAACGAGACAACTTGCTTCTTTGTTTTATCTAGAGATTTTTGCCACTACAAGACCTAGCCACGACCCATCGTCAATGTTCTGTCTGAGGGAAGGAGGTTGTTGCAGCACAATACATGGCCCCATCATATCTCTCTTTAATACAGTGCAGTCATCCCGTCCCCTGTGCAGAAAACACCCCCACAGCATGATGTCCAAATGACTTTCTCCCATGACTCTTGTACATCCCTGTGGAGAATCACAGGGAATTTAGTTTGAAAAATATGTCAAGTTTTTTTTTTTACGGCACATTGTCAAAGTGTCTCAGGAGGCTCACCATTACCATGTGATTTGGGAATGTCCAGTTGCTCAAAAGTATTGTAAGGACTGAAATGAAGACCAGAATGTTTTTGACAATACAATCCCACAGAATTGTACGACTGTATTTGGGACTCAAAACTCCAGCCAAGGACAAAATAAATGGATACCTTTGGACCGTACTTTTGGCCACAGGAAAAAAGACCATTACGATCAAACAGATCGACAGAAAACATAATAATAAGAGAATAGACAAGATATTAGACAAATGTAAAAACTGACATTCTGACTTAATTTGAACTTAACCTTTGCTCCTGCTGTCTGAGTCGTGTTCTGTATTATTTTTTGTTTTGTTTATATATAAAAAAAAAAGTTAAAAATACAGCAAATGAAAAAAGAAATGGACCTTTTGATTTGTCAAATTTTGGGGTCCGGCCCATGGACTAATTGTTTTCAACCAAAGTTTGGAAAACAAAAAAAGTAAAAAACATAATTTTTTATTACATTATTATTTCATTACAATTCACAGTGGAAATGATTACCTTTCCTACCCCTAAGGACTTGTGAAAAAATGTACACTATATTAGTAAAGTGGAACAATGTGACAAAGTAACATCATTCTAGCTTTTATTTTGATTTATTTGAGCATACATTTTTTGGACTTGGGTTAGAAAGAAAGGATTAGGGGGAGGGTCAATTCACATTATCAGCTGTTTCTGAGAGTGTTGTTCCAGACCAGATACATCATTATGTATCTCCATCTCCTATAAATTAGTCCTCCACTGAAATCAAATGATGCAAATGCATAACGTCTACAGTTGTGGGTGTAGACTCTACACCCACAACTGCTTGGAACACACACGGGCAATCGTGTTAAAGCAATATTTCTGTTGCGTCTTAATTGCACGTGTCATGTCGTGTTCCATTCATGAGATCCACTGGTCCTCACTCCAGCTTTCACGTCTGCATCTGTTGTTTACTGTAATTATTGCCTCAATCTATGGAGGATATTCAAGCATTCACAAAACATATACAACATTTTGATTGTATAACCATTGCGTAAACACTCCAGTGACCCCCATAGGGACAGGCACACACACTTAGCCTAAACAAATGAGGCTATAAATAATGTTCTTAGTGTGCGCCGAGTGCTACACATGCAAACCTTTTTATGTACATGAGATGCCATAAATAAATGCAGACGTCGGGAAAAGGTCCTTGTGTCCATTGTTTCTGATCTGTTCTAGAAACACGAGTTACATGACTTATACATAAAATGATATAGTAAATAATGATGAAAAAGGAATATATAGAGGCATTGATCCGGATGTGTACTTAATACATTTAGAAATGGTTATATACTTTTATTAATGATTTATCAAGAACACAGAGCAGTTAAAATATTCTAAAAATAAAAATAGTAATAAAGGTAAAATATTAAAAAACATCATACATTATTAGGCATAGAAGCAGGATCGCCAGTGTCTGACAGAACTCCTCTCAGGACAAAATACAGCTTGAAGTATCTGGTTCGACACACAAAGGAAGGTATACAATATCTAATAAACTACAGCACATGATCTCACGTCAGGATTTCCAAACATTTCACTGGCCCTACAAAACCTCGACTTCCAATAATATTCTCAAATAGTCGTTATGCGCCACTGTCAAAATCTGCAAACTCCAGCAGAATTTTAAAAATGTTTTAAAAAACAGGTGGAACGAGCATATTGACCTCCCCTAACAGTTTACTCTTCATGATGACATTATGATGTTGTTTTACATTTATATCTGCTTTTTGTCGACTTGTCTCCACCTCGTCCATGTTTTCTTCGGTCTAAGTAATCCTTTTGAAAAACGGAGAAGACAGTTTAGTGTGAAATGGGGATGGGACTTTTCAGCAAATTGTCCAGAGCTGGAGTTGTTGTCGTTTTCTCTTGTCCAAGTGGCTATGTACATTTCAACAATATTTTAGGCACACACACAATATACAAGTTGAGGTTCTTCACTGTATTCATATAAATAAATCACTACTTTAATTTTGCATAACTTGTAGAATTACGAATAATGTCTCAAGGCCAACTCCCATCATAAAGACGTGTTAAGAGGGACTTTGACCTGAGCACCAAGAGAATAAACAGACAATTCTGCACATCCAACTGTTTACATAATACATTGTAATACTTTGCGTTTCGTTTGTGGGACAGTAAAGATGAAATATCACATACCGCTTCTATTCCCGTGACAATAACATACCCCTGTTTCTCCTCTTTGCACTTTTATTATGCATTCAGAATTACTCACGCATATGTGGTTTGGTTTCTAAATACGTTAATCTTCTTCCCTTTACAGTACGACCCTGCATAGTGGAATGCTTAATTGACTTAATGCATGCCCTGTCTCCCATGGGCGGAGATGGGTTATGATGTTCCCCGTCTGCATGATGAAACATCTGAGGTTAACTATGGAACAACAGGCATCGTGACACGGTGTTGACAGAGAATGAAGATCCAGAGATTGAAATACATGTATTGGAACAGGTAATATGTTCTCCACACGTTCTCCACCTCCGACTCCACCTGTGTTTTCCTGTTTGCACTCAAGCCCACTGCAAATTAGACCTTCAAGAGGCCGGTGCCATCACAAATAGACCATAAAGAGCAGTTTAAGGCCGCGGCCCCGGTTACGCGTACCTAGATATTTTTTTGTTTAATTTTTTTTTTTTAAATGAGTCCACACGCAGTTTTTCGTTCTGTAATGACGCAATATGTAATTTTTATCTATATACGCAGCATTTCTTCATTGATTTTTTACTGATTAAAGCTGCATTCAACATTAAGAGCAGAAATAGCAAAGGCATAAGACTTTTGTATGCATCAACAGCTTAAGTAGGGACACAAATCTTTCAGCCAATAAACAAAAGGTTTTTCTTAACTCATGATGCTGACTATCACCAATACCAAGGGGCACCGCTGCTTTTACCGTTTAGTTATCAATAGGACTGACTGCGTGTCCATGCTGTTACATGAACCAAAGAGAAGTACCAACAATAACTGAAAAAAGCGCTCCTGTGATAACACAATCCTCCAGTTGCTGTTGCACAAAACAATCCCACGGTTTAATGCACTGCTGTCAATAGACATAGCAGCAGAGATAGTGGCCAGTAGACGGAGCGGTTAGCCAGCATAATGCTAAACAGCAATGTTTACTTTCCTCACACAGCACCTGCAGCCGCAGTGATGATCTAGAGCCGCTCCACAGCTGGCATTGCCATGGACTCGTGGAGCGAAGGATAGGAAAATATGGGGCTTTTCACTCCACATGTGTTAGAAATATGCTATCTTATTTTTGAAAATCTCAGTTTTATTATGTAAAAAGCAGTGTATGTGACAACAGTAGGCCCAAACGTGCATTTATATAAAACATATGTGGGTATGTGTAGCTGTGGGCTGAGGCTTAAAGAGTAGAATAGTTGTCCTGTTTGGTCTCTAGAGTTCACGTGGCTCCTTATGGACACTGCTCGGCCCGCTGGACATATGATTTTATCCTGAGGGTTGTAACTCACCTGAAAGCGCCCTGACATTTGATCTGCTCAACACCAGAAGGACAACATTGAGACACAATCAATCCGTCTATCTATCATTAAATCAGTTATTATCATTAAACTAATCATGCCTGCAACTTGACCTAGTGGTGTCTCCAGCGAGTCTCAATTGAAATAGTTAATACCATATTGTGGATAGTGGAATATTCTAGGCAAAGCAGTAACCTTATGGAGTAATCTCCATGAAGACAAACAGACAAACTCGTGGTGCAAATTTAAGACCAATATCTTGATTTGAGTACTTTAGCTTTTATGAACTATATACAAAGGTATTTTTTTCCTGAAAAACAAATAAAAAAACACTTGTCACACTCCCAAATAATTGGAATCTTAAAGGCGCAATGGACGATTTTTCGGCAATTTGAGAACGCAGGTGCGCACTCCCCCGTGCCGACTGATACAACACACACGTGCGTTTGTTAATAGCGCGATGGATCGCATCGCTCGTCTCCTGTAGATTTCAGTCTCTTATGAGTCAGCTCGAACTGTCTTTCTCCGTCTTCATTTTGCCCCATACACTGAGGGAACTATATTATGATAGATCAATGGGCTTAGACACGCGGAAACGTGGGGACGAACCGAATGCGGCTGCAGGTGAGCGGTAGGTGAGTTTTATGATTGATACGTGGCAGGACTAATCGGCAGTCCACGCCACGAGGAATAAGACTCAAATTTATGCCAAAAAAATCCATTCAACCTTTAACTTATTGTCACACATGAACCAAGAGACATAAACATTTACATGTATGAACTGATAAGTGGCCTAGTCCAATTCAAACCGATTATTCAAATTGCGTGTAAACCCAAGAAGTATGATTGATTCAAATCTTAAACCCTGGGTCTCCCATATGAAAGGTGACTACCTACTGAGCTAAACTACTATTTTTTATATTGGTATTGCATGGACTTACTTGTCTCACTTCACGGCTCAATTCTGCTTAGCTAATGTTATTCAATGACTGCCTGCATTTCTAAATAATGTTTATTCATTATAAACGTGAACTGAGCCTTAGCTATAAACAAAGTCTCTAAAGATATTTTTTAAGCCTGTTGAAACTTGGCGCTGCTGTTGCTTCGCTTCTCCTCTGCACATGCTCAGTCAGGGCAAAACCTGCAAACATCCTTGATTCTCACACAGGTTTATTCAGCGTGGTTTGAGCTCAGATCCATGGGTTTGAGGCTGTGTGGTCCTCAGAGCATGTGCTGAGCTCTAAAAGAAGCTGCTGTCTGCTCGGGCTCTAAAAGCTCATGTTAGAGAGCGGAGCATGAACGAGCCTCTGAACACGGCCACAGTCTGAAAAGGGGCGAGAGATGAAGAACCAAGCTTCCTGCAGTACTGCCCAGCGGCCTGTAGAGGGCAGTAAAAGACACAGTTTGTTCAGACACGCTTCAGCAGCAGAAGTGACAGGAAAACAGGCTTATTTGGATATTTTTCTATTTAAAACTAGTTGAGTTACCGTGAGACACACTTGTGACACACGGTAACTATTGATTTTATTGGTCAATCACTGCTGCTTGCTTGCCACTGGCGCAGATTTAATGAGCTATATTTCCTCCACCACAGAAAAGCACTTGTTGTTTTATTTTGATTTTCTACATTAAAATGAAGGTAAAAATTAACCAAGTTTCAATGAGTTTATTTATTTGCCATGTGGAGAGCAAATGTGACGTTTGTATGCCAAAAGGTCATATGTAGCAGCTATTTTATTAGCAATTATAGCTGCTAGATGTTGCTGTTAAAGCTAAATTACTAGTCACCCCTGAATGTCCCTCAGACCTCCATGGTCTGATAAATACAACTATATAACCCATCCATGATTGTCTTCAGAAACAGCATTTTTCTGCTTGCAATCACTTAAAAGGTTAAATAGAAAGCTTTGAATCTGCTTCTCTGTTAATGTTGTAAATACCCAAAACATATCCCAGTGCCATCTCCGAGCCTTTTGTGCTCACAGAAGTCAAATCCGGATTTATTTTTTGGTTAAAGCTTTGCATTGTAGTTGGCTAAGAGCTGCAAACTGAAAACAGCTCTCAAAATTGAAAATAGTCAAATAATCACTCCAGCATTCCATTCTTTGCCTTTTCATTTTGCTATGATTTGGTTTGCTAAGATTATTTTACAAATAAACACTATTTCATAAGCCCATAGCTCATAACTGCAGATAACTAACAGAGATGTGGCCTTGTGTTTCTAAGTAAGGATTGAATAAATAAATGTTGATAAGAACTAAACTAGCTAAAGAGCTTTCATATAATTATTGCATTTGTCAAAAAATGCTGTTATTGAAAAGTCAAATTATGTTATGATTAAAGGTCCCATATTTTTGCAATATTTTATATTTGGTGTTGTGCAACATGCATATAACTGTATAATTACAAAATAACAGCCATATCTTTAAGGTAGGTCTCTTACACTGAAATGAAAACTGCCCTCTTCATCTTGCCCACAACTCCTCTTCCACGTCCCCTGCATTTGAAATGTATTAGATACAAGCGGATGTGGTAATAGCAAGCAATGTTGGGGAAGGTACAGTGTTCTGTTATGCTTTCCGGGGGCGTGTCTGTTGAATAGAATTTTTTTTTATTATAATTTTTTATTATCAATGATACATATTGTAGGAAACTCCTGGTGGGAGACACTCATTTTTAATATAAATCTTGCTTATTCAAATATGCTAACTTACTTTTGTTGTCAATAAAGTTTTTCTAATGCCCCTCCCCCACCCACGACGCTGCGTAGCTGAGAGTGCAGACTGTTTACAGCAGAGCGAACAAGCACCCCCCGAGCAAAGCTAACCTGGCTCACACCAGATTGATCTGTGTCTCACTCTGAATTGAGTTCTTCAGATGGATCAATCTGGAAAGTCTCTCACAGATAGAGGTCGGGAAGTAAAAAGAAATACTTCATTGGTGTAAGATTGATTGAACGAAGCATGACAACAGTGGAAGAAGCAGAAAAATCTAAATTGTGTTCAAGCCAGTGTTCAGAAAAGCACAGTCCTCTTTCTCGTCCACACATGTACAAAGCTCCATTGTGTGCACAAAGTAGTCTGTATTTGTCCTAAAATAGGCCAAAGGACAGCCGTCGCCGTTTGTTGAAGTCTGGCTTGTTTTGACCTCCCCCAAACCACAGTGCTGCCGTGGATGGCGAGCCGACACAGGAGCGCAGTACTAAGGACGGCCTGTAGAGTACCACATGGTTCCTTTATGGTTCCTTTTTTCTACAGTGGTTCCTTTATGTTCTTTCCAAACTCACTGCCAAGGGAGGGGATTGAATTTTTTTTCCTGTGGTTTAATTACGTGGACAACTGAGCTTGTTGTCAAAGACTTTAAAGGTGTTTGTCAAGCTAATTTAGAAAAACTGTTTTTTATATACTTTGCATCCTTTATCTTTTATTTGGATTTTACACATGGTGTCACTTAAAGTAATTTGAAAAGTGAACAGAGTAAACGCAGTGAACTTAAAACAGAGCATATACCTAAAAGTAAGCCAATAAGATGAAGTTTACAACGCAAAGTCCTTTAAACAAAATGAGCAGTCATCTTAACTCAAATTAGGTTGAAACAAAAAATAACTTGAACTAAACTTTATTTGAACTTAAACAAGAAAGTCAAAGTTGAAACTAAATTAGAGGGTGTATCTTATCCAAAACTAAGTACCAGCTGTCTTTTGAATGTTTCTTTGTCAACTGGTCAGTAAATGCTGGCATTTAAACTTAATTCCGTCTCTGGCCCTTTCATACATTGGTCAACCATTTGGTCCGATTTAGCAGCTTTAATTAAAGCCAACATTGCTTTAATAAGGCTTAATGGTTCCTAACAGTTTTATTCCAGTAACCCTTATTTTACCCATGCATATTGGGAACCCAAACACCCTTTTTCTACAAAGGAAGCTACATTCTGAGAGTTACAGTTTGGCAGCTGACCAATCTATGACCCGTACTTGGATTTTGTCAGACAAAATAAAAAATGAAACCACGGGAAAAGAGAGTTAATGCTAAACAATATGATACACCTGAACAAAATAGGAGTGCACTTTTTGAAAGAGAGCCCCTGTGCTCCAATGTCTCTTACATATGTTAGAGAAGCTGTAGCAGGTGACACGGCTCTGCTCCCTCAGATCACAGGTGGAGGAACTCTGACCAGCTCTCATTACCTACCCAAATTGAATTATGTAATAAGAGTCCTCCAGTGGACTGCTGCTGGAGCTGAATGGAATTGATAAAAAATAGAAATGAGAGAGCTGTGAAATCTGCACACACACTGACCCTACAGTCCATGAAGACCAACATCCTGAGTGCGTGAGGGTTTCTCTCCATTACTGAAGGCCACGTGTTCAATAATAACTATTGATTACAAAAGAAAACTCACTTGTACTATTTAGGCTGTATTGGGGGAGTTTAAAGGGAATGAAACAAAAATGCAAAGTAACTTTAATCATTTAAATCAATCAATAAATTGTGAAATTAAACCTGATAATAGTAGTAGTAGAACAGTGACTGTGCAAAGTGCGGTCCTGAATGAGTGGTCTAGGATTCAAATTTGTGTATCCAATTTAATGCCACTTACACAGAAGATTCTGGACTAGTCATTTGCTTGTTTAAAAAATATATAACTGTAATCATTTCGAAATCAGTCCAAAGGCAAAGGAGGTAAAATTATCATTTTCAGTCAAAAGTGTTGAGGACTTGAAAACACAAGAGTAAGACTAACCAATAGAGTCAACTTTACAGGACACATATGCAAAATTGAGCTTTTTAAGATGTCATAACATTGTTCCCTCATCATAATCAAATCCAGAGTCGTATTTAGTTTCAGTCACGCTTGTTTAGTAAGTCCTCTCCCTCCTGAGCCTTAAAAAACTCCCCAGTTTTGTGATCTCATAGATATAGTTCTGACATCTTCTGTACTGTTTTTAAATCCATTAAATCATTACCACTGCATGCTTACATTAGCATGTCAGGGGAAGCTAACTTTGATCTCCGCTTTGTAATTCTCTCTGCAACCAATAGATGGAGTTATAACTCAGTTCTTGACGTGGGAAACGCCTGACTGATCTGAAGTTATGTATGCTTTTTGTAGACCAATTCTTTTGAGGCAAAAAATCAGGCAGTTGCTCTCAAGCGCTTAACTTTAAATGCAAAACATTAATTTGTGCCTATTTCTGTTTCTCTTTTAAACAAAGCTGTCAGCAAAGGCGTTCATAGTCATTGTATATTCAGTACATCTTTGCATATTCTTCAAACTCTTGTAATGCTGTAAATGGTTTGTATCACTGTTGAACTTCTACTTACTAATTTGCGGTGGTCACTGAACAAAGGGACACTTAAATTGTCTTTCCTTTATATTTTGAGGCCCAGACTGCCGTTGTTTCTGGCTGATTAAGTATGCAGGCAGAGAGCCCAAGACAAATTTCCCCTTGGGGTCGTGAAATTATATCTTATAGTAGTTAAAACATGAGACGCCAAAGCAGAGGTACTCAAGAGCATGTTTAAATGCCCCAAACAATACAAATAATGCATTATGTGTGTCCTCACGACTACGTGAACTGTAAAACCTCTCATTGGCGATACATATAATTCCTTATTTCTAGTTCCCTGGATTAGCATTGTCTTGCTGATGCTCGTGATGGATCTAGACATTTTGCAACAGAGCCCAATGCAGTAATCAGACAGGTGTTCCCCTACAGCGCCCCTGTCAATTTGACAAAGAACCCTGTACACACGCACGCACACTTGTACGCTATTTATGCTAGCGCTCAGTATCAACTAAGTCTCCCAGGCCGGTCAAGCTGCACACTGTCCGAAGCAATGTACTTTTATGTCAATTGGCCGTCTCACAAGACTCAGAATGCCGTTCACAATGTATGCTCACGTTGGATGAAAGGTTTCTGTGTTTTCTATAGCCTCTGCAGAAGAGCAGGAGAAAGGCTTCTAAGGTCTGTGGGGTCCTCATAAGTAATGAGATGATTATAATATCACATCTAAAATGCACCAGAATACAGAAAATGTAATGATTTTTGTTGAAAACTTCTTGGGTGAGTCCCACCAGAGTCCACTTAGGATTG
The DNA here is from genome assembly GCF_026437365.1 of Eucyclogobius newberryi. Lineage (NCBI taxonomy): Eukaryota > Metazoa > Chordata > Actinopteri > Gobiiformes > Gobiidae > Eucyclogobius > Eucyclogobius newberryi. The sequence continues at coordinate 14,153,434 of NW_027315724.1, read as the reverse complement.
AGATTTATGCAATATTTACAGAATTAAATGTATTAAAAAGATGATATCGTGCTGCCCGGTGCAGTGTCATGAGTTTGAATCCCGACTTGTTTGCATGTCCTCCCCTCTCTCTCATCTCCCATTCATTGCCGTCTTTCCTGTCTAATAAAGCCTACAGGTCAATTTTTTTTAAATAAATACATAAATTAAAAAAAAAAACCCATTACATCAGAAATAGTCACCTTAAGGTTATATTACAGACATCAAACCCCTACACATTTTCTACACGTTCAAAGTGGGCTGGAGGCATGGGGGCACCACTAAGCACCGCTGCTAAGGACATCCAAATGGCTAGCAGCGGCCCTGAATAATATTGTAATTATGTGGTCCTGCAGGAGTGTTCCTGCTCCATGGGCTCATATGGTTCACAGCAGAAGATGAACTACTGCTGAGCCTCCCACTGTTGGACAGATTGAGACACTGTGGGCCCCTGTGTCTCTCTAACTACACAACGTCTCGGTACAAGTAGAGCTCAAAGTGAGAGCCCCTTTGAAACAACCCATTTGTGGAGTCTTAATAAAGAGTAGTGGTGACATGAGAAATCTGCTCAATTCAACCATGTTACCAGGCTAATTTGGGGCGACAATATCTGAGCACACAAACCATAAGAACACAAATGTTGTCACTGCAATTTCTGCTCATGGCACTGTATTTGGCAGTAGTGTCCTTGGTCAAGACACCTTAACCACTTCGCCTTACACGAATGGATGTTACAATTTAAAGCAGCTTTGACTGAGAATATGAAAAGTGATGAGTCGGTGATGTTTTTTTACTTAAATGATTCTGAGGCACCATCTGTTAAACAACATTGTGAACAGGATGTGAATAGTTAGTCAAATGCACAGCTAGGTGGTACACACAGTATGATTTTAGAGCTTATACTGATATTTCCTTCAATAACTTTATTCTTGTGGAACATTTTGTTATGTTTCGGAAGTGGACATTGCTGTGGATTTGGTAGTTTTCATTTTATACTTAATAGCTTATGTCATTATGTCCAAAATGAACCAGTGTGATAAATGTACCATGACAGAAAAAACAAATAACTAAAAGGTGTATCCGATTACACAGGTTTGTGTGTGTGTTGAGCTTCTTTATCACTGCTGGACAAGAGCTGACAGTAAACAAGTGATAATAGACTCTGTTTATTTGGATTGTCTATGTTCCCTTGGCAACAGGTGAAGTGGGTTAGCAATTGTCTGGTCAAAGAGGTCAAGGGCGACTGTCATTCACTCCGGTGTGACATTTTATATAAGCTTTTGTGTATTGTGTATTGAATAGAGCATAGACGGGTGCTTTGGTGTGGTGTAGTACACTTGAAGGTAATCCTACGAAGCTGGCTGAACTCATCCTGGATTTGTTTCTGATAGACTAACACTCCATTGGTCCACACACAAGAAACTGTCAATAAAAGAGGAATTAAGAGCTAAAATATAAGCCAAAAGACACATAGACATTGGTTTAAGCGGCGTCAGCACTTAGCGGTTGGTCACTGTCATGCAAGTTACCCCAAGAAGAAAGTTCATTTGAATATTGTTTGTTGAAAATGCCGACTAAAGCACCAATACGTAACGTTGGCATAGGTATTTCTTCATGTCAGCACTGTCCTCTTTCTTTTCACCGGCCACCACGTATGGCTCATAGCACGTGCAATACTGACTTAACCACGTGAAATACCGACCTAATGTGCAATACCGTCATATTCATGTGCTATTACTGTTGTACTCACACGCAATAATGTCACATTCATGTGCATATAACTGATGTAAATAGAGTGTTTATTTTACCATTATTATTAGTATTATTTTGTCTTACGCTAGCTGTTTTTATTTTATTTTATCTTTATTTTCCCCCTCCATTCCTTATTAAGAAATGAGAGGTTCTGTCTATAGGAGTTTTTGTTTATAAGAGTTTTTGTAAAGAGTTATTAAGAGTGTTTTTTTAAGCTTCCTATAAGTTATCTGTCCTTTTCCTCTGTATCTACCTCTGTATCTATCTGCGTTGCAACAACTAAATTTCCCCATGTGTGGACAATAAAGGAATATCTTATCTTATCTTATAGCAGCTGGAGTTTCATCCCTGACTCGTCTTCTTAACTTATTCAGAAACATAAGCTGGTCTAGAGCCGGTCACGAGTTCAAGGCACGAGGCCAAAGACATGTTTTATCCTCATCAAAATGCTGTAGCCAAGATAACGTTACTGTTAATTATATATGTCCCTAAAATCACTAAATCACTAAAAACATGTGCAATAGACTCGCCCTCTGGAAACAGTATGGGCTTCACCATCATTTTTCTTTTTGTAAACGTACTTTAGCTGCTAGCTGACATTGGTTTTATAGCCTACTACAAACTAACTGCACCTTCAGGTTTTGTGCTTTCTATTGGCATTGTATATTTAAAAAAATGCATGGAAGCTAAAGCCTGGAGGGGGACACATACATTATTTTCAGTTTGACTAAAGAAAAGACTAAGGTGTCCAAAAGGAGTTTAATAGTCCTAAAATATGTGACCATAAACTTTCTCGAAAGATAAAAATGATGTAAAAATGAGACTTACGATGTTGGAAAGAGGTTTGAAGTATTTTTACCAGGGTTTACCAAATGATGAGAATGAGAGACGAGAAAAAATATAACTGTCAGCAACAAATATACAGCACTCAATGTGGAGTTGCACGTTGTAAAGGAGCGAATCCTTGTTCTGGTCTATTTCCTTTTTCTGTCCCACACAGAGCTCATGCCAATATAAGCCTTCTGCTTTGCACAGCGAGTCAGTCGTTTTTTATGATGGAACTAGATAAGATTTAGAGAAGGATGGAAGAAGAGGCGCAAAGAGAGATGGCTTTTTCTCGCCGCTGTCACTTCAGTCGAGGAACTACAGCGTCCGATGTCCATTCCAGGAACGGAAAAACTCTAGGGAGGCTGAGTTATGGCGGTGGCAGCAGACGACAGTGTTTTATGTCGGTAATTTGCTGGATTTGTCTATCTATGGATTTGCCGTTGAGATTCTCCATCTCAACGGCTCTTACGTCCCCGGCCTGTCGCCCTGACATGCCGCCGCCGTCTGTTTGGTATCAGAGTTGGCCATTTGTCTTTGTCCATTAGACGTTGAGAGCAAGTCTTGCTCATTGCATACCCAAGTATTTATCGCTGAGAAAAGTTGATAGAATGCTTTGTAATTCTCAAAGACCTTAAATCAACTAGCCGTAATAGATGCTGCTTGCAGATGTCCAGACAAAGGCAGGGAGCGTTACAACTTTCACAGTCTTTTGGAGACATACTTTTAGAAAGTACAAAAGTGTTTGATTTCAAATGTATTACTGACAAAAAGTTTATTTTGCAAACAGAAAGACCAAAAAAGTTTTGGAATTTGTAAGGGAGTGCTGTCCGGTGGTCGAGTGGTTAGGGCACAGCACACATGCCAGGCTCCTAGTGCAGCTGGCCGCAGCGTCGTGAGTTTGAATCCTGGCTCTGACATTTACTACATGTCCCCCATTTCCCACTTTACTCTCCTGTCTAATAAAGCCTCCAGGCCAAAAAATCTTTCTCAAGAAATATGTAAGGGAAAACCTTGCTTTTCTCCATGGATTTGTTGTTTCACTTGTACTTGAATGTACAGTATAGAGTCTTTTTCCCAGGGAGCACAGCAATTCGACCCAGCTCAGAGTAAGAATGTATGTTTTCAATATAAGTTCAATAATTTTCATGCTGTACTGTGGAATTTTTCTGGCCAAACAGGAATGAATGGTTGAAAAGAAGAAAACAGTACATGTACTTTGGCATCTCAGGTTCTAGTACTTAAAATGATGTATCTACTGAAAGCATGCATACGTCAAACACTCAAAGCGTGGGATTCGACGCCACACAGACTTTGAAAATACTTGACACTGTGGTCTGAACACAGTATTAGGATTAAACTGAAACCACTGTGCATCTAATTATAGTGTTTTATTCTATGTTTTGCGTAAAAATGAGATACAGCACCCACATGCATTCTCAGAGTTATACCTATGACGTCACAGAACTGGGAAATATGGAACCAAGTATTTTTTGTGTTTTTGGAAATGTTTTATATACAACACAAACAAAACAAAGAATAAGACACAGAAATATAAACATAAATGGGACATAATACCAAAGTCCAGCATTTCCCAGTGGAGCATATACTTTACATATAACAGAGTAAACACTTTTCCATTTATAGCTCGTTTAACCATTACAAATCTACCATCTTTATCTTTGTGTTCAAAACTCTTTTCAAAGACTATTTGACTTGAAACCAGTACAGCAACTCCCCTTATATCTTTTATATGCGGAATAACAGTCTTTTATATTCCAATATAGTTCATTTTTGATGTTCTAGGTCATTTCAATAGGTTCCTTGTAGACACATAATATCTCTATTCTAATTTTTCTTTGTATTTTTGGCCTTTTGATTGGGTTTAATATGCCATTAACATGAAAGGATGTCACTCATAACTGTTCAGATGCCATTGAACTCAGCGATGCAACCGACTGAGCAACATCATCTTGTGTGTTTTTGATAAAGAATATTATAATACGGTTAAAATCTCAGTAAAGTAAATTTTGAACACAATATGTGCCCCTAAGTATTTTTTAATCATAATTATTGTCAAATCTGGCTTATTATGCTCCAAAAACACCACTTCATGACAACCAAAGCAGTTGTATATTTTATTTGTCTTACCGTTCAACTAGGTCTTTACCTCACGAGTTGAAACACTGCTGTATAATTCCCTTACTTCCCCCATCGACTCGCCTGCCCCAGTAATGGATGCAATGCTCAGGTCCCCCGACAAAGCAACACATTCATATGATGTATGCTTTATCTACCTTTTTGTATTCCTTCAACGCCGGCGGTATCGAGTGTGCCTGGCTCTGTCTTGGAATTGACTTTGCATTTGTGGGGTCATTAGATGCCTTTGTTGGCCGATCATTTTGGAGTCTATGCCGGGGAATGTTACAGTGTGTCCCCTGGCCTGTGCTACGGTCATGCTTGTGATACATGCAGATAATTATCGAGACAGTCAATAATAATATGGCATTAAGTTGATGGAGAGGACATGCACACTGTGTTAGAACAAGTCTGTGGGGATTTGCTGGAGATGTGAACCGTATATGAAACAATGCAGTTGGATGATAAAATATTTTGAAGAGGTATCAGCGTGGATATAAAAATATACAGCAATGTTATTCAGGAAGAAGGTAAACAGAAAGATGAAAAAACAAGCAGATGATGATCACAGAGGACAGAATGGTGACGCATTACACGAGCCCTGGAGGTGCACAGGAAAGCTATGTTCCGTAATTTGCTTGTTGAGTTATTCATGGTACACTTGATGGATAGATGTGCAGAGGGAATGTGGGCTCATTAGAGACCTGCCATTTGCATGCACTACAATAGTGTGTGTGTGTGTGCGTGTGCGTGTGTGTGTGTATTTATAAAGAAAGGAGCGAGGTAAAGATACAGATGCATTCCAAAGCACATTATTAGATACTATATTAAAATGTATATGTGTTACATATATTTTTTTTGTTAGATAGATGCAGGGTGTACAAATATTTTGATCAATCACAAACCTGGAAGTACGCCGTTGTCTTCTCGTCATTCCACAAAGACAAATCTTTTTCGTCAGATTGTACACCAAAGGATTCTTGCTTTCATTTTCTTTCTCTATTTTTCACACAGTTAGACCTATTCATCAATATCATTTTCATCCACAGTCCCTGGAAAGATGTTGAGTGTCATCCTACATTAAGTAAAATTACAGTATCATTACAAAGTTAAAATTCTTCCTTCTAAAATCATACAATTTAACAATAGACCCACACTAAACACACTTTGATAATCAAACAGCAAAACAAAAAACATCCATCATGTCGTTAAATTCCTTCAAATTGTTTACAATAATTATGAAACAATTGATATGAAAAAAGGACTTGTAATAAAGCAATATGACATTTAAATTCTCTTTCCAGTACCTGCTTCATGAAAACTTTATTAAAGTAAAGTACAATCGGCCCTGATGAAGCAGCCACCTGATTACAGTAAGTACAAGAAGCATATTTTCTGCATTCAGCAGCGTCACCCGCATCCATCTCAGCGAGGCTTCATTAGGCCTCTTGCAGTTCTGATTTATATTTAATAGTGATAAATATAGTTGACTCCTTATTGCTGTTTGAGGACACGGGACGTACATCAGCATGAAAAATGAGCTTTATAAATAGTAGGTTTACAGTTTTTATTCAATCACCTGCATGTACGATTTATGCCCCAGCTTAGAAGACAATGCACAGCTTGACTTAAGAGCAGTTTAGTGGTGCTAAAAATATGATTTTAGCCTATTTAAATGGAGCTGCGTTCGTGTTCGACTTAGAAACAATGGGTCCTTTTAAGAAGAGGAAATTACACCCCCTGTGCATTGTTTACTTCTCAGTGAATTGCTTCTTTTGGTCTTATTTGGATGGATATAGGTCACATTTGTTTGTCATTTTGTGGATACATATAGATTATTATCATACATGGGTTTTATATATTTAGAAAATTAACTAGGTACTACCAGAATTGACAAATATTGAACCATCAGTGAAGAACATATTTCAGAATTATTCATCTTTCCCACTTAATTTTTCTTATTTGTGTATTTGCAGGGACAGTACACATTAATTCATATTTCTGTAATGGTGCCAGTTTTAGCCTCAATGCTGATTTCCCTGGATAACTTACAAACTGAAAACGCAACAGAATAAACATTAAAATGTGGGAAAAAATGTAGGAAACTGCAAAAATGTCAGCTGCACAATAGCCCAAAATAATACAGAATATAAACTTGATTGAAATGAAATGACAATATTAATCACATTTAACAATAAAAATAATTTGACATTCATGCGACAGGACCTGCACAAAAGACAGGACATAAAGGTTGGTGTTGCATGCGTTTCGGTTCAGGTCCAAAAAAAACGAAACCCCGGTGATTCGGTTCTGGACTCATAAAATATAGCACTCAAATACTATATCCTTTTTGTTCTAGAATCTAGACCATCTTAAACCTTCCATTGATCGCGAAATTTGTGCTGGAAAACACGTAAACACTGCCATGCGCCGCCGTCAATAGCGCACACGGGCCCTAATTAGCGACGCATTAGCGACGTCTTCCGGGCATAAGTTGAAGCCGGCGAAATAAATTTAAAGATGCGAGAGACGGGAGCGCCTCATACGTGTCGAGCTGCAGAACCGTGTATCCACATGTGAACATTGAAGCGGCAGCTTCAAGATCGCTGGCTTTATTTGAACTGTTTTAAGCTGTGGCCACCGCGTGCGATGTTGTGATTGTTAATGTGCTGCGGGCGTGTTAAAGGGGCGGGGTCAGCGTGGTTTCTTGTCTGGGTCTTTGGTCTGGGTGTAAATATGAATGAAATAACTTAAGTGTTATGTTGTGGTGTGATGTATTTGGCATTAAGTAAATACAAAGTAAAGTCAAAGTAATGTTGCTTAGTTGCTGCATTCATTAATTGGAGTTTATATTTTGTAATAGTATTTTGTATTTGTATTCTAGAGTTGTTAAATATGGTCTGGTGTTTAATGCTGCTAATATGATGTATTATTTTGATTTGTTGTGTAAAATATTTTCATATTCTACTTTTGATACTGCTAAGTTGATTGCTTTATAGTGATTCAAGTTGACTTTTATGCTAGTTTTTGTAACTCTGTTATTTTACACTGTTACTTAATGATTTACACTGGTGTATTGTCTTTTTGAAGGTTTTTACCTGACTTTTGATGCCAATGGATCTGCAACATTAAAGAGTGGAAATGTGTCTAAAGGCAAACATTGTATCAGATGAAACAGCTGCTTTGACCCTTGACCCAGACTGACCCTGTCAACAATACTCAACATGCTCTAGTTGTTGAGTTGAGTCTTGAGTTGTTCCTCAAGTAAAACACATGAATGTGTGTTAACTGTTAAGCTATAGTTTAGCTGCTAGCTAGTAGCTTGTGATTTGTAAGTTGTAACTTCTGTTAAAATAACAGTGAATAAAGCAGACAAGTTGAGTTTATTTCAATCTGCAGTTAAGCCTTGTGTTTGATAGTTGTCCTTGTTCAAGTGTCTTCAACTTAATTTAGCGAAATAGCTTGTGTTATGCTGTTATAACATTATGCAAAAATGGCATGAGTTCAGCCGGACTCATTAGGTCCGGACCTGAACCTAAACCTCTGGATTTGAATCCGGACTTGAACCTGAACGTGGGTTTAGGTATGCATCCCTAGCCATAACTAACCCTAACAATTGCAGAAGATAGTCAAAGGTACCGTATTTTCCGGACTATAAGTAGCACCTTTAGTTTTGGCCGGGGTGCGACTTATACTTATATTTATACTTATATACTTATACTCCGGAGCGACTTATATGTGATAATATTTGTTATTTTCAACTTGAGTGCAACTTATATATGTTTTTTTTTCTTCTCTATTATGCATTTTTTGGCTGGTGCGACTTATAGTCCTGAAAATACGGTAGTCATTTCCACATGGTTCTCATCAAGCAGTGCAACTGATTGAATAAAAGCATCTGAAAGGCAATTTATTCTGTATGTTTTATTTTTTTTATTTTAACTTTTGATCACTATTTATGTTGATACTGCTTTGCTTTCCCCCTTATTTTTTGTATTCAAGTTATAAAATATAAAAAGTAAAAAAAAAACAAATAAAATAAAAGTAAAACAAATAAAAAATAAATCATATTTCGTAAACAACAAGCAAAATTCACTTGCAGTGTCTACATATACGATCTAATGTAGTGGATACAATTTAGATTTATTGTATGAATGCAAAATTGCAAAAAAAAAAACATAAATCCGTGATCCTAAATATCTGCTATACATATTGATATCTGTTATTTATTTCTGTTACATTTGAACATTGTTAACTTGAATTTTTAATTGCTAGAAATAGCTGTTTACCAAGCTGCTGTAACCAATTGAAAGTCAATGAGCTTTAAAAAAAAAAAAAAAAAAAAATCTTATTTGTTAAGCACATTTATAACAAGCTTTAAATCAACACAAATCTGTCTCCACAACTGAAGCCATGAGCACAATTTATTGCAAACACAATTTAATTTGCGCACATATTAAACTTACTTCTGATCCTGACATACTGCCTACTGGAGTCTGTCGTTAATTATGTCGACACTAAGCAATTAAAATAAATGTGTAAAAGTATATTTTAACCAACCACGTCGTCTTAGGCTATCCTTAAGCAGGCGAGTTAATTAAAAAGCCTCTTCATTTGGACAGATTCCTCCTCATCCTGTGGACTGTCAGCAGACAAACACAATTATTGGAGGTCCAGAAGGCACTGGGCAGAGCAGCTGGGAATGTGGAGATACAGACTGAGACTGAAGACAGGTTGGACAGTTTTAGTACAGACTACAGAATATTCCCATAGAGACTGCAGTGGGTGATTTGATTTGTGTGAAAAGCAATTATGTTTTTATGCTTGCATAGTCATGATGATGCTACCTCAATTTGGAGAAATTTGGTGACAATGACTTCTGCAAAGTTGTTTGCAAGTAACTGGGGTTTTACTCTGATTTTATGATAAATGTATTCCTAAAAAGATAATGCAATATATACACACTAGTCCCAGGCTCAAAACTGCAATGGCGGCGAGTGCATTGGTCCTTATACTTTTTCATGACCAGTTTAGTCAATTTATTGTTTATGATCATTTATTAAATACCCAAAAGTCAAATCCCCAAACGTTTCACAATGACAGCAACAAAATAAAATACTGAGAAGCAAGCTGTCCTACACCAACAAAAATAGGTGATCAAAATCATAAATGTGACATAGCATGAACCAGAACGAAGGGGCTTCCATGTTCACACACACCCTGCACTCGATCATCAGAAACCATCACAGCACTGCACATTGATGATCAACTGTGAATACTAACAATAGTGAATACTCGCAGCACAAGTTTTGAACCTGTTTCTATTATAAATGTTTAGATTTTCATTGGGGAAAAAAGTTCAATAATGATATACATAAAGAAGAATAGGTCTTTTGTTAACTTGAATCGCTTACCCGACAAACGGCGCTAACCAGGCCGAGTTGAGAGCGTCTGCAAACGGCACAGTTGGGATGGAGGACCAGCTAACAGATTGTGAACACAGATGAACAGCATGCTAGCCTTGAACCTGCCCAGACAGTGTCACATGTGTTATGGTTCTTGGGAGTGCCAGATGGAGAGGCTGGGCTGATGACATTGCAGATTCTTTGTTATAGACATTTATAGTTTGTGAGGAAATATGGTTATGAAAAGAAATCACTGCAGTAAAAGTTGTATTATATTCAACGTGGTGTCAGATGCTTTCCAGTTGTGGAAGTCCCTGTTAAAGTTTTATCATCTGCAATAAACTATATGACAATGTTGAAATAAAATGGGCAGATGTGCGAGTGGCAGAGCTGACAGGGTTGCACATTCTGCCCGTGCATAAATTCTAGCTGCGCAATCGCCACATGCCATAGTGCTGAAAACTCTGTGAATTATTTTGACTAGTGTTATATGTCATTTTGCTTTGAATTAGCATTAGCATGTTGCTGCAATGCAAAGGTAGGTCCAGGTAAGTACTTGAATGATTTGTTTTAAGTAAGAAGGCAAAGAGCGAGTTGAAGAGAGTGTTTAATCTATCTTTTTACAAATGAAAACTGTTTACGGGTACTTCTCTGCATCCACCGTTATTCCAAGTCCTTGTGAGTGCGGTTTGGGTCACATGGTCCAATCATAAAGATCCTTAATAATGTTGAGATGTTTTGCCCTTTATTTGACTCATTGGTGCACAGAATGTTATGTCATTCGTTAACCAAGAATTTCTCTAACTACAGCCCAAGAATATCAGACTTAATATGAGGAAAGTGAATGTACTTGGAAAACAAGAACATTTCCAGCAAATGATTGCAAACATTGAGGGTGAATGTTTTGAAGAGCAAGACTAAATATGCAAAATGACTCTCATTGTGTCAAATATATACCATTTTATGAAAACAACATAATTCATGGACTAACCAGACTTGCATTTTCATTATCCCCCATACATACTAATAACTATGTGTCTACTGATGCAGCCGCCAATGTGACTTGCCTTAACAATGAGTTAAGAATCTAATGACCCGCAGTGAGAAATGGTAATTATGATAATTTGGATGTGGATATTTTCTGCAGCTTTGTGTGGAACTTCATTACAGCACAGTTAAGCAGATAAGATGCAAGGGGAGCTTCACATAGAAAAGAACAATGATCTCTTTTACATAAACCCAATAGTCTGTCAGCATTCCTATGCAGCAGGCACCAAAGTCAGAGAGAAGATAGCAATAACTACTCACAGATAAATAATTCTCAGTTATTTAAAGGACACATATTCTACATTATTTGTATTGACTTTTAAATGTGCTCTTGAGTACGTTTGCTTTGGCATCTCATGTTTTGAACTTAAATATTGCATTGAAAACAACTCGTGGATTTCCATCATCCGTCAGTATTGGTTTCAGCACTCCATCTCCTAGCAGCAGAGGGAATTACTGTGGGGAAATAAACCAAAACTAGCTTGCTGTGATAGAGCTAATGTAAGCATGCAGTTGTAATGTATGCAATTTGAGGAAGGAATGCTCAGAACTAGACAAACAATGATGGACTTATAAAACAGCAGAGACCTCCATAGCTCTACCTATGACATCACAAATCTGGGAAATTTGAAACAGTGATTTTGTGAGGCTAAGAGGGGTGACGGAACAATGTTATGACATGGTTAAAAGCTTAACAAGGCAACGTTTGTTTCTGCACCAATTTTATATCACCAGGTAAAATAAAAATGAGGGGAAAAAAATAATTATATTTTTCAAGAGTGACCTGGAACTCTAGAACATACGTAGACTGACTGCAGGACACATCATAAAAAATATTTGTTCACGGTGTTAAAAAGGATTCTTGCTCTTTGTTTTCTTAAAATAGGGCAAGACCCCTCAAAGAAACCAGCTAACGAAGTTCCAGATCATTTTGGAAGGTTCCACAGCATGGCATCAATCTTTTCTTGCAGGTGATTTGTACCTTAAGCATGCAATCTCACAATGCAAAGTTAAGCAAAAAGGTCTAAGTATATCTGAAGGACGAGGGTGGTGAGACGAGGGTTACCTTGAACAGGCATGCACACAACAAAGTGGAGTTTTAGTGTGAATATAGGCGAAGTGAAGTAGAGTTAGGGAATGTATAGCACTGTAAAGGGAGGTGTGGACACAGGCTGGGGGGAATGAGAAGCTAAAGAAAGGATTAACCATGCACAGAGGCAGAGAAGTTGAAAAGGTAATGAAGGAGATGGGCAAGTAATGCATGAGAATAGGATCACAGGGCTTGGCAGGAGTCGTGCAGTGCATTGATTACCTCTATCTGTCATCAGCTATAGTCCCCATACCTTAAGGGTTGCAAAGTAAAGTGGAAAGTGTGGAATAAGGAATGAGGTAAATAGATGTAAACTGTAAAAGCATTTGGAAAGTGTTCAGCGGAGGCAAGGGCTGGACAGGGAGACAAAATTGGCCCTGGACTTTTTGGTATAGACCAGCCCCCTCCACAGTGGCAATCTATCTAGTGGTTTTGAAACCAAAATAACTCAAATAAATGTATTCTATTCTATATTCTATTAACGTCCTAAGCTTATAACATTGCGGATAATACCACCTTCATTGGGTTAATTTTGGACGGGGATGAGTCCATCTACAGGAGGGAGGTGGACCGGGTAGTGTCCTGGTGCAGTGGTAACAGTGGAGTTCAACGCCCAGAGGACAGTGGAGATGATCGTGGACTTCAGGAAAGTCACAGACTCCCCCATCCCCACCGTAGACTCGCTTTCTCGGTACCACCATCAGGACCTTAAGTGGGAGTCCACCATCAGCTCCCTCATCAAGAAGGCCCAGCAGAGGATGCACTTCATGCAGCAGCTGAGGAAAGCCAAGCTGCCAGATGATGGTGCAGTTCTACACGACCATCATTGAGTCCATCCTCACCTCCTACATCACCGTGTGGTACGCTGGAGCCACAGCCAGGGACAAACAGAGACTACAGCGCATTGTGCGCTCTACTGAGAAGGTGATCGGCTGCAGACTTCCATCTCTGCAGGACCTGTACGTCTCCAGGGCTCTGGGACGAGGAGGACCCTGGACACGGACTATTTAAGCCACTCCCCTCAGACGGGAGGTTCTGGTCCGGATTGACAGTAGCACAAGAGCAGTTTCTTTCCCTCTGCCCTTGGACTCATGACTCTTAACACCTGCCACTTTAACAATACTCAACCGCACTGTTCACTTTCTGCACTATTTCCAACCATCTGTAAATGTTTTTGTGCTTACTGAGACCAACTTTATTTTTTACCTTATTTTATTCGTAAATTCTTAATTCATGCATGCCATATTTGACTCTATAGACATTGCTATTATTATTGTTATTATTATTTTATTATTCTTTGTTTTATGTTGCACCTTAACACCAAGACAACTTCCTATGTTTGCGAACCGTGTTCAATGACAATGGCAATTAACATTTTCTCATTCTGATTCTGAAATGTAATGAGGGATTTGGTCCTAAATAGGACTGTGTTTCTGTTATAGTTCATTTTGAATTGCAAACAGTTGGTATTGTCTATGGTCTGTTGTAGTAAAATGCAGCTTCTGAAGATTTTGGCTTTAAAATCAAGAATAGGCTAGAACTATTTCACTAATACTACTTAAGTGCTACATCAAATAAAATAAGTTTCAGGTCCCCCCAGAGTTAATAATGCCCTGGATGTGAACAGTAAACAGCAGTTTGGCTCCTAAACACCCAAAGCTTCACAGACTTGTACCAGGACGTTTGAACCTATGTTTTGTGTAAAACTGATTAACTGAAATAATTTTTCAATCATTCAATAATTAATTTAACAACGCAAGTATGAGGTATATCGGTGTAAAAAATGGCGTGAAGAGAGAGAGTGAAATGTCTTTATTATTGCATCCCCAGTGTTAAAAAAATGTCATAGTTGCAGCAGCCTTTTATTGACCAGGCTCAGCCTATCGAGTCCACGCTGCCGGGGGCTGGCACTCCTGTGTCCAACATTGCCCTCTCTGCTTTGCCATGGCCTTGTCTGGGTGCCAATGACAAGGATTGTGTTCGGCCAGGGCCCACATGTCCGTGGGGCCCTGTGAACTCAGACCAGAGAATAGGGAGACAGAATTGATTGAGAGTGGGTTGTTAAAGTGTGACATCAGGACCGTGCATTGTGTAGTGCACAGGCCGGACAGTGACCACCAGAAAAACCTCCGGTGCTCCAGATGACCAGGGCAGCCCTGGCTGAGAGAATTATTTAATATTCCTTTTAGGTGTGTTTAGTTTCTGGGAGTAGAAGGGGCCTTTTAAAAAATAAGTTTATATAGATGAAATGCAAAGAAAGCAGCAGCCAAGACAATGCATTAGGTAGAAGACGGCATTGTCGGCGTTTTGGAGGAAAATCAATTCATGCTTTTTTTTAATGTCGCAAATATTTTTGAGATGGGATGGTGGAATCAAAGCAAAACTAAGTGACTTTCAGCGGTCAGGGATATCAAGCAGTGACCAATAAAATAAAAAAATACCATGTGTCACAACTATATTGTAGAAAAAGATTCAGTTGTAGTCATATTTATAATGTTCATAAATATATCCAAAACTAGACTTTGGAGCAAATAAAAATCAGCCTTGCATGACCGCAAGCACCAACATCTTAACCCCAGCTGGCGGGGGACATGGCGCAGATGAGGAGCTCTCAAAGAGCGTGCTCGTGGCTGAGCTGCTGTTGGTTGAGGGTGGAGAGAGTGATGCGCATGTCGCTGGGAGATTTGTTAAAGACGAGCGCTCCACCGCAACTCACGCCAAAGTGCGTCCGAGCAGACATGGGGCTCACGCGCTATTGCAAGAGGACTTGATAGAGGCAAATGCAGATCCGCTAATATGGTGATGTTACAACCAAGCACAGTTTCTCCTGCTCAGTCAGATTTGCCTGTAAGTGTAATGTGCGCGCAACAAAAACATAATCAACACCTGAGACATGTTGAGATTATATCATGTTTGTTCAAAAGCTCTCATTTGAATGAACACAATTTTGTTAAAATACTTAGAACGTTTATTATACATATTATACAAGCTTAGCCTAAACTCCCAATACCGCATATACAGCCCACCGCGGTGGTGAGATTCATCAAAAGAAATTCTTTAAACGTGACAGGCCGAACTGTAAACACTCTGCTGACATAATTTAATAAAAAAAAAGAAGAACATTTAGGACTATCACATCTAATTAGGGTGAATTTATTAAAGTAAAACACTTTAAACTGTCTATATGAATGTATAGCATCAATTTGTGTATTTGGTGTAGTTGGAGGATGTAGGCAGTCAAGACTTGTCATATTTTCAGGCCAATAATAGCAGGATGGCTCCCAATCAAACCACATGCAAGGTCCAGACACAAAATTCATTGTCAAGCTCCTTTGATGATAATATGCAGAGCAGAAAAGCCAGGTTCAAAGCCAGTTCATTTCCTTTTCAATATCCAATTACACCTCATGATATATATTTAAAACGGTTTGAAAACAAAGGTAACACGTTCCAAACAAACTGTCAATCATGCCTTTAAAGATGGTAGAACTCATTAGAAGTTTTTAGAAACAAAATAAAGTAAGTTGTATCAAGGCAGAATACCCTTGGTTAGTCTTGGGTATTCTTCTCACATGCTGTGGTGGGTACTCCAGTATCTACCAATAACCCTCAGCTAGGTACTCCTGAAAACACTACTGGCACTGGTCTTAAAGGGTATAAAGTACACCATTCTGAGAACAAAGTAAGTGTGTATACATGGGGTATTCAGAGTAATGGCATCTGTTGAATGAAGAGGAAAATCTGTCTTACTTGCAGAAGGGGATATGTATTTACAGGTGAGGAAAAATGTGGCTTTTTTTGTCTACAAAGTTACGTTTTAAGATGCTATCCAGTTCAATTTGTCTCCTTTACAAATGCGTGCTTTGAGGATCCTGAGATTACTGTTGGTTATTACTAACCTAAGCAACAAGATGAATGAGCTTTTCGGGATTTCAAAACCTCTTGAGAATCCATCTTGTTAGGCTCCTGCTGATCCATTCGATTTTGATAGGGGTCACTGGACCAATCACAGTGCAGCATTGTGGTTTGGACGGAAGCCAAAACAACCGGACAAACATGGTGGAGCCGAAAAATGTACTTTGGCCTTAAAATAATTATACAGACTATTTTTTTTCCAAAACGTGCACATAGTGGAGCTTTGTGCATTTGTGGATGCGGAAGATGTCTGGGCTTTTCTCTTAACTGGATCAAACGCAATTTTCACTGTTGTAATGCTTTGACCAATCAGTGTTTGGACGTAAACAAAAATTAAAATACCTGTCAGCCTCTCCAGACTGATTTGTGTGTAGAACTAAATTCAGAATGCTGCCCACCATACCAGGTTATTACATTACAGTTAATATAAAAAAAATACTACAACAATGCTTGGGAAGAGCATAACCTCTCGCTGAATGCATACGTTTTGACACAGCTTAAAAAGGAGCACATTGAATATTTTACAAGTTATTACTTCAGCTCAAAAGGCTGAGATAAGCAGCTTGTAGGAGCACTGTCACCCCATTTCTATTGTTTGTGTTATGCCATTTGAGCCAGTTTAAACTCATGTATTGCTTATTCTATTTATATGTCTTTAATAAAACATAAAAAGCACATATTTGATCCATGCATACAATATTACAATCAAGCAATGCCCGACTACTTTTCTTGAGACTGTAACTGAGTAGTGTATTATTACAATTTTACCAAGTAACTATGAGTAACTAATTCAATTTTTTTTTCAGTATCTTTTCCAACACTGTGGACGATATACACAACTGTTTAGACCGGCTTTATAAATAACAGAGAATGCAGAAATTCTGTGGCATTGTGAGAAAATATATTTATTACAAGCAAAACAGTGTAGAAGAACTGGTGTTTGCTTCCTGTTGTAGCAGTGATTTCATGTTGGCTAATCTTTATGGATTTTTTATAAGATGTTGGAACAATTTTGTGCTTATAATTTAGATTTTAATAGGCCTATAAAGCACAGTGTGGTAGAGAAATACAGTGTAGCCGTAAAAAGGGCAGATGTGCTGGTGACTGTCCCACCGCTGCTTTGTGTGCCGGAAAATGGACCAATGAACCCCGACACTTTCACTGAATCTCTTCACACCGGCACAGACCCGATGCTCAAGCCTTTTTATTATGAATTATGAGGGGAGCACTGTGCAAATAGCAAGAAATCCACATAATGTAAAATGGGTTACCACTGGCATGTGCAGCCTGTATAAAAGGCCCGACATTAAACTGACATTTTGGGGCTTTAAACCATGTTCTGATGTTGGAAACAGTACATTTGGTTTCTATACTTGGGTTTTTATTTGTCATTAAAAGGTGTAAGGGGGCATTTGGATCACTTGGGATCGCTCCAGACCACTGTGGCGGCGGGGAAAAGAGACTTCTTGGTCTGTAAGCGAGTTGTATTTCGCTGCTTATGGATGTGGCAAGACGAGGGTTTTAGTATTGTTTTGATGAAATTATTAGAGCCAGATTAGATTAAATTAAAAACCAACAACGCCACCAGAGATTAATCCAGAAAAATAATTTAAATAAAGGACACACAGGTAAGTTCATTGAAAGAGGCAGTGCTGAATGAATAAATTACATTATTTATTTTAGGTTTTAGGTTTAACTGGTTGGTTCACAGTCTTTTGTCATCCCCATTCAAATTACATTAAGTACATAGGTTTACATGCAAACAGTTCCAAATATAAAAGAATACAGTGATTAAAAAGGGCCAGTGCCGTTGGATCTACTGCCTAAAAAGAGATGTTTAGAAATGAGGCACATGTTAAGTTGGCTAGACCTCAAGAGGTCCAAGACACATCCCGTTAGGCCCCCCACGACGAGCCATTACTTTCCTGCCCGACCCGCCCGGTACCAGCTACACCGAGGACTCCAGTACCGTCAGCCGGACAACACTAGAACTGAGGCGCAGTAGAGGGTGGCATCGCAGCGGCACTAAAATGCATACAATTGCTCATTTAAAGTATTAATGATCCGTAGATACCCACGCAACCTGACGACAGCCGATTTTATAGTAGAGATGTGCGCCATCTGCCGGCATGATGGGCACACTGTTACACATAGCAACAGAGCTCTACCACTGGGAACAGTACGGAGCACAGCACAACGCAACTTTTAGAAACAAAAAAAACAAAAAAATTCTGTTCCCAACAAATATGACCTTAAAACTCACATGGGCACCTCCATGTTTGTTTTGTATAGTTGCACTTTGGCTTACGTTTTGGACAATTCTAGAACTGACTTCGAGTCACTTCGAGTCTTGTTTACCAAGAACAGGTTGGAAGTATAAATGAAGCTACGGCAACCTTGCTTTCATTGTTTGCATATGAAAATGAAGCATGAATGAAGTGTCCACAGCATAATTTTGGCTGACTGACCAACAACCAATGATTTTAGCTGTCGCAGAGTGCAACAAGGACAAAACGTACACTCAGAACTGCCGTACAACCAAAGACGAGCTGCGATTTGTATCAAGCATGTCTGATTTTGTTGGAATCTTGGTCCCAAAGAAATCCCTTCTCAGTCTTAGCCAACCGGTACAACTCAGGCTCTAGGCTCCGTGGGAAAAAGTCGCCGGATATTCACTCCGCCAAACTTTGGTCGTAGCCACAACTGATCGTGCGGGACATTCTTACAACTTACATGTCCCTTGTCTTGTAGTGTAACATCAATAAATCTTATAACACACAAAAAACATTTGGCAGTGGACATTAGGCTTTATGTCTATATGCCCGAAACCGCACTCCACTGGCAGTTAGTGTCCACTTGTCCTGTCAGGAGCAGTGGACGGCACAGTGCAGCTCCGGCAGATCCATCTCCAAATCTTGAACTTGATTTGGGCTGGAAAGTTTTGCCTATTTTGCATGCTGATCTTGCAAAAAAAACAACGTGATGTCAAATAATCTCACGTAAAACTGCCTTAATGTATATCCAATGGAAGTCCATGCAATGCACACAAACAGACTATTCACCAAATTATTTTCTTGGCCCCTGTTGTTTGTTATACCATCCCTGCCTGCACTAATCAGAGCACAGTGGGATTTTGTGTTTTTGCATTTAAAAATAAAATGTATTGAATAAGCCAGACAGGTCCTTCTATAACAATGGGTAGGTGGAGGCCATTCGCAGTTCAGCCACTTGCGGAGAGTTAAATCTCCCAGCATGCTCTAGTGTCCCTGCGGGGGGCCTCCACTTAGCTGAGCAAGGTGGCCGACAAGCTGCCCGTTGCCCGGCGACTTCCAAACTGCGTGAACTGTCTAGCTATGTGGGCTGAGTGTTTGCTGTCGTGAGCGATGGCAGGTATAGGGCTGATATAGAAACGAGAACAACTGGTGGTTGCTGAGGATTCGAAAGAGATTTTGTTGTCGACTCCAGGTATATGGAACAACAGAGTTCTGTTTTCTTAATTCTAAATTCCGATTCAATATCTACATTTGATTCCTAAGACTATGCATAGTTCAAATTCTCCCACATATATCTAACTGTTACGAATTAAACACACAATTAAATATAAAACAAACCAAAGTTTCCAAAGGTATTTTCCTATTTTTACTGGTTCATAAAAGAAAAGAAAAAAGTTTAAAACTGTTATGATTAAAGGTGCACAATATACAGTATATAACATTTTGGATGGTATTTTTCTTTTGAAAATTGTAATGTTGAGTATGTCATTTTTAGTTAAAAAAAAAACTAAAAAAAAGATCTTGTAAACTTTCATATCAGAGTGCAAAATGATATCTCTGCACTTTTGGGATTCCTATTACTTCACATTTGTCTGATAATTAAACCAAAACTAAAGTCTTGGATTGACATGATATCATCTGATAAGTGTTATCGGTTTAATTAACACAAATACAAATTGCCTACCCCTGGTTCAGATTAGAAATTACATTAATTTAGTTTTGTCCTTTTTCATAATCTGTTGATGTCTTTTGTTGAATGCTAAATTCGACCAGAAGTCGTGACAAAGGGTCAGAAAACAGCAGAAAGTTTGGATTTTGTCAAGTTTGCATAGTAACTGCTCTGCTGGGTTGTTGTAGTATGTACTTGGAATTGTGTCTTTTAACCGTTTGTGTGTCTTCATGCCCATTGCCTGTCTAGCTTTTTCAACTACTTTTACCCAAGCTATAACTACTCAACCCTTTTGTCAAATCATTAAAACGGCAGAGAAGTTGGTTGCTGGAATGTTCCGAACGATTTTCAAGACTAAGCGAGCACAGCATATATTATTCTCATATATGCACATATATAATACTTTTATTTGTGATTTTTAAGGATGGCACAATCTTCAACAAGCAAGGGTTATAGATAGCTCACAAAAACATACACATCCCACTTAAACTGAACAATAAACATCCACCTTTTACTCAAAGTCCCAGTCTCGGCCCTTCGGGAGAGAGCGAAGCCGCGCCCGGTCTGGTGGGACTCGTCTGCGTTGGTCTGAGCGCACCGTGTTCCCTGTGGGAGTCAGGTCCATTCTGACACCTTCTGCCACTCCTCGCACTAAACTGTAGCTATTTATCTCTGGCCCAGGCAGTCTAAAGATCGTGCTATGGTCCAAATATCCTCCCTGTTTGATTGAAGTGATTGATTAGGTATTAGGCTGATTTTCCGGATTATAAGTCGCACTTTTTTACCATAGTATTGGCTGGGGTGCAATCTATATGTGATATTATTCATTATTTTCACACTGGCAACCGTATTTTACATGACAACCACAAGCAGGTGCACTAGGCTCTAAGCGACGTAGAAGAAGAATCAGCACTTTCTCAGCACTTTGCAGAGTTTTTTAAGAAGTGACTCTGAGGTCGTGATTAATTGTGCAGAGTAACAAGTGCAGTAATGTATGTACAAGTAAAATCGGAACTAGTCAAATCTACTTAAAACTACTCAAAACAACGTTGAGGCTGCGTTCACACTTGCGCTCAACACTGCATCCAAATAGGGACTAAACCGAGACTAATCCTGGAACTAAACCTGGACTGGAGCAGGACTAGAACAGGACCAAACCAAAGTCTTCAACAAGGACGATGAACGCAGCTTTCTCTTCAGCGCAAAACTAAAACTGAACTCGGTCGATGCATGTGCTTTTGCCTATTGTCTGTTGTTGAAGAACAGACCGGCACTGCTGTTTGGAAGTGACACCGAGGAAGGAGAATTCAATGGATTTAGGGATTTGGGGTAAAACTGATGCTTTGGTAAACTTGTTAGCATGTTCTTTGTGCTATAGTTATCTGAATATGTTACGTTACCATACCAGACACTTGCGACAGTTTGTTGTCAATGCATCATGTAGCTGAAGGTGTCACATAAGCATATGTTCACCTATTCACCACGTTTTCTTATCAGTTATTATCTGAAATTGCATTTCAAGATGTTCTTGGTCTGATTTTATTAAATAAATTTCCCCCAAAAATGGGGCATATACTCCAGTGCGACTTATATATGTTTTTGTCTTCACTATTATGCATTTTTTGGCTGGTGCAATTTATACTCCGGAGTGGATTCTAATCTGGAAAGTACGGTATTAAAAAATAAATCAAAGGCTTAAATGTAGAGTCCTATTTTGCTCAAGAAGATCGGCCAGATTCAACGAATGAACCAGTTCAATCATGCCATGCTCTAATTGTGTTGCATTTGTATATATTGTGCTGTGTCGTGTTAAGGATCCAATGTGACGGCACGGGATAACGTACAGTATAAGCTGCACTTTGAGAAAAAAATCAATTGCTTTGGGTTGTCTGTGTTTAATTGTAAAACATTTATCGTCATCGACAGCAAACAGGAAAGAAAGAAAGAGAGATACTTTGCCGTCTGAAAAAGCTGTCCTAAGTTGTGCCTGTGCATTCGTACATTGAAATACAGTTATGTACCAAAGGGTTGGATGGAATTAAACACCTACTTACTCTGTTCACAGTTTGAAAATTTGGCCAATGATCTTCTTTTCATGAACATGGAATTTGCTGAGTATTTCTTACATGTGTGAATCCTTTAAAGTCAGTAATCATGACCCAGTGCTCATCTCAACTCTAGACCTGCAGAAGGTCCCGAGGCTCTGCTCATCGACTGCCCACTGTTTCTAATTACTTGTCCCAGTACGGAATGTGTTGCCTGGGATCCAGAGCAAGCACTACTTCAATTCATTACGAACAGTGAGTCTGGTCAGCCCTCCTTCCGTCGCACCTCGATACGTACAGTGCAATCAGATGCGTTTATTTCCATGAGGAGTTCATTGTTCATTTGTCATTTAGAACTCAATCAATTGATTAAGTCCTTATTGAACAATCTCGCGTAAGTGATTGAAAAGGTATCTCCCCAGCGCGGTAACAAACTTTATTGTTTATCTTGTTTCTCATTTCCTCTCCATCAGTCTCTTGTCTTAGTTACCTGACTTATTTTTCTTCTGTCTGTGATGGACGGCTTTTCCAAATGAGATCTCATCCATGAGCTGTCAGGCCGGTGACTGACACAGATCAATCTGCTGGTAGCCTGGAAGCGGGACCCATCCAAAATCTACTCAAATACTCAGCAGTTACCTCTTAGCATTGTCAAAGTACTGTGTATGTACTGAATGATACACTTGTATGTATTATGTGTGGGGGAAATTACAGTTTCAAAGGTGTATTGTGCTTCTGGTGAGGGGTGTCATTTACCAATTTGAGTTATTTGCCTAATTTGTGTCAAAAGTCACTAGCTTGGCTTTATGTTTTTATAAATAATGAAAATGTAGAGTTTAAAATGTTATCTGTCAATTGTAAACTTAGTTGTTTTTTTGTGTTTGTGTTTTTTCGATAAAGACAATCACATCTTTATTAACAAAAAAGTGTCTTGCCCAAGGAAACAACAACTACCACCTGCACGTTTGGCTCCATTTTGAGAAAGTGACAACACTGTGGGACAACGCTCTTCTTTGCGGAATTGTAATGATATAGTTCAGACTAAAAGGGAAGTTACCATGTCAAGATCTCCCTTTAACATCCATAACTACCATCATTATTTTTGTTAAATAATTTCTTTTCAAACTTAAAAATAAGATATGCTACACGGTGCTGTCTGAAAAGAATGGCACATCAAACCATAATCCAAGCAGGACTGTAAAGGCGAGCAGACTCATAGTATTATATCGATATCATCATAGCAATCTCCGTGATGGATGATGCAATTTAGATACAGTGCTTATTATCTTGTAGTGATGAATAAATATGGCCTGGTAGAATGAGCTCACCAGAAATACATCACTGGACTAATTATGAGCATATCGTTGTTTATTTGTCCCGCTACCTCTTAGTAATGTGATTAATGTCAGCACTGGAAGGCTGGGTCTCCTCTGACATAAAGCTCCATAAGTGGTGAGTGAGCGTAACCCTGAAGCTACAAGATGAGAGGAACATTTTAGAATGACAAAAGTGAATTGATAAGGTGTTTTCCAGGTGGGAGACTGTAATTTGACATTGACTTTATAATTTGATAATGAGGGCTGTATTTTGGCCCTGGACTTAGCATTAACGAGAGCCAGGAGATGGTTCTAGGTCGGGATTCTGCTTCTTTCACGATGTTAAAGCTGGTGTAAAGAGGCTGTAGTCAGGTCAAGTCAAGTTTGTCAAAAAATATTCAGTTATAGTCATCTGGACACTGTTTTTAGAAGAAAAATTGAGGTAAAATAACTTGTGTTAAAAGCCTGTGCAAAGGTTTGTAGGGTCAATATTGGGCTGTTCTAATGTCCAGAGGAAGACTAGTCCAGAGTCTGGGACCTGCTACAGCAAAAGCCCCTCTGGTTTTCAACTGTGACCTTGGAACATTAGGTTTGCTGATCTCAATGCTCTACTAGGAACATGGACGGACAAAAGCTCTAAGATTTAGCGAGGAGCCAGCCCATTCAAACATTTGAAAACTATCAACAATATCTTCAAAATCCACCTGAATCTTACAGGTTGCCATTGCAGAGAAGCCAGCACAGCAACAATGTGAAATCTGTTCTTCCCTGTAGGAACTTGGCATCACATCCAGGCAAAGAAAGAAGTGAGAGGTTCACAGCGGAGGAGACGCTTGTTGCGAAACAGCGAGAAACATTAACATTCATTGTTCAATGGATTTTTGATTTCAACAAAATTTGAACCACTTTTATATTAGTTCCCAAGATTGAAAAAACAAATATTGAAATACAGCGCAGGAGGGTGGTTTTGTTATTTCAACTTTATTTGTTTTGCGCAACGTGGAATGGAGCGTATGTCCGAGGGCTTTTTTCCAGTCGGCCCAAACTAAACCAAGATTAAGACCCAAGTGCGGAGACAAGTTTAGAGATATATGAGATATTGTACAGTGTAGTGATCCTGTTGAACCGGGGGTCTCGCTGTGCAAATTAGACTTATTTGACTAGGAGTTGGATTGCAATAAAACACACCGCATTTTGAAGTTTAAAAAACACAGAAAACACATCTGTCCCTACTGTCCCCTCTGTCCTTGATTACTCTGTGTGAGCTGATTTACCTGTGTGTGTCACATCTGCTCCTGAGCTTGTGCTTAGCCAGTGAGTTATGTTGTAACATGAGATATTTACACAGAAATATGTTCCACGGTAGTGATGCACATGTTGTCTTTAATCCACTGGTAAGGTCTGGCCAAGAAAGTCTCATTTCAATGCGGGAGGTTCTAAACTGCAGACCGTATATCGCATGTCCAGACTCCAGGTGCGTCTTTGCTTTTCGCCGTGTGTAGATTCACTTCCTCATTAAAATCTTTCTCTGTGAATATGAGTCTTATTGTAATAAAACACAGCGTTTTAACGCATCGTTATATTGACCATAGGGTTCAATGCGTGGGAAAAAAGTAGCGGCTTTGAGTCCAAAAAGTAAAGTCAATTTAAATGTGCTAGAGTTAGCGGATTTAAAGTTTTCATCAGTAGTCCCTTTGACAGCCTAAAATAAAGATATACTATATAGGCTAGGCTACAATACAATTTCAGAGAAATACAAGCATTATTGAGGACATATTAGACATATTTAATGACTTCCTTAAAGTAAATGATAATGTCCACAGTCTTTAACGCTCATAAATACATAGCTACTACATTTTATTGTGGGTGTGCATCTTTTTGATATCACAATCACAAGGGGTCTATTAAGTGGAAGTAATGATGTGGTCTTTTTTGAATAACTCCTCCTGCACATGCTGGATCAATGGCTGCTGTCAGACATGTCCTTATGCTGGCACAGAGAAGCGCCTGGCCGCAGTCCATCACCATCACTCACACAAAGTTAAAGACGCATTATTGGCATTAAAAATACCATTTGGACCCTTAAGTGAGTCAGTTATTTATATTTTGTACCCATTCATAATTGTGACTTTACTTTTCTAAATCAAAATTTTGGGCTGCAACTTTGCTAAACAATTAATATAACGATCGTTATTTTGGTTAATGGCTTAGTAGTGAGTGAGACTTTTACTTCATTTGACCCAGGTTAATTTATTTAAAAGTGAGGTCATCATAATCCAATGCACTACATGTGTTCATTTCTCCTGTCAATTTGATGTAATTTCAGCATTATCTATTTTTTTTTGGTTGTTTTTTAATCTGTTTATAGAGCAGATAAAGAAAGCTAATGTGTTGATTCACATATCTCCGACCCTAAAATGTTGTCTTCAGTTTTTCCCCTGCCTTGGTTTGATTCATATTTAAAGTACACTTCCTGTAATGGAAATATAATGTTTTCCTGCCTGTGTCTGTAAATAAAAAAATCTCTGCAATGCAAAATACTAAGTGATATTTTGTTACCCTCTAGACCACTGCTACTGAGTTCACGTGTTCTTTAAAAGGCGCTGTGACTGATTTGTACAGTAATAGAACACTATAATTAGATGCAGACAACATACAGCGGCCTTAGTTTGATCCTAACAGCTGCTTTTAGAATATCTGTTCTGGGGCAAGACTGACTTTAGTTTAAACCAAAGACTTGAGATTAAAAAAAGCTCAATGACTTGGGCTGGAACACACAATTCTCTTGAATCTTATTTCTCTATGATAAATTTAAAATCATAAACTTTCTAACAAAGTACTGGAACAGAGAACATTGTTTGTTGTACAGCAGCATTTTCAAAAGCCAAATGTAGTTTAGTGCAAAAGCAAAACAAAAACACAACATATGTTTCCATCTTTCCTGGAACAAATCTACCATTTCCACATAATATGTGCAGAAGATTGACACACTTTACTGTAAAAACATTTGCCCTATTTCTTTTAATGTAATAACGTAAAAATAGATAGATAGATATTTTGTAAAAGCAGCACAAGTGTGCTATCTGCAATTATTTTTCCCCAGCAAACCAGGAAGTGTGCAGTTAGCGTGCTAGTTATTGTTAAAATTACAGCGTCAACTAAACTCTTATAAGCTCTCATAAAATCACAGCTGCTAGTTTACACTTTTAAAACGGTAAAGATTAGATACAGTGCCTTTAACCACCCCAAGAATTAAACCCACAACATCATATTAGCGATGCCAAAACTCTGACCTCTTTCTCGTTCATCCTTCTCAAACCAGACCTAAAAAAGTTACCTAACACACATCTCGCCATGTTGGAATCGCGCCTGTTTGTCTGTTTCTCTGCGGATTGTCGGCTTCCAATCCAGCGTGCCAAATCTCTGCGTAACTTTCTCCCGTTGAGCCCTGGTTGGGATTATGCTCAGGAGGACTGATTAGTCATGTTGCCTTGGTCTCAACAAGGGCTTTGTGTAGCCAGTCAGTTCACTTAATATTCACGGACGCATAGCCAGAGATCAGGGCCAACTCAGGCAAAAACACATTTCACTCGAGAACGTCTTGTAATATATGACATTAATTAAATTTCCTAACAAACAAGCCCTTGCATAATTTGCCTCGTAGCATCCAAGCAGCACTCGGTGACCTGTTGTTCGATGCACACACAGGATGTTCCGCCGCTTTGTGATCTCTACCAGAAGCTTATTAGACAAAGGGTTTTAATTGCATTATAAAGACGGCAAATTAGCAAATCGGCGCTGATCTTATTACGGTCGTCGCATCATCATAAATAGCTCAGTGTTGTGACTGGGGAACGATCCAGCAGGCCTGTTCGCATTGGAAAGTGTTCACAGTACATTACAGAAGACGTGCAGTGTTTTATTTCCCTATTGTAAAGACAGTGTTTGATATTGTTTTTCTTAAGACTAGGTGAAACTAAGAATGTATTTATATAATTTGTAAAGTATTTTAACCTCCAAACTGTTCTTTTTTGATCATTTACTGTAATCTCTCTGCATTAAACATATTTATCTTGCATATGTTCTAATCCTGGACACATTGTTACGTTTTTGTAAGGTGGACCCCAAAGCGGAGACAGAAACGGATGCGTTTTCAAAGGTTTCTGCGACTGGGGTGAGGGAGGGAGGCTAGAGGCAGGCTGGGCAGGGTAAATATATTAGCACCGGAAAATCAAGCAAACAAGCGAGCACTTGGTCACTACCACATGCGGTGGAATTATCTGGCAGTGAAGAACAGGAAAGACTTGGCTCTCCAACGCCAACTGAACCTGGAATCAGCTGCAGGCGTGGCTAATCTGCTGCAGCAGGATCCAGCCACGCCCCCGTCACACATCAGTTCTGCAACAGGGAAAAGTACCAAACCATAACACACATATTATGCACAACTCATTTTGTTTAACCATTTGAAAACATTGAAGCTTTTTCAGGCTTGTTTAATTAATTCTGTTTATAAGGTTGTCTTCTCTGCTCCTTCTCTGTGCCCTCAGAAAATATATGGTGGTGACGACAAAGGTAGGAGTCTCAAGTGCTTTCTTCTTTCATTTTTTTTGTCAGTTGGCTTTATTATACAGCTCAGTATAGTGTGAAATGTGGGTAAGAGAAGTGAGGACATCAATCAATCTGACCTATTGAAAGTGATGTGTGGTTTTCAATACATACATTATTTTACTCCTAAAATGTATGTGTGTGTATAAAAAAAAGTTTTTGTAATCTATATATATATATATATATATATATATATATATATATATATATATATATATATATATATATATATCTATCTATCTATCTATATATATAGATATATATATATATATATATATATATATATATATATATATATATATATATATATATATATATTTATATATAGACGGTGCAAAGTCATTGTGTACATATGTTTTATAAATGAGACGTTCAACACGGCCTGGTGGCATCACTTGCCTGTCTCCATGAAGATGCATTACTTTGGATGTGTCTATGTATGTGTAGGGTTCAGGTTGTAGACAATATGGGTGAACTTCTGAGCTAAAAAAAAGTTTGATCACTTTAAATAGATTCTCCCTCAATGTGAAATATCAAAACACTCAGATGTAGTGAAGGGTCTTCCCTGCAGGTTCTGAAATCTGTGTCGGTATCCTGCCATTCTGCTCTTAGACGTTGTGGAACTGTCCCTGGTGCTGAAGTTTAAACACATCATTTGGTTGTTGCTGGACATTGAAAACCTCAATGCTGGAAACAGTAGTATTGCCTTTGTACTAAGGTATATACAGCCCAAAGGACCACACTATGCTATGTACTGTCAACCGAATAGTATAGACCACATACCACTGCTGACAGCTACAAGCCATGTCCCCGAAAATGCTATTTTCTAGGCAAGGCAAGGCAAGTTTATTTGTAGAGCACATTTCATACACAAGGCAATTCAAAGTGCTTCACAGAGCAGGAAAAATGCATTGAAATCACAAAGAAATTACAGAAATACAATAAAATTAACTAAATTAAAAATTATCAATCCAACTGATTTTCTAAACTAATAAAATCACAAACAAAAGAGAAGAGTGCAAAGATAAAAATTAACTACAATAAAATTAACTAAATTAAAAATTATCAATCCAACTGATTTTCTAAACTAATAAAATCACATACAAAAGAGAAGAGTGCAAAGAAAAAATCCTTTCAGTCATATGCGCAGCTAAACAAAACTGTTTTTAGCTTAGATTTGAACATTGTCAGAGTAGAAGCCTGTCTCACATCTTCAGGAAGACTGTTCCAGATTTTTGCTGCATAAAACTGAAACGCAGATTCCCCATGTTTTGTCCTGACTCTGGCACCAGCAGGAGGCCGGTCCATGTTTAGTCCTGACTCTGGCACCAGCAGGAGGCCGGTCCCTGAGGTCCTCAGAGTCCGAGATGGTTCATATGGCACTAACATATCCAAGATGTACTTTGGTGCTAGGCCATGGAGAGACTTGTACACAAGCAGAGCTGCTTTAAAGTCTATTCTCTGAGCCACAGAGAGCCAGTGCAGAGACCTGAGAACAGGACTAATGTGCTCATACTTCCTGGTTCTGGTCAGGACCCGAGCAGCAGCGTTCTGGATGTACTGCAGCTGTTTTACAGCTCGTTTGGAGAGACCAGTGAGCAGGCCGTTACAGTAGTCTAATCTACTTGAGACAAACGCGTAGATAAGTCTCTCTAAATCTGGTTTTGACAGTATATTTTTGATTTTGGCAATGTTTTTTAGATGGTAAAAAGCTGCTGATGTTATTGATTTGACGTGGCTATTAAAGTTCAAGTCTGAGTCCATTATTACCCCCAGATTTCTAATTTGGTTTGTAGGTTTTAGAGCGAGACTCAGGAGGTGACCGCTAACACTTTCTCTTTGTTTCTGTGGGCCAAAAACGATTATTTCAGTCTTGTCTGAGTTCAGCTGGAGAAAGTTGTTTTGCATCCACAAACTGATCTGTTGGATGCAGTGACAGAGTGAATCCACTGGTCCATAGTCACCTGCCGATAGTAAAACATAGATCTGAGTGTCGTCTGCATAATTGTGATAGGACACATTTTCACTGCGTATCAACTGACCCAACGGCAGCATGTAGAGGTTGAACAGAAGGGGACCCAGGATTGACCCTTGGGGCACTCCACAGGTCAGGGTCATGTGGTCTGAGACACAGCTACCAATTTCAACAAAGTACTTCCTGTCTTCCAGATAGGACCTTAACCAGTTTAGGGCAGTGCCAGTGATGCCCACCCAGTCCTCTAGTCTCTGTAAGAGGATCCCATGATCGACAGTGTCAAAAGCAGCACTCAGATCTAACAGAATTAAGACTGAGGCTTTGCCCGTGTCAGTGTTCAGGCGGATGTCATTTGTCACCTTGACAAGAGCAGTCTCAGTGCTGTGATGAGGTCTAAAACCTGACTGAAAAACATCAAATGAGTTGTTTATTAAGAGGAAATCTGTGAGCTGTTGGTAAACAACCTTTTCAAGGACTTTGCCCCAAAATGGTAGATTAGAGATGGGCCGGTAATGACTCAGTACTGCGGCATCAAGACTTCTCTTCTTTAGGAGAGGCTTTATGACCGCAGTTTTCAAAGACATTGGGAATGTTCCAGATTGAAGCGACATGTTAACTATGTGAGTGAATGGTGCTAACAAACTGTTCAGCACAGACTTTAGAAATTTGGTGGGTAACACATCAAGGCAGCATGTAGATGAACTCAGACTGGTGATGATCTCATGGACAGTTTTGTAATTATGAGATCTAGAGTGTGTCCTTTGCTGTGGGTGGGGCCTCTCACATGCTGAGTAAGACTGAAGGTTTCAAGGACAGCATCAAGCTCTTTAGCGTTTCTGTCACAAATATTATCAACATGCACATTGAAATCACCTGTAATGACCAAACCATCAAAGTCTGTGCATATGACTGAAAGCATCTCAGTAAAATCATCAATAAAACTTTGGCTGTGCTGGGGAGGCTTGTATAAAACAAGGAAGAGAATGGATGGAGACGGTTTTAGCTCCATTTTAAAGGATATATACTCAAATGATGAAAACACCCCAAAAGACAACCTGCGGGTAATTATTAGATCTCTAAAGACAGCACAGACTCCACCCCCTTTTTTGTTTTCTCATGTTTCAGATTCAAACTTAAAGTTGGGTGGAGCAGATTCTATTTCCTGTGTTTTTGTCAAGCCATGTTTCAGTTAAAAAACATAAAATCAAGATTATAAGAAGAAATAAAATTATTAATTAAGAGAGATTTGTTACATAAGGATCTGACATTTAGCACAGCAAGTTTCAGACTAGTTTCAGTGAGACTGGGCTTTATCTTTTCACAGGGAATATGAATCACATTTCTCAGATTGGGCCTGACTCGCATTTTGTTTTTCCATCTGTGTGATGATGTGACTACAGAAATAGCACTAGGGGGGGCTCTTTTTACATAGGGCCCGGGGTTGGTTTGATTTTTAATGGGACAATAAGTCCCGGCAACGCTGAGACCCAGTGCATCCTAGCTATGGGAGATACCAGGTGAAAGGCGAGGTTGGATGGGTGGTGGGGCTTTTGTAGCCAAGGAGAGTTTGGGACCAGGTGAGAGGCGAGGGGGGATGGGTGGTGGGGCTTTTGTTGGTGTAGTCGGCTTGTGCAGGGAAGACATAGCCCTTGCTATATTGGGCGTGAGTGGAGCCATCTTAATGCCTGATTTGATCAGACTTTCAAAATGGCTGGGAAGGCCCATGGGTGAGAGTGGAGATGAGAAGGAGAATGATGAATCTTTAGTGGGAGTAGATGTTGCAGGGGGAACCCAGGGCTGGTGTTAAGGCAGGGGCGATGACAGGGATGTTGTTGGGCTTGTCACAGATGGGTCCAAGGCCTTTGAAGATTGTTCCTTTGCTGGAGGCGGTGGAGGTGAATGCGGAGCAGCTGGAGCTGAATCCTTTGCTGGTGGTGGAGCAGCTGCTGATGAATCCTTTGGTGGAGGCTGAGGTTGTGGTGCTTTTGATGTTGAAACATTGGCTCGGTCTCTGGCTGATGGAGCAGGAATTCTTCTTTCATTCCTCTCTTATCTAACTATCTGCTCAGGACCCTGTCCAGGCCCAGTCCAATGCCTCAGAGCGTGGAGCAGGTTCTCTGTCAGCACCCTCACTCCACCTCTGCATAGGTGGGGGCCATTTCTCTTAAACAGGTCCTCTCGTTTCCAGAATAGATAGAAGTTCTCAATGTAGTGTAGTCCTCTGGGGGAACACTCTTTGGACAGCCATGTGTTCAGCTGAAGAAGCCGGCTAAACTTGTTTATCCTCCTGTCGATGTTTGGAAGAGGTCCACTTATGAATGTTTTGATTTCCATTTTATCAAGCACGTCGAATAACTTCAAGAAGTCTTTTTTCAAAACTTCAGTCTGTTCCCGCCGCATGTCCACTGCACCCACGTGCACAATCAGCTGTTTAGCTCCTCCATGCTTAGCCATAATATTTGGAAGGAGTGACGTTATCTCAGGAACAGTGGCGCTTGGAAAAGAATGTGTGTTTATCTTTTCATGCGTCACGTGACTTATCGCGCCGTCTCCAACCAAAACAATCTTGGTGACCTTGGCTCCTGGCACAGATCCTCCTCGCTGTATTTTGGCCACGTCATCTTTCCTTTTTTCATTTAATTCCATCTCTGAAAGTGGTAAAAATCTGTTGGTGAGCTGTATTTTAGGCGACTTCACGTTATCTTTGTATCGTTTAGGCTTTGCTCCAAGTTTGTTCCAAGAAACAGCCTGGTCTTTCTGGTTTTTAGACAGTTTTGGAAACGACACAGAGTCACTGCGGTTTAGGTTGAAAGTAGCAGTTTTTCTTGTAAAAAGTGTGCTCTTCTTACCGTCGGTTGACACAGGAATGGTATCGTGAAGAACTTTTTCAGATTCCAAAACAAATATCCGTGTTTTCAGCTCATTAATTTCTTGTTGATATTTCCGACAGCGTTCACAGTCTTTCTCCCTTCTTCTCCCGGACATGTCGCTGGCGTCAAATATGTCGTTAAAACTGGAAAAATGTTCTTGAAATCCTTGGTTTACTTGAAAAAGTCTAAAGCAAAAATGTTTGGAAGACAAAAACTGATTAAAAAGCAAAATAAATAAGGAAAGTAGCGATAGCAAGCGGAGCGAGCAAAAAAGCGTGTGCACTCTTCGGAAGCAGAGGTCCTACATCAATTTCTGTGGCCAGTATAGAACAAGCTATTGTGTTATGTGCACCTTGTCCCGGAGGCATCACACTCAAAGATAATGCAGTGATTGCTGTTGGCTGCACAACAGAATGCATACTGTATCTCCTACTGTAAGGTCCACTCAACTTGGTCCCCTATGGGTGTATTACCTTTCATATTGTCTAAAACATGCCAGTCACATTTAATTTAACACAGATGTCTTTACTTGCAATGGTTAGGTTGAAAATGGGGGCTGGATTGATGCTGTAAGAGGGAGAACAACTCTGTTGTTACTGTGTTTATCATCTCCAATGTCTCCTCTCCCAAATCTGCAGAGGTCTTTTACCATGTGACGGAAAGAATTATATCTGCACTCTTCTCTTCGGTAAAGGTAAAGGCACATTGGATTACTTTACAAATTGGGCCCAACACATAAACTTGCCCTGCCTCTCCACACAAACACATTTACACCGGCAAGGAAGGTGAAGCGTCTTTCCCAAGGACTAAGCAGGACTTTGCCAGGCCATAAATGAGGATCAAACTGCCAACGCTCAGGTTAAATGTAAAGAATGAAATTATTCACACTCCTAGTTTTGCTCTGTTGTTCTTAGTATTTGCATAGAGGTAGGCAGTATATCAAACTTTATATGATATTGTGAATGTTGTTTAAAAGATAAGCAACATTTTGTGTATTCTCTTAATGGGGTAATTAAAATTACAGAGTGATACAATAGAAACTGAACTAATATGTTTAAAAGATGATAATATGTCAGTTGGTATGGATTGATATTATATTGTCTGACTAATCATTGGGATTTTTTTATTTTTTTTTCAATACTCTCTACACTTCAAGTAACAATTCAGTTGCATACTTATTGTTAGTCTTATCCCCGGGACTTTAACGCTTCACAGATTGTAGGTATACTTCAGACACTCCCCTATTTTTCCTTCTAGAACCATAAAAGTCCACCACACCATCGACCACACATACATCTTAGCTATACTAATGCTCCTCTAAGGTGCTGGTGCTATCTTTAATGTATACATCATGCATGGATTATCCGTTCATTAAAGTGAGGCATGGGTTGGCTCTGCATCCACTTTCTTTCTGCCTCCTCCTTGTCATTTCGCCGTGGAATCGCCGGCTTGTAAATAGACTCTTGGATACGTTGTGAACATGCGACAGTTGCGTGTATTCAGAGAGATGAATTAGAAGCAAGGGACGCTTTAATATCTCATTAACGGAAACATTTCATTTTTGTTGCGTTGCTCGCCGGTGGAGAGGAGACGACCGGGGGAAGCCACCAAGGGCATTTATTCTTATTAAAAAAGATTTCAGAGCAGCAATTAAGCAAGCTGGCGACACTACTGCCATTCCCAACCAATCAAATGGCTACTCTACCAGGCCAATAAAATAATCTGTATCCGTGGCTGCACAAGAGGGAGTTATTAAGCAAGCTGGGAAATAATTACTGAGGATTCTGGGTAATTATGGAGAGGATATGGTCCAAGTCTCAACGTTGATTAAAAGGGGAATCATTAAAGGCACGCACACGTTAATAACATTTCAAAATGACATAGATTTATGTTCTTTAATAAAGTTTAGATTAAAAGTTTCTAGAGCAATCAGGTAAAATACACCTGTTAATGGATTTAAAGTGGTACATTTTGGCCCCAGATGGGTGTTGTGTATGTTGTATTAGAGTCTTTTCTCAAAGGTCAAGTACAGTAACGTTGCAATTCATTTCAAGCGAGTTTCAAAATGCATTCAGATTGCATGCCAACACTGGGCTTCTGTATGGAGTATGACTAAGACCTTTAACCTTATTGGGTTATCTAATACACAACACTATTGAGCTTGGCCCCCCTTTATTGAAATAGTGTTGTTTTGGGTTGATAAAAAGACTATGACCTTCTATGAGCAAGAATTATGGTCAGGAGTAGAAGATGGAAGAAGTACTTGACGGCACTGCTACCTGAAAGCTGCACACTCTGGTCAAGCCATTTTGTGCTAAACGTTGGCCTGTTTGCAGACGGTTTTAACAAGCCTTATTTCCAACTGTCCGGGTGTTCGATTTTAGGATCAGACACAGCT
This sequence comes from Eucyclogobius newberryi, assembly GCF_026437365.1. Taxonomy (NCBI): domain Eukaryota; kingdom Metazoa; phylum Chordata; class Actinopteri; order Gobiiformes; family Gobiidae; genus Eucyclogobius; species Eucyclogobius newberryi. The sequence goes on along the minus strand of NW_027315724.1, from coordinate 14,118,092 downwards.
TTTCCAGTGCAGGGGGCTTGGGGATGAGGAAGAGCCGATGTAAGTGTCCATAAAGGTTTGTTTTAGCAAGTTCTCCCTGCTTTTGTGTGTCAAGCGATTTGCCGCTGTAGATGAGGATCAAAGCCCATAACTCTTTATTTTTTTTATTCTAAACCCATAACACAAAAATAAAACACATGAAACAGATCAGGACCAGAAAAAACATAGCAAGTAAAAGAAAGCTGAGAGACCAACATTCTAATAAAATGAAATCAAAGCACGCCAAGTCCAAAGTAAGTGTTCCAGAAAGCCCATAACTTCTGTTTTCATGAAGAATCAACCCTTTTAACCCTCATTTTAAATTGTATGTGCTCTAATTTAGCAGAGGTAAGCAACAGCATAGTGAAGATATGATGTTGCCTATCTCCGCTATCTAACAGCAGAGAGGCAAGAGCATGTGGCGATGTCTTTAAAATGGCCCCTGAATACCTGAATACACGTATGAATAAAAGCAGATCCACAACAGTAACGCCGAAAAGTCTTGATTTAAAAAACATTGTCTAGATTAGGTTTTTTCAAATAAACGAGCTGTTTTAATGAGCTGTTGACCCATGATTATTAATAAAAAACTCTTAAAGGACACAGTATTAAACCAAATACATTTTTGGAGCTTTTAGCCATGTTTGCTCATCAAAAATATATATCTGGAGTTGTATTTAGCTTGTTTCATTAATGATCTCTGCAAGGTCGACTTCTCTGCTCTGGCTCTGGGCCTCACAAAAACACCCAACTTTGTGACATCATAGGTCGAGCTCTGAAGGTCTCCTGTCCTGTTTTTAGGTCCATTAATCATTGTCAGACGCATTCTGAGCCTTTTGCCATGAAACTGTGTCGATTAAAGTGATGTGCTGTTCCCTCTGATGCCATTAGGTGGAGTGCTAACATTAATGCCTGAATGAAAAAAGCCAGTTTTCTATGTATGCTGTACATTATTTTAAGTTTTAATGCCAATAAAGCCTGTTTGAATGCCAATAAAATATGTTATGGTGTAAAGTTGCTAACGTTAGCCAGATACCATTTTTTTTTTTAAAATACATTGTTTCTGCATATAAATGTACATTTTTATATTAGTTCAAGCTGGATGGGATGGAAAATAATGACACCAACGTTAAATCCTCCAAAAGTCATTGGTATCGGTATTGGATCGATATTACAATCTACTATTACTTGCCATAGTATTCCTTGGTGTCAGATCGAACAAAAAATCATTGCATTTGCCGATCACTACTACTGAAGGTCTCCTGTCCTGTTTTTAGGTCCATTAATCATTTTCAGACGCATTCTGAGCCTTTTGCCATGAAACTGTGTCGATTAAAGCGATGTGCTGTTCCCTCTGATGCCATTAGGTGGAGTGCTAACATTAATGCCTGAATGATAAAGTCACATGAAGTTTTCTATGTCTGCTGTACATTATTTTAAGTTTTAATGCCAACAAAGCCTGTTTGAATGCCAATAAAAAATGCTATGGTGTAAAGTTGCTAATGTTAGCCGCTTACCTTAGCTTGAGCAGATAGATGATCAATAGTTTCCCATCTCAGGCAAAACCCAGAATAATCCAGTCAGGTTTGATATTTACAGTGAGATCCATCTTAACTAAAATGCATATTATAAATAAATAAACTCCTCTCCTCAATGTACCCAACCCTTTCTTCTCTTCCTCGCTCTGCTCTTTCAGGGAGGCCGTTCTAAAGCAGCAAACTGATTTCATTCTAGAGCGAGTTATTAAATTTGTTTGCAAATCTGTGCCCACCACCACCGCCCTCCCTCCCTCTCTACTCGATCCCTCCCTCTTCTCCTCCATCTCTTTATCCCTGTCAACGCACTTGGCCCTGCTCCGCGGCCCAAACTGCCATCAACATTCAGCTCCGTAAAGGTATATGAGGAATGAGATGGGCAGGTCAACGGGAAGAGAAAACGCAAAAGGAACACGGGATGATATTTCAAGGAGACTAAATCCTGTTACGATTCTCAACCATATGGTGAGGTTTTGAACGCTGTAATTGTGCTGCAGGAGACCAGAAAACACTATATCATATCTATATCGAAATATGTCCGAGATGTGTTTTGTAATGTTTTATTTTCATCATGTTGCATTCAATCATATTTTAAATTGACGAAATCCTCTTGAGAACCAAAACTCAAAATTAAAACATGAATAACTGGGTCATCATGTTACAAATGCACTTTTTGATTTGAAGATGTTTTACCTTATATCTGGGGGATATAGGTAATGAATAAACGTTAAATTAGTGAAGGCTGCGTTGATAAAAAGGCTGCAATAACTTAATCATTAGCTGGTCTGTACATACTGTAGGTTCCAAAACATGCAATGAGCTGAGAAAAGAAGTTGTGTGACTCAAATTGAGCCGCAATTGGAGCAAAATGACGTGAAAATGGTGTAAATTCAGTGCATTTGATGAAAACACGCTTCTGTCCGTAATGTGCGCCAGGATCCTTTTCAACTGCTTCAGCTTCATCTGGGTCAAAATTAGTCAAATTAATTTCATGTTGTGATTTTTGCATTCTAAACAACTAAATTAACCAAAAGAATAATCAGTGGACTCATTGATTAGCAAAATTATCGTTAGTTGCAGTCTTAATTGATATAGACTAACCAGATACCAGCTTTGTTTTTTAAATACATTGTTTCTGCATATAAATTTACATTTTTATATTAGTTCAAGCTGGATGGGATGGTAATGACACCAAGGTCAAATCCTCCAAAGGTCATTGGTATCGGTATTGGATCGATATCACAATCTACTACTACTTGCCATAGTATTCCTTGATGTCAGATCGAATCAAAAATCATTGCATTTGCCGATCACTACTTTAAACAAAATATCTTACATACCGTCTCTTTGAACAGAAAAAAACTATTATAATTTCAGTCTGATTATCAACATACACAACACAATACATATTCGTTGTTGAAACTATCTCCATAGACTCGACACGCAAACAAAAGTGACACCGCCATGTTCTGCAGCAAATGTAGCATGACGCGGTCAGACAGAATCATGTTATCTGCCTCTTTGCTCAACTATTAGTCCCCGATAACATTTATGAGACAAAACTGGGGTATTGGTATTACGTGTGGAGCCATCCAGTTCTCTTAAAATCACTTTAATGGTGTAATTGACTCTACAGTGCCAGGAAATGTCTATTATGCACAGATTCAATAGTCGTCTAGCGCTGTATGCTCTCAGGTTATGTAAGGTTAATGGGCACTTATATATTTTCAATCAAAAAGTCTGCCATAGACAAATTAATAGATTCGATGAGTAATTTTTTTGAATAAGTGCCTGAATAAGGCTTTAGAGGTTAGAAATAAAAGTATAGCAGGCTGTGATTAGCCAAGAGCTTTGGACAAATGGGGTGGAAAAGCTTGCAGGAGACAGTATGTGTCAGTTTTTTAACAAAGATTGAACACCATCACATTTGGTATTTTCATTGTGTACAGAGAATAATATATGTTCAGATTAGATGTGATGAATTCATAAGAAGCCGTTTCTCTTTTTGATAACATTGTATTGAAAGTATTTAAAAGGTAAACTCACAAATGTTTAACCTGATGATTTCTATTAGTGTCTGATTCCATGAACTCATTATTAGTATTGCATTATAACAAAAGTAAGCATTTTAACAAAACACATGTAATATATTGTAATGATGAATTGTTAATGGACTATACAATGTTGTGATGTCATCTGAAACCCAGTAGTAAAATAAATAAAATAAATAAAATAAATAAAATAAATAAAATAAATAAAATAAATAAAATAAATAAAATAAATAAAATAAATAAAATAAATAAAATAAAATAAATACATAAAATAAAAAATAGGAATCAACTATTGAAGAGTAGCAAGTAAAATGTATGTAAAAAACAGTTTAAACTAAATGTGTTCTGAACCATCTTTTATTTTCTTTGTGTGGTGTTTTAAGAAAAGGGCAGATATCTATACGATTTTCTTTTTTCTTCTCTATGCTCCTTTTCGATTGTGCACAATTGAAATAAACAATAATAATAACTATTTTCCAGCTATTTCAAGCTAAGAGAACAAAGCCATTCAAAAAAAAAAAAGGTTCAAAACAACCACTGCATTTGAGAGCTTACATTAACACACAATCCCAAGTATGTTTGTTTTGCTTGACTTGGTAAGAACATTATAACATGACGAAAGCTAAAGCTAAAGTGCACATCTCCATCGACATTGCCACAGCCACTGCAACAACAACGTGGTTAATATATTACCTTATTTCTACACTGAGTTCACCAGCCGAACACCAGTGATGCGAGGACACGCTAACAAGCACCGGAACAAAGACAATCTAAGTTAAAAAAATCAACATGATGGAGACAAAGCAGGACACGGGGGAAGCGATAACAAGTGCCCGAGGCCTGGGCGGAGATGGATGTGCGCAGATTCAGTGCGGGAACTCCTCATCAATCCTATTGGCTAATCAGATGTATGGTTGAATTATTGATAAGTCGGGCTCATCAATAATTGCAGCTCTGCCTCGTGTGAGCTGTAGACTGTGGAGAAGTGGATCATGGCTCGGTACAAAAACACATCATATGGAACAGTTGGATATCTGCGCATCAACATAAAAAAATAAAAAACCCAAACCATTTTGTAGTAGTGTGTTATTGCTTTGCCCGAGCGGGATAACCACATTCTGAGAGGACATTTTGGACAGTACTCTTTTATACATAGAACTTTCTGAACTTTATATTTGACCTTTTTTATGTTCCTATTTCCTGTGCGCATTATCCCACTGTTACGTGAGATCACCCCCATGATCCTTGCTCCAATCCTCTCTTTATGAACTCTGTTGTATTTGTTTATCACAGTGTAGAGATTGTTTGCCTGTCTTGTGTTGGCACATTGACTGTGAAGAGCATTACTTACCCAGCCTGGCTCATATCTTCCTTTTAACAGCCAGATAGGAAAAACCTCTCCACTTTTGATTTCAGCCCTGGAAAGTGCTCACATCGCCCATATATCTTACCTTTGGCTGATCCTGCTCCTCCTCTTTTTGTTGATTTCCTCTGATGGTGTCTGCGCTGTCAGAGAGGCTGTAAAGACAAACAGACCTGTAGCTTACCTTCACTTAAAGCTACATAAAAAAAAAAAAAAAAAAAAAAGGGGAGAGTGGTAGCCAGGTAGCATGCCGCGAAGCAGATGTTTGCAGCCCGAGTGTAATCTTGTCATTTTTTAGCTGGTATTTGCTGCACAATAGTCGAGTGGTAGCAAATCTTCCGCTGGCTGGCTGATGATTGTAGGCTCAATAAATGATCTCTCAGTGTTGAATTTCCTCGAATTTCCCTGAAGAAAAAGCCGAGACTATACAAAGACATGTAATATATATTAGAATACATTATCCATAAGCTGGGAACTGTTAGCTTTCATCCCACTCAACAATACCCACTCAATGGAATTACTTTTATGTTAAGTACAGTGTGGGGAGCAGTCCTACCATATTAGATATAAGTCCTGTCACAAAAATGACTCTATAGACACATTGCACAAATATGATTCATAATATTATTTTCGGCTAATATTTACCAAATGTACTATTTATATGCATTTTTAAAAAAGTGTGGTATGTAAAGGTTTGAGCTTACCCTTGCCAGCATGATTAATTCTTGAAATGTTTGTGTTTTCAGTCAGCACCAGGGGTTTAACTGGCCAATCACATGACGTTTAGGGCTGGAACCAATCACAGAGCAGCACTGTAGTAATATTAAAACTGAACTAAAACAAACATGGCGGCACAAGCGGCCGTACTGGCTTATTTTAGGTGGAAATACAGACTATTTTGTTTTTCAAAAATGTGCACAAAATAGCGCTTTGTACATTTGTGGATGAGAAAGAGGACTGTGCTTTTCTGAACACTGGAGTTAACACTATTTAGATTGTTCTGCTTCTTACACTGTTGTGACACTTCGACCAATCAGCGGGAGGTATTTTTTTAACATCCAACGGGTTTCAGCGTTATACTTTCGAGATTGATTTATGTGAGGAACTCAATTCAGAGTGAGACAGCTCAGCCTGGTCTGAGCCAGGTTAGTTTGAACAATAGACGATTGCAAACAAACAATGTATAATATTATAATATACATGAGACTCGTTATTGACTGGGACGGAGGTCTGATACTCTGATAGTTTGTTTCTATGAAGATTGCATTACTTTGCCTAGGTAGATTTACAATATGGCATTAGACTATCTTACATTATTTAAATAAACAGCAAATTGATTGCAAAAACACACGTTGATGCGGGGTCTCCTCTACACAGATCTGGTCTGGTAATGTTTAATGCCATTCTGAGGAACATCCCAGGTAACGCAATAACATATCCACATCCATGTGGTGGTTCCCTCAACTTTCCATAGTAAATCTTAAACTTCTTCAGTTTTTTTTCTTCAGTATTGACAGGCCTTCTCAATTTGTGGTCTAATATGTAGGAATGTTTTGTGTGTGTGTTTTATTTTTTTGCGATTCGCGATCGGATCGAAGTTTCTTGCTCTGTCAAACCCAATGAGTCGGTTCACAGTCGGTTGTATGTGCGGATTTCTACACCAGTGACTCTCTTTGCTTGTGTTTGAGTGTCAACAGTGGTGTACGTTTTACAGTCCGGTACAGCAGCGAGACAGGGGCCGCAGAGAACAGACCAGGAAGAGGGGAGCCAGCATGCGCCTCCTAAGTGTTAATTACTTATCGATCCAATTTGGCAGACGACTACCTAAAAAAGGCGGAGAGGACAGGCTGGTGCGCCGCTCTAAAGGAGAGAAGGGATCGACAATCTACTGTTCAAAAGTTCCCCCCGCTCTCATCTCTGCCTCACTAAGTGTTTACTACCAATCTGCGGACTTGGAGACGCGCCTGAATGCGTTTTACCCACTTTCTCAAAGCTCCCAGCGCACTTGCTCCACATTAACTTCTCTCATTGCATCTCAGCGGTGTGTATTGATGAAAGTTGTGTCTGAAGTGGTATGTTTTAATTTAACCTGGAAAACTTTTACTGTTACAGAAGAGCGCATAAGTCACAGACCATGGATCCTCAATTCAAATAGGGACAGTTAAAATAGAGAATTGACTTGCAAAGAAAGCTTCATTTTGCTAAATTGAATGAGGTCACCAGATCGGCTAATGACCATAAACCTTTAGCATATGTTAATATTTAGTTTGGGCCAACCACCAGACAGAAAGGAATACATACAAACTTTGTTTAAGGAGAGTGCACTTTACAAAATAAATGATGGGCGGATCGATACCAAATATTGATGTATTCATACTGACAGAGGTATAGATACTATTAATTCAAGCAGAATAATGATTGGTAAAATTGTTCATAGTCGAGGAGTTTCAATGTATTTTAGTACAAAACTCATAGGCATTGGTATCGGATCGACATTGCAATATTTGCCACAGTATTACATGGAATCGGAGCAACTCAAAAAGCTGTGGTATCGCCCATCACTGGACAAAATGTAACTAGATTGCTCTTTAATGGGCTGGTAGAGAAACAGGACCGTGGATGTATAAAAATGCCACCAGCTACAATTATGTTTTTCTTATTATACTTTTCGTATGCAGCTGTGGACTTTTTAAGGCAATTACTTTGTCCGCAAAAGTTTGTTGTGGCAAGTTTTCACTGTGTTTAAGTGTTGTCAGCGACTTGTATAAGGATCAGAGCCCATAACTTCAGCCTTCTTTTCATTTTCGGTTTCTCATGACTATCTAACAGTTATTCTAAACAAATACGTCACGTGACTGAAACCTATGAATATATGGTTATCTTTAAAATGATAGGTTCTTTTGACCGAGTTACCCAAATAACGAGTTGTCAAAAGCTCTGACAACCAAGACCAAGAGGGCCTTTCTGAGTAGAGTTTGCACGCTCAGAAAGGTATCAGTTTGATTTTAGCTACGATCTGTGCATACTGACAATGAACGTTGCCGCTAACAAACTGCCTCGCGCCACTTTTAATAAGTAAAATCAGGACATTGTTTAACCCATTGATAATATCTGCACACGCTTATAATTGTCTATAACTAGTTAAAAAACTATTGGTATAAATGAACTGAAATGGCAATATCTTTGAAGGTTTTTGAAGGCTTTAATTGACGAGATAATGCAGCTCCAGCTTAGTTGTTATTTTGGGTGATTTTACTAGCTCACCGCTCCCACACTGTTAACTAAATCTGTGCCTGTAAGACCTGCCTATGTGAAGCTGAGGCTGGAGAGCGTGCCCTCCCCCTGCTGTGCGCTGTTTGCATATCATCTTTCTATTCCTGTCCCTTGGCCCCGAGCTGACACTGACTCCAGGAATACACTCAAACATGCACTACTTACCTGCTCTATTCGGGGAGTGGGTGGATTCCTTAGCTCTTTTTCAAATCGCTTATTATTACGTTCATTTTGTCATCGGGTGTGGGCGCATAAAGTCAAAGGATAAGAACCATGGTGGAATAAATGCTATTATTTAGATGGAATTAGGCATATTGCCAGCAGGACGAGGTACAGTGCAGTGACAGGGCATTTGGCATCTTCGCTTTCCTCCAAGACCATGATCACGACTAGAAAATACAAACTATATATTGCCATTCCTAGTAACACCTGCTCTCCCTCTTGTGTTACTAGTATGGCTCCACTCACACCTCATACCCAACAAACTCATCTATTTCGTAGGTTGGACCCATCCTTCACTGTCGCTGGGGCAACCAGTGGGGGATCGCAGTGCCAGGTCTACCTTGGTGCACTGCGCCACTAAGCCACCATGTGTGTGCACAGTTTGGCTAAAATGACCAAACCGGCACAGCGTAATCCCTCATCCACCGAGACTGGCATCCGGAAGTCATTTTAATCAGATTGAAAATGACTTCCGGATGCCTGTTGAGACGTCTCAATTTAAAAAAAAATTACTATCTTTGAACATTTTTCTACTATACAATGACCAAAATAACCTATACAGATCAGACAGGTGACAAGGGGTCAAACCGAAGTGAACAAAGCTAACACGCCCGCGTTCCAAACAGGAAGTAGGCATGGGCTTGAATTGGCTTCCTTCTATTGAAACATCTGTGCCCTTTCTTTAAACAGTTTCTGCTGCTACAGATTCACCACTATGGCCTTTGTTTGTACAAATGCTGTTTGTTTGTTTGTTTGTTTGTTTGTGCAAATGTTTAAGTTTATTCCCCACACGGTCTCATATTTTCAACACTCAAAATGAATATAAATCGCACTCTTAGACATTATTGATTCATTGTCTGAAATACAGCAGAATTCCATGATCAAATCCTGATATTTGTCTCTTTCGTGTATGTTTTATATTACAGGTTTTGTTGTGACAGACGTAGAGCCTTTTAGCACCACATTTTATGCTTATGCTTAAAAAACCTGGCACACTCCCAAAAACAACATGTTGAATACAATACTAATTATTTGTTGTGAATCAGATACAAACACGTAAGAATGCCTGGATTGCAGTGATTTTCTGGTAGACTTTTGTACAGAACAAACTCGTGGTGTTTAACAATAGCATGGTGCAGTGCCAGTAGCGAGCCTATAAATAATAAGTCATCCCTCACACTGATTTGTAAAGTGACATAATACCCGGCTGTAATACGCTCCTAAGCCCAAAATAACCCTAAGCAACTGCTGAAATTGGGTTGCTTTTCCGTTTGTTCGGAGAATATCAACTTTTTCTTCAGATTCATTATGTTTTGTACTGTTGTAATTTGTATCTTAGAACACATGCGCTGGAATAGAGGAGCAGGCAGGCAAAGTAGATAATTACTAAGAGTAAATGTGTTCCCATTTATTGTAAACAAAGAGCACGATCAACAGTGTAAAATGCATCCATTAAAAAACTGCTATGTTGGTTATTAAATGTAAACAGAGGGAGAAGTGACAGCAAACACGGGTTGTCCTCGGCTTAATGACTTGATTATTTAATTAAAGCCACAGAAGAGGTTTCTTTATAGCGTTGGAGAGCTTGTTTTGTGACTGTCATCGAGCCATCAATTCCATTCATGTTGGAGCATTCATTATTATGCACGTCCTGCGGTCTGGAGAGAGAGGAAGAATATGACCAAATCAGCAGGTTACATCATATTAGCAAAAGAAAATGTAATTATGTGAACTGGACAAAAGTTTTGAGTGTGAATATGTTTTGCCACTCATCCAAATCTTTCTCTGACTTCTTCTCCTTTGTAACTTTTACAAATGTATTGTAGCAAAAAAAACACAATGAAACAAAACAGGAATAGAGAGAGAACAGAGGACAAAAATT